>NW_011495042.1:5717934-5718189 GCF_000754665.1 Bison bison bison | reverse complement strand
GCTCAGTGGCGCGGACTTCACGGGCGTGATGGCGCGGGGTGTTCACTGAGCAGCTTGGCTGCAGCCCAACCCCCCCTCGCAATGTGCTTTCACACACGTGTGTAAAGGGGGGCCTTTTATTGCAAAGCAGTCGTCAGTCTCCCGGGGCACAGCAGCGGGGCTCTCGGGGCCTCAGTCCTGGGCGCCGGCTCTCAGGGCGGCCTGGAACTTGCCGGTCAGCTCCCTGGGCAGCGGCACCACGGCCGGGCAGGGCAC
>NW_011495042.1:5664869-5717560 GCF_000754665.1 Bison bison bison | reverse complement strand
TGTGCCCCCAGGGGGAAGGGCCTCCGGCCGCCCCCTCGACAGCCCTCCCGACCGCCTGTCTCCTCCGTCCACCCGACCTCTGGGCTAGGGATGCCTGCGCCCCTCCAAGGCCAGCCCGGCGACTCACTCGTTCTTCCCCAGGATCTTCTTGACGTGCTCCATGATCTCCTTGTTGCTCTTGGTCTCCACGTCCACGAGCACTTGCTCCCCAGAATCTGGAGCAGGAAGGGAAGGAAAGGGGGGAGAGGGCTGAGAGGGCAGCAGGACCCCGCTCAGTCTCCACTGGTAAAGCAGGTGTTTACATAACCCACCATGCGGCCTTTCTCCGCTTCTGTAGTTGTGAACACAGATAAACCAGGTAAGTACAGAAGTATTCATTCTGTTTTAAAGGAAACAACCTCCACGTTCATGGATAGAAAGATTTGATATTGTTAAGATGGCGGTCCTAGCCAAATCGGTCTATGGATTCACTCAATCCCTCTCCAAATCCTAGCAGATGTTTTTGTAGAAACTGAAAAACTTAGCTTTAAATTCACGCAAAGGACCCAAAATAGCCAAAACAACTTTGACCAACCTGAAAATAGGAAAACATTTCACTTTCCAGTTCCCGTTGAACTGCAGGCTACAGTGTGGGCTTGCCAGGTGGCGCAGTGCTGAAGAATTCTGCTGCCAACGCAGGAGACACAAGAGATGGGGGCTCGATTCGTATAATCAGGAAGATCCCCTTGAACAGGAAATGGCAACCTGCTCCAGTATTCTTGCCTGGAAAATTCCATGGGCAGAGGAGCTCGGCGGGCTACACAGTCCCTAGGGTCCCAAAGAGCCGGACATGACTGAGTGCACACACCCCCACCATAGGTACACAATCATAACACACACATAATTAAGTCAGTGTGGAATGAGCAAAAGAAAAATGGAACCAAACTGAGTCCACAAATAAACATTAAATTTACGGTCAACTTCTTTTCAGCAAAGATGGCAAGACAACTCCATGAGAAAGAAGAACATCTGATAAAAGACCTGTTTTCTGACAAAAGAACTCTTACAAACAATCCAAAGGGAAAATGGGCTAAATACCTGAATAAACATTTAACAACAAAAACGGATAATCAGCACGTGAAAAGATACTCAGTATCATCAGTCATTAGAAGAATACAAAATAAAATCAGTGAGATATTAAAGTGGCTAATTTTTTTAAAAAACACAATACCAAGTGTTACGATGCAGAGTAACACTCAAACCTTTCGTGAATTACTGGTAAAAATGCAAAAAAATATTACAGCCATGTCAGACAGGGAATTGGGACACACAAAAAAGATTGGAAAGAAGTAAAACTCTCTTTGTAGAAGGAATGATTGTGTATGTAGAAAATCTTAAGGAATTTAGCAAATAAAAACTACTAGAAATGTGAATTATCAGGGTTACAAGACACTAGACCCACGTATCAAATCAGCAGTACTTCTATAAGGCTGTTTGATGCTTAACCAAAGAACAGGAAAATGAACCTTTAAAAACTACTGTAATATTTACAGAAAACATACTCAATACTATTAAAATGTCCATTATCCTCAGTGATCTATAATGTAATTCTGATCAAAATCCCAACAAGCTTTTTTTCCCCTAGAAACTGGTAAGCAAGCTTTACAGTTAATACAGAGATGCAGAGACCCTACAAGGGCCAGCTTTAATCTTGGGCGGAAAGAAAGGGCGGGAGGAGATGCACACTACCTGCTCTTAAAACGTATTTTCAATCGACAGAAACCAATACAGTTTGCTGTTAGCAAGAAGACAGACACAGATCAGTTAGAGAGGATGACGAGTTCAGAAACTCAAATAGCCAAAACAGTCTTAAAACCAGCTCGAGGAATCATGGTCTCTGACTTGAGACTACATCAGAAAGCTGCAGTACTCCAAACTGCAAGATACTGGCACAAAAACAGACACAGATCAATGGAACACAAAAGGCACACCAGACGTAGAGCTGCACAAATCCACCACAAAGGAGGCGAGAATATACAACGGAGAGAAGACACTCCCTTCAGTAAGCGGGTTTAAGAAAACTGGAGCGCGACAGGTACAAGAATCAGATTAGAGCGCTTTCTAACACTATGTAGATAAACCCAATATGCATCAGAGACCTAAGACCAGCTGCCACAAAATTCCTAAAAGAAGAAAAATATGAAATCTCAGCAATTTTTTTATTATCTGTCTCCTAAAACAAAGCAAAAATAAACAAATGGGGACCCTCCTTGGTGGTCCAGGGGTTTGCAAGTCAGGCCCTGGGTTTGATCCCTGGCTGAGGAACTACAATCCCTCCCACACGCCGCGGAACTAAGCCCGTGTACCACAACTGCAGAGCCTGTGTCTGCAACTGGAGTCCGCGTTCTGCAAAGAGCCCGCGTGCTGCAGCTGGGACCTGATGTAGCCAAATACGGAGGTGAAAGTGGAGTCGCTCAGTAGTGTCCGACTCTTTGCGACCCCATGGACTGTAGCCTACCAGGCTCCTCCATCCATGGGCTTTTCCAGGCAAGAGTGCTGGACTGGATTGCCATTTCCTTCTCCAGGGGATCTTCCCGACCCAGGAATCGAACCCAGGTCTCCTGCATTGCAGGCAGACACTTTACCTTCTGAGCCACCAGGGAAGCCAAATTCATAAATACTTGTTTAAAAACTAAAAACACTTGAGTCTGAGCAAGATCCGGGAGTTGGTGATGGACAGGGAAGCCTGGCGTGTAGCAGTCCATGGGGTTGCAAAGAGTCGGACACTCCTGAGCAACTGAACTGAACAAATGGGACCCAGTTAAACTTAAAAGCTTCGGACACAGCAAACCAGAAAACAAAAAGACAACCTATGAAGTGGGGGGAAATAATGGTAAATGATACAATAAGGGGTTAACATTCAAAATATATAAACAGCTCACACAACTCGGTATCAAAAATAAAAGCTGACAAAAAATGGGCAGAAGAACTGACATCTTTCCCAAAGGAAATGCAAATGACCCACAGGCACAGAGAAAGATTCTAAGATAATCTCCAGAGAAACGCAAATCAGAATCACGATTAAGCTATCACCTCCCATTTGTCAGAATGGCTATCAACAGAGACCCCACACACAAGGGTCGGCAAGGATGGGAGAAATGGGACCACTGTACCACGCTGTTGTTCCATCGCTAAATTGTGTCTGACTCTTTGAGACCCCATGGACTCCCGCCCGCCAGGCTCCTCTGTCCACATGCTGATGGGAATGTAAACTGGTGCAGCTACTGTGGAAAACGGTAGAGAAGGTTCTCAAGAAACTAAACACAGAACCACCACATGACCCAGCAATTCCACTCTTGGGTATACATCTGAGAAAACAAAACAAAACGTGTTTTAGAAAGATACAAAGTGAAGTCGCTCAGTTGTGTCCAAGTCTTTGCGGCCCCATGGACTGTAGCCCACTAGGCTCCTCTGTCCATGGGATTCTCCAGGCAAGAATACTGGAGTGGGTTGCCATTTCCTCCTCCAGGGGATCTTCCTGACCCAGGGATCAAACCCGGGTCTCCTGCATTGCAGGCAAATGCTTTACCCTCTAAGCTCTTCTAGAAAGATACATGCACCCCAATATTTGGAGCAGCATTATTTAATACAATTGTCAAGATATGGAAGCATAAATCAACAGATGAATGGGTTCAGATGTGCTGCACGCGTGCACACACACACTGGGATATCAGCCATAAAAATTTTTTTTTGCCATTTGCAGCAACATGGATGAAGAGACAACTCTACATCTGGTGATGTATGGACATGACCAGATGGTCAAATACAGAAATCAGACTGATTATATTCTTTGCAGCCAAAGATGGAGAAGCTCTATACAGTCAGCAAAAACAAGACCGGGAGCTGACTGTGGCTCAGATCATGAATTCCTTATTGCAAAATTCAGACTGAAATTGAAGACAGTAGGGAAAAACCACTAGACCATCTGGGTATAAACTAAGCCCTTACGATTCCCCTAATGATCACAGACTGCAGGTGACGAACAGATTCAAGGGGTGAGATCTGGTAGAACTATGGATGGAGGCTCGTAACACTGTACAAGGGGGTACTGATCAAACACATCCCCGAGAAAAAGAAATGCGGAAGGTGAAGTGGTGTCTGAGGGGGCCTTACGAACAGCTGAAGAGAGAAGCCAAAGGAGAAAGGCAACAACTGAATGCAGAGTTCCAAAAAATACCAAGGGGAGATAAGAAAGCCTTTTTAAGCGAAAATGTGAAGAAATAGACAAAACAACAGAAAGGAAAAGACTAGAGATCTCAAAGAAAATTGAAGATAGCAAGGCAACGTTTCGTGCAAAGATGGGCACGATAAAGGAGAGAAACTGTAAGGACCTAACAGAAGCAGAAGAGATTAAGAAGAGGTGGCAAGAATACACAGAAGAACTGTACAAACAAGGTCTTAATGACCCAGATAACCACGACGGTGTGATCGCTCACCTAGAGTCAGACGTCCCGGACTGTGAAGTCACGCGGGCCTTAGGAGGCATCGAGCAAAGCTGGTGGAGGTGAAGGAATTCTAACTGAGCTGTTTACAATGACAAGGCGGTTAAAGTGCTGCATCTAACACGCCAGCAAATCTGTGAAACTCAACAGTGGCCACAAGACTGGAAAATATCAGTTTTCATTCCAATACCGAAAAAGGACAAAGCTAAAGAACGTTCAGACTACCGTACAATCGCGCTCATTTCACACGCTAGCAAGGTAATGCTCAAAATCATTCAAGCTAGGGTTCAACAGTACGTGAACCAAGAACTTCAAGCTGTGAACCAAGATGTACAAGCTAGATTTAGAAAAGGAAGAGGAAGCAGAGACTAAATGGCCAACATAGGTTGGATCATAGAGAAAGCAAGAGAATTAAAAAAAAAAAAAATCATCTACTTCTGTTTCATTGACTAGGCTAAAGCCTTTGACTGTGTGGATCACAAACTGGAAAATTCTGAAAGAGATGGGAATACCAGACCACTTTACCTGCCTCCTGAGAAAGCTGTATGCAGGATAAGCAGCAGCAGTTAGAACTGGACATGGAACGGACCGGTTCAGAATTGGGAAAGGAGTACGTCTAGGCTGTATATTGTCACCCTTTCTTATTTAACTTATATGAAGGGTATATCATGTGAAATCCTGGGCTGGATGAATCACAAGCTGGAATTAAGATTTATTAATTAATTCAGGAGAAATAACAATGTCAGATATGCAGATGACACCACTCTAATGGCAGAAAGCAAAGAGGAACTAAAGAGCCTCTTGATAAAGGTGAAAGAGGAGAGTGAAAAAGCTGGCTTAAAACTCAACATTCAGGCAGCCATCTCTGACTTGGCATCATGGCCGCCCTCAGACCCCTCGTGAAGCCTAAGATCGTCAAAAAGAGGACCAAGAAGTTCATCCAGCATCAGTCAGACCAATGTGTCAAAATCAAGCGGAACTGACGGAAGCCCAGAGGCATTGACAACAGGGTGCGCAGAAGATTCAAGGGCCAGATCTTGATGCCCAACATCGGTTATGGGAGCAACAAGAAAACCAAGCACATGCTGCCCAGTGGCTTCCGGAAGTTCCTGGTCCACAACGTCAAGGAGCTCGAGGTGCTGCTGATGTGCAACAAGTGATACAACGGCCCACACTTCTACAACTCACTCTCCACCTGACAGTGGGCCTGGGCCACCTTCCACGGCGGCCCACAGACCTCACTGCAGCAGTGTCAGGACCCGTGACGGGAGGCGCCCAGTGCACTGAGCCAGTTCCCCATGAGCAGGCATTTGGTGGCTGCCAGTGTGCTGTGGAGAACCACCTCTCGCCTAAAACTCTTGGAACGTATGTTTAGGAGTCAAGTCCACGGAGTCAGTTCACAGAGTGAATTCCACACTTTGAAATGTGCCTAGGGCTTCCCTGGTGGTTCAGTGGCAAAGAACCCACCTGCATGTGCAGGAGACACGGGCTCACTCCCTGGTGTGGGAAGACCCCATGCCGCACAGCAAGTAAGCCCGGGAGCCACACCACCGAGCCTGCATTCTGGAGCCCCGGAGCTGGGAGCACCCTACACTCTGTGCTCCACAATACGGAAGCCACACGCCGCAACCAGAAAGTAGCCTCCACACGCTGCAACTAGAGAAAAGCTCGTGAAGCAACGAAGACCCAGGACAGCCACAAATAAATCAAGAAATAAAAGCATGAAACGTAAAAAAAAAAAAAAACAACATTCAGAAAACTAGGATCATGGCATCCAGTCTCATCACTTCATGGCAAACAGATGGGGAAAACATATAAAGTGACAAATTTTATTTTCTTGGGTTCCAAAATCACTGTGGATGATGACTGCAGCCCTGAAATTAAAAGACGCTTACTCCTTGGAAGGAAAGCTATGACACACCTAGACAGCATATTAAAAAGCAGAGACATTACTTTGCCAAAAAAGGTCCATCTAGTCAAAGCTATGGTTTTTCCAGTGGTCATGTATGGACATGAGAGTTGGACCATAAAGAAGACTGAGCACCGAGGAACGGATGATTTCAAACTGTAGTGGTGGAGAAGACTCTTGAGAGTCCCTTGGGCTGCAAGGAGATCAAACCAGTTAATCCTAAAGGAAATCAGTCCTGAATATTCATTGGAAGGACTGATGCTGAAGTTAAAGCTCCAATCCTTTGGCCACCTGATGCGAAGAGCTGACTCACAGGAAAAGACCCTGATGCTGGGAAAGACTGAGGGCAGGAGGAGAAGGGGACGACAGAGGATGAGATGGTTGGGTGGCATCAATGACTCAACAGACATAAGTCTGAGCAAACTCTGGGAGATGGTGAAGGACAGGGAAGTCTGGCAAGCTGCAGTCCATGGGGTCACAAAAAAATGGACACGACTTAGCGAATGAACAACAATGTAAGTGAACTAAGTCAGAGAAAGACAAATACTGCGCGTTATCACTTATTTGTGGCATCTAAAAAGTACAACGGACTAGTAAGCATAACAAAAAAGAAGACTCACAGATACCGAGAACAAACCAGCGCTTAGCAGCAGGGACCAGGACGGACAGAGGGGCGGGGCGCGCGAGATACAAAGCGTTAGACGAGAATAACGTACAGAGATGCGCTCCGTGGGGAACACAGGCAGCACTGTGCCACAAACTGCACGTAACCTGTACAACTGTGATTCACTATTTTGTACACCTGTGACTTATACTACTGTACACCAACCATACTTCAGTTTTATTTGGTTTTGGCCTTGTGCCTTGCAAGATCTTAGTTCCCCAGACAGCGACTGAACCCACGCCTTTGGCAGGGACAGCGTGGAGCCCTAATGGCTGGACAGTCAGGGAAAGCCCCCATGTAGCCATCTTAAAGTGTGATCTGGTGGGTGTTACCATCTTAAAGTGTGATCTGGCGGGTGTCGGCACTCTCGCTATGTTGTGCAACATCACGGCTACTGAGGCTCCAGCACATTCCTGTGACCCCAAACAGACCCCCGTACCCGTGAAGCTGGGCCTTCCTCCTCCCCACAGCGCCCCAGCCCCAGACAAGCACTTCCTGTCCTGTGGCTCTGCTCGTGTGCCGCACACACACCTTCCACGTCTGCCTTCTTTCTGCTGGCGTGTTTACAAGGCTCACCCATGCTGAAGCCCTGCCGGTACTTCTGTCCTTTTCGTGACCAAATGATATCCCACTGAATGAATATATGCATTTTGTTTATCCAGCCACAATTTTTTTTTTTTTTACAGAGACGTCCAAGAAATTTCATAAGAGAAGTGACTATCTTTCAGCAAATGGTGCTACAACAGCTGAATATCCCAAATCTAAAAAAACCAAAAACAAACCTCAATCCTTATCTCACTTAACACACAAATAACTAGATCACAGACCTGAATGTCTAGTACAGAAAGTACTAGACAAAAGAAAACAGCTGAGAAGCTGAAATTCATCAAAATGAAAACTTCTGCTCTTCAAAAGACACCATTAAAAAAATGACAAGCCCGCCACAGACAGAAAATAGTCACAATACATCTATCTGACAAAGGAACTGAATGCAGAATATACGAGCACCTCAACAAGAAAAGATCCAAGTAGACTCTTCAAAAAAGAAAGAAATGAATGGCCAATACACGCATGGAAAGACACTCACAGGGAAATGCAAACCAAGATGCCAAGGAGACACTCCCCCGCTGGAATGGCTAACACTGGAAACACTCGCGTGGCAGGAGGAGGGGCTCCCACAGATGGCCCCTCTTCGTCCGCCAGAACCTGTGAATGACGCCTGATGTGGCCAAGGCGCCTCTGCAGATGCGATCAAACTCAAGGACCCAGAAATGGGGAGAGTCTCCCGGGCAACCTGGCGCCTCCACTTTCCACGGTCCTTAGAGCTGGAGAGCTTCCCAGGCGGTGGTCAGAGGCACGCAGGATGGGGAGGCAGCCGGCCGCCAAGGCGGTGCCCGAGGACGGAGGGAGGCCCGGAGCCAGGCCCAGAGCCAAGCCTGGAGCCAAGGGCGGCGTGGCCTCGACAAGCTGGCTGCGGCCGGGGAACGCTTCAGCCCAGGGCCTCCAGGAGCGGAGGCTCTGCTGACAGCCTGAGTTTACGCCCTGCTGGACTTGAGACCTACAAAACTCTCAGGTAAGGACTCTGTGTGGCTTTAAGGCCCCAAGCTCAGGGTGACAGGAAATGCAGACGAGTAACGGGAGCGGCTGGGCTGAGGCCGGGGGGCCAGCAGGACCCTCACCCTGCGTGCTGCAGGCTGAACGGCAGGGTCACCTTGGAAGCCTGTTGGGTGGTTTCTAAGGACGCTGTGTGTCTACTCTGCGGACAAGCCCAGCCCGAGCCTGTGCCCAGGAGCACTGAGCACCTAGGCCCACAGCCCCCTCGAGCGAGGACACCCCCAGCCCGGCAGCACCACCAAGCCCGTCGCCCCCAGCCTCTGTCCAGGACCTGCTGCTCCTGCAGAGCCGCCTGCGGGCCGGCCCCCCGGTTCCCAGCGCCGCACCTCCATCTGGGGCAACTCCTGTCCAGGCCTCCTTCCGGGGGAGTCAGCCCTGCCGCCCTGCCCTCCATAAATCTCACACCTGTAACTCTGTCTGGACACCTGTCAAAAACCCAAATGTTCATCACACTGCTCAGCAGTAAAAATGAGTGAGCTACGGATATGCACAACGTGAGTGACTCTCAACACCACGAGCGAAAACCAGACACAGAAGAATATATACTGTGAGACTCGAGATGAAGTCCTGAAACAAACAAAATGAGGCAGTCTTGGACGTCCCTGGCGGTGCAGAGGAGAATCCGCCTGCCAGTGCCGGGGACACGGTTCAGTCCTGGTCTGGGAAGAGCCCACAGCTTATTCAGAGCAACCAAGCCCGGGCACCACAACTGCCGAGCCCGCGCACCTGGAGCCCGGGCCCGGCAACGAGAAGCCCCGCTCACCTCAACTCGAGAAAAGCCAGTGCAAAGCAGTGAAGCCTCAGCGCGGCCAAAAATAAACAAGCAAATAATTAGCCTACGGTGAAAGAACTGCCGGCAGCCGGAATTCCCTGGCGGTTGGTGCTTAGGATGCAGTGCTGTCCCTGCTGAGGGCCAGGGTTCGACCCCTGGTCGGGGAACGAATCCCACAGGCCACGCAGTTCAGCCACATACACACAAGAAAGGAAGAACCGCTCGCAGTGATCGCCTCTGCTGGGAGTGGGAGCTGACGGGAAAGCAGTCCTGGGGGACTCCCTGGAGTAGGAGAGATGTTGTCTTCACTGGGGAAGGGTGACACGGGCCCCGCAGATCTACCGGAGCTCATCCCTCTGTGCACAAAAGACCTGCGCATTATGGGTAAATTATCCCACAATAAAGTCAGTTTTTAAAAACAACAGCACAAACACGGAACTGGCAAAGCCCCGCCACGCTCCTCGGCTCCACCTTGCTCTGCTTTTCTTTTTTCCTACCGCACTCGTCGTCTAACAACCCACGTCACTGAGTCCCCGTTCATTCTGTCTCCTCCCGCTGGAGTATCATCTCTACACGACTAGGCTGGGTGACCTTGTGGCTCCCTGATACCCCAAGCACCCAGAAGAGTCCATGGGTCCTAGCAGGAGCCTGACACATATTTGTTGAATGAATGAAGAACATCATCGATTTGTTTCCTGATGCATTTCCCAATCTACACTGCATTTGACTCTCGTAACCGTGTAAGGCAGATATTTTGCCCTCCCCTAGACATATGGAACTAGGAACAATACTTGATCAGAATGACTGAGGAGAGAGCCAGGCTAAAACGTTGGCTCTGACTTCCAGGGACTGAGCCCAAATGAAGGGAATCTTCACAATTTGTGCCTCAAGAGGACAGGAGCGCATCGTGAAAGTGTATGATCCAGAAAGGGGACACACACACACGCAGTTCAAGAGAACGTGGCCAGTGCTGAGGGACGCACCCTGGGAGACCCATCTAAGGGGCAGGGAGGCTTCCTGGGGGAGCTGGTACCCAAGCTGACTCTCAAAGGATTTATTTTTTAATTTAGCCAAGAAAAGTAGAAAGGGGATTTCCAGCAGAGGGCCTGACACGAGCAAAGGCATTAAAGCACAGTGCAGCAAGGCAATGTGCAGAGACTGGCCCGCACGATGTGAGCCTGTAGGAGACGTGGGGCGATGGGAGTGAGTCTGGCGGGGGTGGGGGTGCGGGCAGAGAGATCTTGGTGGCCGCTGGGCACCAGGTGCAGAAGCCAAGGCAACAGGACCAACAGGTTCACAGCGCTCCCCTCTCAGGCCCCTGTGACGGCCGCACAGGAGGAGCACAGGGGACGGCAGGCCTGGGCCACAGCCGAGGGCCGTGTGCTCACTGCGGAGCCCTAACCCGTGGCCACAGAGGTGGAGCCCAGAACCAAGATCATGTCCGGAACTGACTGAGCCCCACTGTAACCATTCCCCAAAGCGCCCCGGGTCAGCAGCAAGCAGGCTTCTTGACCCTAAGTTAGGCGAAAATGCCGGCTCCAGTCTCACCCTTGAGGGCCCTAACCAGTCACCTAGCGCCGCCCTTCCAGCAGGAACTTTGTCTTCAGATGATAGAAACTGGCTGCTGACCCCCGAAAGCGGGGGCTCCCCCTGGTCTGCCAGGTGCTGGCCCGCTGGGTTTGCAGTGTCTTCATTATCTCTGCTCTTTGCTCTTAATAAACTCACTCCCTTCTGAAATGCTCTGTGTCTGGAAATTCTTTTCCAACCCGCGCCAGACAGCTGGGACACTCACCCAGATAGAACCGCAGGAAAGGGGTCGGCGTCATGTTCTTAAACAGCATGATCTGCACCCAGGGGTTCTTGTACTGGATCTGAGGTATGTTGAAAAACACGAATTTCCTGCAACACAAGAAATTAAACCCATGAGAGTTTCTAACCTAAACTTTATGCACCTGTGTATTCTTCTAAAGAGAAATTCAGAACTCTCATCAGATTCTGAGAGGACTCAGCCCCCCAAAAAGGTGGAGTGAGGAAAAGCAGGTCACAGGAGTCTATTAACATGCTGTCTGAATGCTGGGATCCCTGATTTGTCATTTAAGGAAAAGAAATCTATATCCTCACCTCACATGGCACATTACCCTAAAACTCACCAAAGCAGAAGTATAAATACAAAAACGAAATGTCCTTGGTCTTGCTTGGTGAGACAGTCACACAGTGTGCTCATCTGAGAAGCTGTGCATCTCCAGGTGAGCACTTGATGTTTTTATCATCGTCATGAAAGTTGCTCAGTCGTGTTAGACTCTTTGCGAACCCATGGACTATGCAGCCCATGAAATTCTCCAGGCCAGAATACTGGAGGGGGTAGCCTTTCCCTTCTCCAGCGGATCTGCCCGACCCAGGAATTGAACCAGGGTCTCCTGCATTGCAGGTGGATTCTTTACCAACTGAGCTATCAAGGAAGTCCTTATGTTTTTACACCAATATTTAAAAATAAAAGGAACCATAAGAACAATCATGGGGAATACTCTTACAATCTGCTGCTGCTGCTAACTACTTTAGTCGTGTTCAACTCTGTGCGACCCCATAGACGGCAGCCCACCAGGCTCCCCCGTCCCTGGGATTCTCCAGGCAAGAACACTGCAGTGGGTTGCCATTTCCTTCTCTAATGCATGAAAGTGAAAAGTGAAACTGAAGTCGCTCAGTTGTGTCCGACTCCTAGAGACCCCATAGACTGCAGCCTACTAGGCTGCTCAGTCCATGGGATTTTCCAGGCAAGAGTACTGGAGTGGGGTGCCATTCCCTTCTCCAATCTAGGAGTGGATAAATCACTGAACTCAGAAAGTTTAAAACACAGACCAATTTGATTAATTAAAACCTTTGCAGGATTTCCCTGGTGGTCTGCCATCACAGCCTTTTTGTGGTGAAGGAGCTTGTGTAACTCAAGCTACGCCATTCAGGGCCACCCAAGACAGACGGGTCACAGTGAAGAGTTCTGACAAAACATGATCCACTGGAGGAAGGAATGGTAAACCACTCCAGTGTTCTTGTCGCAAGAAGCCTATGAATAGTGTGAAAAGGCAAATAACACCAGAAGATGAGCCCCCCAGATCGGAAGGTGTCCATCATGCTACTGGCGAAGAGCGGAGGACAGTTACTAATAGCTCCAGAAGGAAGGAAGCCTCTGGCCAAAGTGGAAACGATGCTCAGTTGTGGATGTGTCTGGTGATGAAAGTAAAGTCTGATGCTGTAAAGAACAATACTGCACAGGAATCAGGAGAGTTAGGTCCCCGAATCAAGGTAATTTGGAAGTGGTCAGATAGGAGGTGTTAAGAGTGAACATTGACATCTTAGGAATCAGTGAACTAACACGGACAGGAATGGGTGAATTTAATTTAGATGACCGTTATATCTACTACTGTGGGAAAGGATCCCTTAGAAGAAATGGAGTAGCTCTCACAGTCAACAAGAGTCTGAAATGCAGTACTTGGGTGCAATCTCAAAAAGGATAGAATGATCTCAGTTTGGTTTCAAGGCAAACCATTCAACATCACAGCAATCCAAGTCTATGCCCCAACCACTGATGCCAAAGAAGCCAAAGTTGACCTGTTCTATAAAAACCTACAAGACCTTCTAGAACTAACACCAAAAAGAGATGCCCTTTTCATCAGAGGGGACTGGAATGTAGAACTAGGAAGTCCAGAGATAGCTGGAGTAACAGGCAAGTCTGGCCTTGGAGGACAGAATGAAGCAGGGTAAAGACAAAGTTCTGTCAAGAGAACTCACTGGTCATAGTAAACATTCTTTTCCAATAACACAAGAAATGACTCTACACGTGGACCTCACCAAATGGTCACAGAAATCAGACTGATTATATTCTTTGCAGCCAAAGATGAAGAAGCTTATACAGTTAGCAAAAACAAGACCAGGAGCTGACTGTGCCTCAGATCACGAACTCCTTATTGCCAAATTCAGGCTTAAACTGAAGAAAGTAGGAGAAACCACTAGACCATTCAGGTATGACCTAAATCAAATCCCCTATGATTATACGGTGATGGTGATGAATAGATTCAAGGAATCAGATCTGGTGGACAGAGCGCCTGAAGAACTACGGATGGAGGTTTGTAACACTGTACAGGAGGCAGGGACCAAAACCACCCCAAAGAAAAAGAAATGCAAGAAACCAAAGTGGTTGTCAAGGAGGCTTTACAAAGAGATGAGGAAAGAAGAGAGGAGAAAGGGAAAGATACACCCAACTGAATGCAGAGCTCCAGAGAATAGCAAGGAGAGATAAGAAGGCCTCCTTCAAAGAACAGAAAATAACAACAGAATGGGAAAGACTAGAGATCTCTTCAAGAATACTGGAGATATTAAGGGAACACTTCATGCAAGGATGGGCACAATAGAGGACAGAAATGGTAAAGACTAACAGAGGCAGAAGAGATTAAGAAGAGGTAGCAAGAATACACAGAACTACACACAGAAAAGTATTAATGACCCAGATAACCACTATAGTATGATCACCCACCTAGAACCAGACATCCTGGAATTCGAAGTAAAGTGGGCCTTAGGAAGCATTACCACAAACAAAGCTAGTGGAGCCGGCTGAGCTATTACAAACCCTGAAAGATGACATTGTTAAAGTGCTGCACTCAATATGTCAGCAAATTTGGAAAACTCAGAAGTAGCCATAGGATGGGAAAAGGCCAGTTTTCATTCCAATCCCAAAGAAGGACAATGCAAGCACCACACAATCACACTCATTTCACACACTAGCAAGGCAATGGCTCAACATCCTTCAAGCAAGGCTTCAGCAGCACGAGAACAGAATTCCAGATGCATAAGCTGGGTTGAGAAAAGGCAGAGGAACCAAAGATTAAATTGCCAACGTCTGTCGGATCACAGGAAAAGGAAGGGAATTTCAGAAAACCATCTACTTCACTGATTACATTACAGCCTTTAACTGCGTGTACCACAACAAACTGTGGGAAACTCTTAAAAGAGATGGGAATACCAGTCCTCCTTATCTGTCTGAGAAACCTGTATGCGGATCAAGAAGCAGCAGTTAGAATCGGATATTGAACAACTGACTGGTTTCAAATTGGGAAAGGAGTATGACGAGGCTGTATATTCTCATCCTGCTTATTTAACTTATACACAGAGCATATCATGCGAAATGCCAGGCTGGATGAATCACAAGCTGGAATCAAGACTGCGGGGAGAAACACCAACAACCAGGAAGAATTAAAGAGCCTCTTAATGAGGGTGAAAAGAGAGTTAAAAAGCTGGCTTAAAACTCAACATTCAAAAAACTAAGATTGTGGCATCTGGTCACATCACTCCATGACAAATAGAAGGGGGGAAAAGTGGAAGCAATTAAAGGTTTTATTTTCAGGCTCCAAAACCACTGCAGATGGTGACTGCTGCCATGAAATTAAAAGACACCTTGGAAGGAAAGCTATGACAAACCTAGACAGTGTATTGAAAAGCAGAGGTATCACTTCGCTAACAGAAGTTTATATAGTCAAAACTATGGTTTTTCCAGTAATCCTGTACAAATGTGAGAGCTGGACCATAAAGAAGGCTGAGTGCCAAGAAACTGATGGTTTTGAATTGTGGTGCTGGAGGAGACTCTTGAGAGTCCCTTGGACAGCAAGGAGATCAAACCAGTCAATCCTAAAAGAAATCAACCCTGAATATTCACCGGAGAGACTGATGCTGAAGCTCCAATTCTTTGGCCACCTGATACAAAGAGCTGACTCAGTGGAAAAGACCGTGATGCTGGGTAAGATTGAGGGCATGAGGAGAAGGGGAGGGCAGAGGGTGAGACAGTTCGACAGCATCACTGACTCAATGGACAGGAAGAGGAGCAAACTCCAGGAAATAGAGGAGGACAGGGAAGCCTGGAGTACTGCAGTTCACAGGGTCACAGAGTCAGACACGACTTAGCAACTGAACAACTGGTGGCGGGGGTTGAGAGTCCACTTGCCAGTGCAGGGGATACGGGTTCAATGCCTGGTTGAGGAACTAAGAACCCACAGGCCACGGGGCATTTAAGCCCACGTGCCCCAGTTATTTAGCCTGGGAGCTGCAACCACTGAAGCCTTCACGCTCTAGAGCCCATGTTCTGCAATGAGAGAAGGCCCTGCTTGCTGCAACCAGAGGAAGCTGGCTTGTAGCAATGAAGAGCAGCGTGCCACGATGAGGACTCAGGGCAGCCATAGGTAAACAGATAAATAAATACAACCCTTTGCAAGGCAAAACTTACCAAAAGCAAAATCAACATCTGCCAAGCACAAAACACAAAACAAAAGGTTAATTCCCTTACGCAGAATTCTGCACACCTGTAACAAATCTATAACCCAGTACTAGAGGCAAAGGCCACCAAGAGGCAGAAACCCACATGGTCTATCAGAGGAAGGATCCCCAGTGTCTTCCCAACAATTAAACAGTTTCATCTCTTAGATTGCTTAAAAGGTGAAAGTGTTAATCACTCAGTCGTGGCCGACTCTTGCAACCCCATGGATTACAGCACTCCAGGCTCCTCTGTCCATGGAATTCTCCAGGCAAGAATACTGGAATGGGTAGCCGTGCCCTTCTCGTTATAAGCAATTAATTTATAAAAGTGAGGGGGGCTTCCCTGGTGGCTCAGACAGTAAAGAATCTGCCTGCAATGCAGGAGACCGGGGTTTGATTCCTGGGTTGGAAAGATCCCTTGAAGAAAGGAATGGCGACCCACTCGAGTATTCTTGCCTGGAGAATTCCATGAACAGAGGAGCCTGGTGGGCTACAGTCCATGAGGTCGCAAAGAGTCGGCCATGACTGAGCAACTAACATTTTCACACTTACAGAAGCGAGGAAACCTTTCCTATGTATATTCATTGGTTCCACTTCCTTGGGGGTCATGTTGGAACTAGCACAGATCTTAACTCAATGATCTCACCTCTGCCTTTAGGTATTTTCACACTTGAAAGCAAAGACACCCGTGAACTTTACTGCAGTATCATTTTTTTACAGCAAAGGAACAGAAACAGCTTAAATGCCAGACTGACTATATAAATTATGACACCACTGTACACCTGGATCCCTCTCTACCTGCTCTCCATCCTGAGTGGCTAACAGATACGTGCTAGGAAGTCGGCTTTCTTCCCCTATGGCTTCGTGTTGGATTTAGCCCACAGCGAGCACTGAAATGATCTTCATTTTCTGAATGTTGAGCTTTAAGCCAAATTTTCACTCTCCTCTTTCATCAAGAGGCTCTTTAGTTCTTCTTCACTTTCTGCCATAAGGGTGGTATCATCTGCATATCTGAGGTTATTGATATTTCTCCTGGCAATCTTGATTCCAGCTTGTGCTTCTTTCAGCCCAGCGGTTCTCATGATGTACTCTGCATAGAAGTTAAATAAGCAGGGTGACAATATACAGCTTTGACGTACTCCTTTTCCTATTTGGAACCAATCTGTTGTTCCATGTCCAGTTCTAACTGTTGCTTCCTGACCTGCATATAGGTTTCTAAAGAGGCAGGTCAGGTGGTCCCATTTCTTTCAGAATTTTCCACATTTTATTGTGATCCACACAGTCAAAGGCTTTGGCATAGTCAATAAAGCAGAAATAGATGTTTTTCTGGAACTCTCTTGCTTTATCATGATCCAGAGGATGTTGGCAATTTGATCTCTGGTTCCTCTGCCTTTTCTAAAACCAGCTTGAACATCTGGAAGTTCACGGTTCACGTATTGCTGAAGCCTGGCTTGGAGAATTTTGAGCATTACTTTACTAGCGTGTGAGATGAGTGCAATTGCACAGTAGTTTGAGCATTCTTTGGGATTGCCTTTCTTTGAGATTGTTATAAAAACTGACCTTTTCCAGCTCAACATTCAGAAAACGAAGATCACGGCATCTGGTCCCATCACTTCATGGGAAATAGATGGGGAAACAGTGGAAACAGTGTCAGACTTTATTTTTTTGGGCTCCAAAATCACTGCAGATGGTGACTACAGCCAGGAAATTAAAAGATGCTTACTCCTTGGAAGGAAAGTTATGACCAACCTAGATAGCATATTCAAAAGCAGAGACATTACTTTGCCAACAAAGGTCTATCTAGTCAAGGCTATGGTTTTTCCAGTGGTCACGTATGGATGTGAGAGTTGGACTGTGAAGAAAGCTGAGCACCAAAGAATTGATGCTTTTGAACCGTGGTGTTGGAGAAGACTCTTGAGAGTCCCTTGGACTGCAAGGAGATCCAACCAGTCCATCCTAAAGGAGATCAGTCCTGGGTGTTCATTGGAAGGACTGATACTGAAGTTGAAACTCCAATATTTTGGCCACCTCATGTGAAGAGTTGACTCATTGGAAAAGACCCTGATGCTGACAGGGATTGGGGGCAGGAGGAGAAGGGGACAACAGAGGATGAGATGGCTGGATGGCATCACCGACTCGACGGACATGAGTTTGGGTGAACTCTGGGAGTTGGTGATGGACAGGGAGGCCTGGCGTGCTGCGATTCATGGGGTCGCAGAGAGTCGGACACGACTGAGCGACTGAACTGAACTGAACTGAGCGTTGTCAAAACAGAAAGACAGGGAGAGTCAAGGTAGTTATTTCTCTGGCTCGACCCCAGGCTCAGTCACAGCTCCACAGGCTCCTGTCAGGCAGCCCTCTTCATCCCCAGGGCCCAGCAATCATTCTCCTCCTCACTTCTGCAGCCTCGACCTGGGGACTTGTTCCCGAGACCTGTGGCCCTTTGCTGCAGTCCTGCAAAGCCTGCACCTGGACCTACCTCTTGGGGAGCAACAAAATACAAAGAAACTATCTGGGACTAAAAATAACTCCGTGTGCATGCCCAGGTGGGGCAAGTTCTGGACCAAAAGATACAAAATATACAAACCCCAACTGCCACTTCTGAAGAGCCGGGAGCAAAAACAGGGTACTGCGCATGCCCCACTGCACTCAACACCACAAAGAGGTGGGCAAAACACCTAAGCCCCACCTCTAGCCCGACCCCTGGACACACCCCTACCCTCACAGCATATAAGGAACCAGCTCCAGGGCCTGCTCCCTCCTGTAGCCAGCACAAGAACTCCAGTAAAGCGTCTCCTGAGTTTCGGGTCTGTCTGTTTCTATTGATCGGGGAAGGCCAAGAACCCGGCCAGCTGATGGCACCCAACCTGGGGCAGTCCCCTTCCAGGGCGAGGACCCGGGCACATCCGAGACTACAGAGTGCAACTTTAGCGTGGCTGACCAGTGCCTACCTGAACCTCATTTTTCACCATCAGGGCATGTGGTAAGTCTGCCTTCCTGGCTCCTGGGGGCCTCGGGACCCTGGTTGGGGCAATGCTTTCCCTCCCCTGAAATCTCTGTCCTCTCCTTCCGAGAGAGCTCTGTGACTGTAGAGATCACAGTGGCTGGACCCTGTTGTCTTGCTCTCTTGTTTTCAGTCTTTTCTCTCCCTCCTCCCTACACCTCCCCTTCACTGGGGTCTTTCTTTTAAGTACTTTTGTCTGTCTGGTTGCTCCTGCAGGTCTGCCAAAACTGGGCAGGGTGGAGCATTTAAATTTTGAAATACAAATGCAGCCCACATTGCCTGAGACTCCAGCTTTGGGTTACTTGCTGCTGCTGCTGCTGCTGAGTCACTTCAGTAGTGTCTGACTCTGTGCAACCCCAGAGACGGCAGCCCACCAGGCTCCCCCGTCCCTGGGATTCTCCAGGCAAGAACACTGGTGTGGGTTGCCATTTCTTCTGCAATGCGTGGAAGTGAAAAGTGAAAGTGGAGTCGCTCGGTCGTCTCCAACTCTTAGCGACCCCATGAACTGCAGCCCACCAGGCTCCTCCATCCATGGGATTTGCCAGGCAAGAGTCCTGGAGTGGGGTACTTGGAGGAATTTTAAGGGACAAAAAGCCTAGAGGGGATTGCACTTACCTCCTCAGCTTTCGCAATGTCACTATTCTGCCTGGGCTCTGAGCCTGCAGCTGTCCTCTGCTTTTGCAAAGTAACTGTTTTGCCTGAAGTCAGGATCAGCCCGCTTGTCTGTAGTGCCCCAGAGGAAGGAGGCGGTTTTAAATTCAAGCCGCAAAACTAGGAAATCTCTGGTTCTATAGAAATTGGTTAGTCTGACTTAAGCTTGTGGGTTTACCTCATACGGATCTGTCTTTAGAGCCATCAACAATAAATATAATACTTGCACTGCACCTAAGGTTACTGAAGGTCAGTTAAGTACACGCTGTGTTTTTGTTATGAAATTTGCCAACAGGTGTAATAATCTGATATGATTAAATTTTTAAGTAAATGGGATGAACCCTTGTTGGTTAACTCTAGGGGAATGACTGTGTTTTAGAAACATCCATCTAAACAGTCTCTTTACAGGACCTCCATGCTGCACTATGGGTTAAGAAACCGTCCACGCAGGACCAGAGTTCGACTCCTGGTGAAGGAGCGAAGACTCGCCGCGCCACGCCAAGACTAAGCCTGTGCTGCAACCACTGAGCCGAGGACAAGTAGAAAGTCCACAACAAAGGGCCCCACGCCATGCCGTGAAGACCCCTGTGCTGCCAGGAAACTGCCGCAGCCAAAGACATAAATAAATATTTTAAAAAGCAAAAGTCTCTGAACACCTTGGTACTCAAAACTAAATTTACGTTAAATATAGGGATTCACTGAATATCCAGGGCATTTCAAATACGATAGATAAAATGTTGGAAATATTAATTGCTAAATAAGCCTAAATTTGCCTACTTTTGTGCAAGAGAAACTTAAGCTTGTCTGGTGCTGCTTTGAGACGTTCTCTACCAACTGATAGAATGCCAATGTAAAAGTCTGTGAGATGTACATTTTTAAAAAAGGAGGTATGAGAAATGGACATACACTTTGTTAAAGGAAAAAGGGTGGTTTTTCTGCTAAGGCTGATTATTTCTAAACTGAAGAATAAGGGACAAAGTATTGCTACAGAAAAGGACAGGTTTGCAGAAGTAGAATACTGGGAAGAATTTTGTATGGGGTTGGGATTTTCTAAAGTGGAATTAAATCTTATTAGGTAAGTGGATTTTACTAAGACAGGCTATAGAAGGGCTAGCTTTGGTCTTTCATGAGAGAAGGACATTTTCCTGGGATGCTGCTTCTGATAATAGACTGTGAGTTCCTGTGCCTTTAAGTGATCTACACTTAGTTTACTTTTGAAATTTATTTTTTTCACCTTCGCTTAAGGAATAATTGCTTCACGGTGACCTATGATTTGATCTGACTGGGTTTTTTACATTTTTGACAGACTTCCCAAACATTAAATTCTTTTGTGTGTGTGTGTGTGTGTGTGTGTGTGTGTGTAATAAAGTTTTATTAAAGTATAAAGGAGATAGAGAAAGCTTCTGACATAGGCATCAGAAGGGGGTAGAAAGAGTACCCCCAAACATCAAATTCTAATTAAAGTTCTTCTGGCCTCCGGCTAACCTTGTGGTGTTTTAAAGGGCCCCTGGAGTATCCCAAACAGATCCTGATTTAACTCGTACGTTAAATTATATGGGAAATGCTGTCCTAACCCGCTGCTCCCTGTGTCAGGTACAGGTTGTCTCCAATTTTATCACAGGCACCAAACATATGGGGGAAAGGGTCTCAGGCTTTTCTGCCGTCTAGTCTCTCACCTTACTCTGTCCAACAAATCCCCTGTGGGAGCACTCCCACCTCCAGCTCCAGCTCCTGACCCCGGGGCCTTCACCATGCCCAGCTCCAGCTCCTAAGCCTGGGGCCTTCCCTATCGTGCCCAGCTCCAGTTCCTTACCCCGGGGCCTCCTCCACCGTGCCCAGCTCCAGTTCCTGACCCAGGGGCCTCCTCCACCGTGCCCAGCTCCAGTTCCTGACCCCGGGGCCTTCACCATGCCCAGCTCCAGCTCCTAAGCCTGGGGCCTTCCCTATCGTGCCCAGCTCCAGTTCCTTACCCCAGGGCCTTCTCCACTGTGAACAGCTCCAGCTCCTGACCACGGGGCCTTCTCCACCATGCCCAGCTCCAGCTCCTGACCCCGGGGCCTTCTCCACCGTGCCCAGCTCCAGTTCCTGACCCCGGGGCCTCCTCCACCGTGCCCAGCTCCAGTTCCTGACCCAGGGGCCTCCTCCACCGTGCCCAGCTCCAGTTCCTCCAGGAGTTCCTTTCTCCATCTCTAATCTCCCCTTTCCTCCAGGCTTCAGCAGCCCGTACCTCATTACAGACTATTCCGCTGTCCACTTCCAAGCAGTCCACATTCTGGGATTTATAGATGCCCACTCTTGAGGAATACACCCCAACATCCAACATAGAGAAAACAGCTGTAGGACCACAAGCTTATAGACAACAGATGCCCCCCTCAGGGAGAGTCTAGCAACGCACTGGCACTGGTTCAAATGTTCCCCATCGGAACCCCTGGTGCAAGGGATGGAGGTGGCCAGAGTAGGAGACGCTCAAAACCCCACTAGGTGAGGACGGCACTCCAACCACACTCTGACAAAAGCCTCCTGGGAAAATGTCTCTGGGATGCTGGGTTTCATTTCTAGGAGTGCTCTTGGTTGCAAATGACTCAACATGGGAGGATCCTGTTCTAAACCAGAAGAGACACCTCAGGAATGTATCCTTAAAAATTAGAAGTGTTAAAAATAGATAGGCTTAAAAGGGAAAAAAAAAAAAAACTTTTACTATAACACTGCTTGGCCTTTATATAGGTTGGGAGATGGAGAAAAATGTCCTGAAAATCCGTCTCTAAATTACAATATCATCTTGCAACCGGAAATCTTTACTGTCACAAGATAGGAAAATGGACTGAGGCTCTGTACGTCCAAGTCTTCGTGGTCCTTTACCACAACCCCACTCACTCTAAGCGGTTTCTGGGCATTCAAAGGCACACCTGGCATTTCAGGTCATCTCCTAACACCCCCCAACTCTAAGGGGGAGACCAAGCTTCCCCTGCTTCTCTAGACCCACCTGCTTCCCCCGAGGCACCTACTTCCCCAGATGCCTCTGACCAATCCCACACCCCAGCAACTCGCAGTGGAACTTCCTACCATCCAAGATCGGGCAAAGTGTGCCCTCTGAGGCAAGTGGCATATGGCAAAGAGACAATCAAAGGACATGTGCTCTTCTCTTTAATCGATGTAGTTAGCCCAAGGCAGACTGAGCCAGTTTTCTCAAGACCCTAGTAAGTTTGTCGAAGGGTTTCAGGCCCTAACACTGGCCTTTGATTCTACTTGGAAGGATGTCCAAATAGTCTTCTCTACTTGTTGTATCTGCGAGGAAAAACAGAACTGGGGCAGCAGCCCAGCGACACGGTGACCAGCCTGCGAACATTATACTATGTGCGGAGACGCAGTTCCAAATCAGGGGCCCAGCAGGAGCTACAGTTACTGGGAGGGAACAGAAGCCAGGAAGCGCGTGATGTGGTGTGCCTTGGGAGGGTGAGAAAGTGTGTCCACAGGTCAGTTAACGACGAAAAGGTCAAAGAAGTGACCCAAAAGAAAGAAAAAAAAAAATCCAGCCTTCTTTCACGGACGGCAGATGGAGGCTTTTAGAAAATCTACTGACACTGATCCACCCACTCCTGACGGTCAGACCCTGCTGGAACATTCTGTCAGCCCTAACATTAGGTGGAAACTCCAGAAGTTACAATTCGGCCCACAGACCCCAGTGCCACAACTCCTAGAGGTGGCCCTTGGGGTATTCAGTAATCCAGACCAAACTGAGGATGGAGAACCTGATGTAAAAACAAGTCAGGGCTCAAGCTAAACTGAGGCTCACAGCTGTCAGCCATGCCTGGCAACCTCAGGACAACCCAAGGTGGGAAAGGAAGTTTAAGCATCTACCTGGAGATAAAACCAGCAAGGGGGATGGTTCAAATGTAAGTCAACCAGCCAGTGGGCTCCAAAGTGCCAGAAAGAACCCCCTGGTCCGTGCCCAGTCTGCAGACAAACAGATCATTGGAAGTGGGACTGGGGGCAGGGGGAAGGGAAGGGCGGCTCCCACTCCGGAGACGACCACACTGGACATCTGAGGTGGCCCGGGATGCTGGTGGCCCTCCTTCAACAAGATGTCTATCTCCCTCAAGGAGCCTCGGGTGGCCCTTGGCACGGCAGGTAAGAAAATCAACTTTTAACTGATACCAGAGTCACTCACTCTGTCCTGATTTCTCAGGCTGGGCCTCTTCCCTCCAAAAGCTGTGCTGTGACGGTGTCAAGGGAAAGCCTCACACTCGCGTCTTCGCTGGGCCTCTCACTTGTCTATTTGAACAGCGTTTGATCTCACACGCCGTTTTAGTTGTGCCTGAGTGTCCCAAACCCCACTTCTGGGCTCTTTTGGAGTCTTATTACAGTTAGCAGGCCCTGAGAGGCCCCCTTTCTTGACTCTTACAACAAATTAGCTGGAAGAACAAGGGTTGGTTGCCAGCCATATTCCACACGGAGCCAACCCTGCAGTTTGAGACAAGGGAATCCCTCAGTCAGTTCAGTTGCTCAGTCGAGTCCAAGTCTTTGCGACCCTGTGGACTGGGAATCCCTGGGACAGCTATAAATGCTCAACCTTTAAAAATAAGCCTTAAGCCAGAGTCACTTATCCTAACAAAAGACAGTATAACCCATAAAGTTGGAAGCAAAAAAAGGTTTGCAGCCCTTCATAGAGAAATTCTTAAATTAAGGCCTCTTAGCGCCCTGTCAGTCTCCATGCAATGCCCCTATTCTGCCAGTTATTCAGCTAAATGGGGAATATCGAACAGCTGAAGACCTTAGGGCAGTAAGCGAGGCAGGGGTCTCTCCACACCCGCTGCGGCCAACCCGTAACAGCGTGAAGGCCCAGAGTCCCGGACACGCCAGGTGGCTACTGTGCCCGCGTGGCCTCAGGGACAGCTGCGTTCGTCCCAGGCCAAATGTAACAATACACCTGGACAGTCCTGCCTCAGGAGTTTCAGATCGCCCGTATTGTCCGCTCAGACCCTAGGAAAAGAACTAAGGGAAACAGACTTAAGAGATGGGGCCGTTTGGGAATTCCTTGGTGGTCCAGTGGTTGAGAATCCCCCTGCCAACGCAGGGGACATGGATTCCATCCTTGGTCTGGGAAGATTCCGCACGCTGTGTGGCAACCAAGCCCAAGGTCCCCAAGTAGAGCAGCCATCGGAATGCAACTGGAGGGCAGCCCCACTCATGCAACTAGAGTCAAGTCCACACCCAGCGGCGGAGACCCAACGCAGCCAGTCACAGACAGAAAGAAGGGGCCTTTCCACAGAATGCAGATGACACACTAATACACAGTCCTACAATGGAGGCCTCAGATCAGAATATCACCTAAGTCCTTAATTGTCTTGGGGTCCATGGCTACAGGATCTCCCAGAAAAAAAAAAAAGGAGGGTGGGGGAGAAAAGCACAAATCTCAAAGCAACAAGTTAAATATCTGGGATATATTACAAACGCTGGGAGGAGACAGTTCTCTCCAGAGAGAAAACAAGCTATATTAGGCCTAAGTGTCCCAAAGACAAAAAAAAAAAAAAAGTACCTTTGTACTTTCTTAGGCATGACAGGATTTTGCAGAATCTGGATTCCAGAATTGGGACTAATGGCCAGACCTGCATATGAAGCCACCAAAGGCCCAGATGCAGAGCCATTACTTCGGATTGGGGAACAAGGGTATTTCAACAATACCACAGAGGCCCTCACCAGAGCTCCTGCTCCTCACCAACTGAAAAAAAACAAAACAAAACACATTTATCTTAAGTGTAGCTGAGAGCAGGGAGCCCCTCTGGGGGTCCTAGTACAAAAGCTAGGACAAGTTCCTCAGCCTACAGGCTATTTTCCTAAGCTAGATTTCATGGCCTGGCTGCCTCCGGGTGGTACCTGGCACTGCTTTTTTAGTGCAAGAAGCTAACAAGCGTACCTCTGGACAGTCACCGGAAGTAAGGGACTCACCACTGGCTAACTGGAGGCCACCTTCCTAAGGACCAGGCTTGACTGCTTGATCCTCAGAGCTAACCCTCAAAACTTGCCGGTGCAAATGCTCGCTAGCAACACTGGCGTGAGCACACAGACACAAGCCCCCGCCCGCCTGTGCGTGGACGGGAGCGTGTCACAGCTGTGTAACGTGAGGCTACGTTCCCACGTGCGCTGCACCTCCATGCAGTGTGCACTGTACACTCTGACTCGGGTAATTTTTTGAAGGTTATAAATGATGCTGGTTTGTTTAAATACTCAATCACCTATCTGCTTTCAAGAAAATTGTTTTGTCTTTATTCTTCTCCGTGTGTGCTCCCATTTCCTCAGTGCTCTTCAGCAATTAGAGGTTTGTAACATTTATACACCTTCCAATTTTCACTATTATCATAAAATAAAAATTAGAAAATAAGGTAGAAAAATGTGTGTTCTGCTTTAAAAGAAAACAAACAGAAATCAGTGTTTTATCCCAACGCTCTATCTACTTCAATCTGCACATTCCACCTTTCCCATTCTTGGAGATAAAACATGGGCTTACACACTTTAAAACATGACAGACTACACAGAGCCGAGTGGCTGGGGCCACCCCTGCCTGGGGCCACAGCGTTTGGAAGCTGAGCCCACGGTTTCAGGACAATGACGAGTTGAAAGAGTCAATCCGATCTGTGTTTCTAGCTGATGAGGACGTCCTCTGAGGAAATGCCAAATGCTCTTTAGGCTCACTGACTGCTGTTGGGTTTTGTGTTTGTTTTTTTTTTTCTTTTAAGCAGCAGCAGCAGCAAAACCTTTGCCACCTAACACTTCAGCCCGGAAGGCTGAGCTAACAGCCCTAACTAAGGCCTTACGTTGGGGAAAGGAAAAATTAGAAATACATATACAGACTCAAAATATGCCTACCTTGTTTTACATGCCCATGCAACTCTCCAGAAAGAAATAGGGCTTTTGAATGCAAAACATTCCCCTGTAAAAGATGGGACTGAGACCTTACCTCTCATAAAAGCAGGTCAAAAACCAAACTAGTGGTAGCCATCTACTGCCATAGACACCGAAAGGAAATTTTTCAAATTACCCCGCGGGAACAACAGGGCAGATCAGGAGGCAAACAAAGCAGGTCTGATGTCCAAACCAGGTAAAACCACCCTGAGAAAACCTCCCTGCGGACACCATGGGGAGGAATCCCTCTGCCGAGGCAGGGGACACGGGTCCGACCCATGCCCCAGAGCAAATGAGCCCTCGCGCCTAACGCCTGAGCTCCAGCACAAGAAAGCTGCCACAGGGAGAGGCCTGAGCACCTCAGCAGAGTCGCCCCGCCCACCTCAAGTAGAGAAAGCCCACGCGCAGCAATGAAGACCCTGCACAGCCAAAGACAAATAAATGAATTAAAAGAATAAAAAGAAACCAACATTGAGAAAAACTGACAAGCCACTTGGCTTCAGCAGACAATTAACCACCAAAACTCGCTATTCACTATGGGCAGGGACACCGAAAAATGGTTTCTCCTGGATTCCACGAGGTGTAAAAAACTTTGGAGGTTTTTATTTCCTTGTTAACTCTCTTCTCTTCAGTCACACTTATTTAGGCCATATTTCCTCGGATACTCTGTTGTCTTCCCTACTGTTGTGAACCTGAGACTAAGATTCTTCAGTCCAAGGAAACCTGGGACCAAGGGGTCCAGACGTCACACTCTAAAAAACAGAGAAACAGGCACGTCTCTGGTGGTCCAGTGGACAGGACTCAGACTCCACACTCCAAGGCCGGGGCCCAAGGTTCACTCCCTGGCCGGGGAACTGGATCCCACATGGTGGAACTAAGGGTTTCCATGCTCCAACTATAAGATTTCAAATGTCACAACTAAAGATCTCAAATGCTACAAGTAGGACACTGCACAGTTAGGATTTTTTTTTTAAAAAAGAAAATAGTATATTAATTTAAAAATTAAAGTAAAATAAAAAATTTTGACCAAACTTGTAAAATAGTGAATATAAAAACCAAATAAACAAATGGGACCTAAATAAACACAAAGCTTTCTGCACAGCATAAGAAACCATAAACAAAACAAAAAGACAACGCTCAGAATGGGAGAATATAACTGTAAGTGAAGCAACTGACAAATGATTAAATCTCCAAAATATAAAAGCAGCTTGTGCAGCTCAGTATCAGAAAAACAAACCCAATCAAAAAACAGGCAGAAGACCTAAACAGCCGTTTCTCCAAAGAAGATATACAGGTGGCCAAGAAGCACATGAAAAAAAGCTCAACATCGCTCATTATTAGAGAAACGCAAATCAAAACTACATTGAGATGTCACCTCGAACCATTCAGGGTGGCCACCATCAAAAAACCCACAAATAATAAATGTTGGCGAGGGCTTGGAGAAGAGGGAGCCCTCTTGCACAGCTGGCAGGAAGGTAAACTGACGCAGTCAAAGGGAGAACAGCATGGAGAGGTCTTAAACAGCTAGGAGTCAAATTCCCATGTAACCCAGCACCACTGGGCATATCCCCTGAGAAAACCACAACTCAACAACACATATACATCCAAATGTTCACTGCAGGACTATTCACAGTCGTCAGGACATGGAAGATGCCTAGATGAGGAAGTTCTGGTACATACTTAAAATGGAATATTACTCAGCCATAAAAAGGAATGGATTTCAGTCAGTAGAACTCAGGTGGATGAACCTAGAGGCTTTTATACAGAGTGAAGTAAGTCAGAAAGAAAAAACAAACATCGTATACAGGTGTATATAAATGGAGTCTAGAAAAATGGTACTGATGAGCCTATTTTCAGGACAGGAATAGAGACGCAGACGTAGACGACAGACTTGAGACACGGCGGGGGAAGGAGAGGTTGGGGTGAACTGAGAGAGCAGCCCCGAAACACACACACATCACGCGGGGAACAGCCAGCGGACAGCTGCTGTGTGACACGTGGAGCTTGATGCAGTGCCGCAGGGAAACCCAGAGCGGCGGGATGAGGGGTGGTGAAAGGGGGGTTCCAGAGGGAGCGGGCGTATTTATAGCTGATTCACGTCGCTCTATGGCCGAAACACTGGAGTGGGGTGCCGTTGCCTTCTCCGACTACTGGGCATATACCCTGGGAAAACCGTAACTCAGGAAGACACATGGAGGGATTTCCCCGATGGTACAGTGGATAAGAATCCATCTGCCAATGCAAGGAAACAGGTTCGATCCCTGGTCTGAGAAGCGCCCACGTGCTGCAGGGCAAGCACAGCTGGTGCCACAGCCCACCCTGAGCCCAGAGCCTGCGCCACAGGGGCCGCTGCAGGGGGGCCCGGGCGCTGCAGCAGGAGCCAGCACGGGCGGAGACACAAACCAACTACGCTAGACACAAAAAGACGCGTGTGCCCCAACGTTCACTGCAGCACTACTCATAATAGCTGGGCCATGGAAGCAACCTAGATGTCTACCGACAGATGAACGAATGGGTAAAGAAGATATGACACGTATATACAAAGGCATATCACTCAGCCATAACGAGGAACGAATTTGAGTCAGCTGAACTGAGGTGGATGAACCTAGAGCTTGTTTTACAGACTGAAGTAAGTCAGAAGGAAAAACACAAGTATCATATATTAACACACATATAGAGGCTTTAGAAAAATGGTACGGTGCACCTCCTTGCAGGGCATGAAGAGACACACAGAGAAAGGGCTTGTGGACACAGGCGTGGAAAGAAGGGGTGTGAACTGAGAGACTAGAACTGACATCTACACTGTACCACGTGGACAACGGACAGCCAGCGGAAGCACAGGTGAGGAAGCACAGCCACAGGAAGCACAGCACAGGTGAGGGCTCTGTGAGGACCTGCTGCTGCTGCTGCTAAGTCGCGTCAGTCGTGTCCGACTCTGTGCAACCCCAGAGACGGCAGCCCAGCAGGCTTCCCCCGTCCCTGGGATTCTCCAGGCAAGAACACTGGAGTGGGTTGCCATTTCCTTCTCTAATGCGTGAAAGTGAAAAGTGAAAGTGAAGTCGCTCAGTGTGTGTGACTCTTAGCAACCCCATGGACTGCAGCCCACCGGGCTCCTCCGTCCATGGGATTTTCCAGGCAAGAGTACTGGAGTGGGGTGCTATTGCCATCTCCACTGTGAGGACCTAGACAGGTGATATCTGGGGGAGCGGGAAGGCTCCAGAGGAAGAGGATATATGAACACACGTAAAGGATTCACGATGCTGCACAGCAGAAACTAACAACTCGGTAAAGCAATTCTATTCCAATAAAAATAAAATAGAAAAACAGGTTAGACTTTAACCCTAAGATTAACAAAAATACATATCCAAGCACAATGGCTCCTTGGGAGCGGGGAGGGGCCCCACCACCTGCTGTCCGGCCAACAGTAAAACCAAAGTCAACCTGGTTCCGTCCCATCCTCAGCTCCTTAGTAGCTAGAGTTGTAGTTCTCCTTTTAGGCCTTTTTTTTAACCTTTTGGTAAAATGTGTGCCTTTTTGGATACAACAGTTCAAAGTTAAGCATATGATGGCTATTCCAGATTGGACAAGGGCGGGGAGAGAGATTAAAGAGGGAGATGACACATGTACATTTACAGCTGAGTCAAGCTGCTACATGGAAGACACCAACACAACATGTTAACATAATTACACTCCAATTAAAAATCATTTGTAAATACTGATTAAAAAGTTAAAAGTACAATAAAAACTGTGGATCCACCTTTGTGAACACAGATGGCCAACAAACACATAAAAGAGGCTCAATATCGCTCAAGGTCAGAGAAATGTCAATGAAAACAGCAATGAGGAGTCATATACGGGTCAGAAAGGTCATTATCAAAAAAATTCTACAAACAAAACATTCAGAAGAGGATGAGAAGAGAGGACCCTCTCACACCGCTGGTGAAAATGTAAATTGATATGGCCACAACAGAGAACAGTATGAAGACTTAAAAAAACAAGAAAAAAAAAAAAACTACCATACACCCCACCAACCCCACTACTGAGCATACACCTGAGAAACCACTAATTCAAAAAAACTCAAACTCCAGGGTTCATTGCACTATTTCAATGCAATGGATAGTCACTATCCTGGCTATCGACTCTGTTTCTTATGATAGGATATGCAATCGACCTAGATATCTGTCAACAGATGAGTGGATAAAAAAGTTGTGGTACATATATTGAATGGAATATTACTCAGCCATAAAAAGGAACAAATTTGAGTCAGTTCTAGATAGGTGTATGAACCTAGAGCCTCTAATACAGAGTAAAGTAGGTCAGAAAAACAAGTATCGTATATTAACGCATATGTACGAAATCCAGAAAAATGGTACCAATGAACCAATCTGCAGGGTGGGAATAGAGACCCTGAGGTAAAGAATGGACTTGTAGACACAGTGCCGGAAGCACAGGGTGGGAGGAATTGAGAGAGTAGCACTGAGATATGTATATTACCAGTGGTAAGATGGATAGCTAGTGAGTAGCTGCCACATAGCACAGGGAGGTCAGCCTAGCGCTCTGTGATGACCTAGAGGGATGGCATGTGGGCGGTGGTGGATGGGGCAGCTTGGGGGGACATTCAAGAGGGAAGGGATGTACGTATAATTATGTCTGATTCACTGTTTTATGGCAGAAACCAACGCAACACCGTAAAACAGTTAACAAAAACTGTCAGAAAAAACATTTTGATTTTAAAAACTAAAGAAAAATTATTTAAAAAATAAAAAAGCTTGATCCACCTTTGAAAATAATGAATATAAAAACAAAAATAAACAATTAGGACATATTTAAACTTAAAAGCTTTGGCACAGCAAAGAAACCACAAACAAAACGAAAAGACAATCCACAGAATGGGAGACAATGTTTGCAAAAACAGCAACTGATGAACGATTAAGCTCCAAATTATACAAAAAGCTCATGGAGCTTAACTTCAAAAATAACAAACAATCTGATCAAAAAATACCTGGAAGACCTAAATAGACATCTCTCCAAAGAATATATACTCTTGGCCAGCAAACACATGAAAATATGATCAACATCACTCATTGAGAGAGAAATACAAACGAGAAGCTCAATGAGGCACTACCTCACACGGGTCAGAATGGCTAGTATCAAAACTTCCATCAATAAGTACTGGAGAAGGTGTGGGGAAATGCGCGTCTCCTGGACTGTTACCGGGCATGCACACTGATACAACTATGGACAGCAGTATGGAGGTCTGTTAAACCGGGCATCCTATGACCATACTCTACTGTGAGTCACTCAGTCAAGTCCAGCTCTTTGCGACCCCACGGACTGTAGATGGCCTGACTCCTACGTCCACGGGGCTCTCCAGGCACAAACACCAGAGCGGGTTGCCAAATATGACCATATGAGTTGGTAATCCCACTACTGGCCATATACCCTGAAAAAATCATAATTAAAAAGCAGACATGTACCCCAAAGCGCACTGCTGCACTGTTTATGATAGCTGGGACATGGAAGCAAGACAGATGCCCATCCACAGATGAATGGAGATGGAAGTTGTCGTACATATATGCAATGGAATAGTATTCAGCCATAAAAAGGAAGGAATCTGAGGAAGTTCTGAGGGTGGTGGATGAACCTAGAGTCTCTTATACAGAACGAATTCAGAAAAACAAATATCATATATTAATATACATGGAAATCTAGACAAATGGTATTGAACCCATGAGCAGGGCAGGAATAGACACCCAGAGGGACAACGGACTTTGGTCAAGGTGGGGGAAGGACAAGGTGGGACGGATTGAGAGAGAAGCACTGAAACATAAACAGTACCATGTGAAAATGCATACTTAATGGGAAGCGGCCGTATAACACAGGGAACTCAGCCTAGGGAGCTGTGATGACCTAGACGGGTTAGGGTGGATGCGGTTCAAGAAGGACGGGACATACGTGTGTTTATGGCTGACTCGGTTGTTGTATGATGAAACCAACACAACATTCAGTTGAAAGAAAGTTTTAATTATGAAAAAAATTAAAAATCTTGACCCACATTCAAAAATGATGAATATAAAAGCAAAAATAAATAACTGGAACATTCTTAAAAACTTCTGCACAACGAAGGAAACTGCAGACAACATGAAAAGGCAACACTCAGAATGGGGGACAATATCTGAAACAAGGAAACTGAGAACAGATTAACTTCCAAAATATACAAACAGCTCACTGAGTTCAGTTTCAAGAGAAATTGTGTTACTCAGACGCTCCGTCATGTAGGACTCTTTGCAAGCCTGGACTGGAGTACGCCAGGCTTCGCTGTCCTTCACTATCTCCTGGAGTTTGCTCAACTCATGTCCACTGAGTCGGTGACGCCATCCAATCATCTCATCCTCTGTCACCCCTTCTCCTCCTGCCCTCAATGTTTCCCAGCATCAGGGTCATTTCCAATGAGCTGGCTCTTCACATCAGGGGGTGAAAGTATTGGAGCTTCAGCATGTGTCAGGGTTGATTTCCTTTAGGATTGACTGATTTGATCTCCCTGGAGTCCAAGGGACTCCCAGGAGTCTTCTCCAGCACCACAGTTCAAAAGCATCGATTACTTGGCACTTAGCCTTCTTTATGGTCCAACTCTCACATCCATACATGACTACTGGAAAAACCATAGCTTTGACTAGACGGACTTAGGTCAACAAACTGATGTCTCTGCTTTTTAACATGCTGTCTTGGTTGGTCTTAGCTTTTCTCCTAAGGAGCGTCTTTTAATTTCATGGCTGCAGTCACCATTCACAGTAATTCTGGAGCCCAAGAAAATAAAGTCTGTCACTGTTTCCATGTCCCTGTCTGCCATGAGGTGATGTGACTGGATACAATGATCTTAAGTTTTTTGAATGTTGAAACTTTAGCCAGCTTTTTTTTTACTCTCTTCTTTTCACCGTCATCAAGAGGCTCTTTAGTTCTTCTTTGCTTTCTGCCATTAGGGTGGTGTCATCTGCATATCTGTGGTTACTGATACTTCTTCCAGATATCTTGATTCCAACCTAAGCTTTACCCAGCTTGTCATTTCACATGATGTACTCTGCATATGAGTTAAATAAGCAGGGTGACAATATACAGCCTTGACATACTCCTTTCCCAATTTGGGACCAGTCACTTGTTCCATGTAAGGTTCTGTTGCTTCTTGACCTGTATACAGGTTTCTCAGGAGATAGGTACGGTGGTCTGGTATTTCCATCTTTTTCAGAATTATCCACAGTTTGTTGTGATCCACACAGTCAAAGCCTTTAGTCAATGAAACAGAAGTAGATGTTTTTCTGGAATTCCCTTGCTTTTTCTATGATCCAGTAGATGTTGGAAATTTGATCTTTGGTTCCCCTGCCTTTCCCAAACCCAGCTTGTACATCTGCAAGTTCTCGGTTCAGGTACTGTTGAAGCCTATCTCGAAGGATTTAGAGCATTGCTTTGCTAGCATATAAAATGTGCATAATTGTGCAATAGTTTGAACATTCTTTGGCACTGCCCTTCTTTGGGACTGGAATGAAAACTGACCTTTTCCAGTCCTGTGGCCACTGCTGAGTTTCCAAATTCACTGTCATACTGAGTGCAGCACTTTAACAGCATCATCTTTTAGGAACTGAAATAGCTCAGCTGGAATTCCATCACCTCCACTAGCTTGGTTTGTAGTAGTGCTTCCTAAGGCCCACTTGACTTCACACTCCAGGATGTCTGGCTCTAGGTGAGTGATCACACCATTGTGGTTATCCAGGCCATTAAGACCTTTTTTGTACAGTTCTTCTGTATACTTTCTGTGTATTCTTGCCACCTCTTCTTACTATCTTCTGCTTCTGTTCGGTCCATACTGTCCATACATATTGTGCCCACCCCTGCATGGAATGTCCCCTTCAGTTCAGTTGCTCAGTTGTGTCCAATTCTTTGCAACCCCTTGGACCGCAGCACGCCAGGCCTCCCTGTCCATCACCAACTCCTGGAGTTCACTCAAACTCACGTCGATCGAGTCAGTGATGCCATCCAACCATCTCATCCTCTGTTGTCCCCTTCTCCGGCCTTCAATCTTTCCCAGCATTGGGGTCTTTTCAAATGAGTCAGTTCTTCGCATCAGGTGGCCCAAAGTATTGGAGTTTCAGCTTCAGCATCAGTCCTTCCAATGAACACCCAGGACTGATCTCCTTTAGGATGGACTGGTTGGACTGCAATGTCCCTTGTTCCCTTGGTATCTCTAATTTTCTTCGAGATCTCTAGTCTTTCCCATTCTATTGTTTTCCTCTATTTCTTTGCACTCTTCTCTTGAGAAGGCTTTCTTATCTCTCCTTGCTATTCTTTGTAACTCTATATTCAGATGGGTATCTTTCCTTTTCTCTTTTGCTTCTCTTCTATTCTCAGCTATTTGTAAGGCCTCCTCAGACAAATATTTTGCTTTTTTGCATTTTTGATCACTGCCTCCTGTACAATGTTAAGAACCTCTACCTACAGTCCTTCAGGCACTCTGTTTATCAGATCCAATCCCTTGAATCCATTACTTCCACTGTATAATCATAAGGGATTCGATTTAGGTCATACCTGAATGGCCTAGTGGTTTTCCCTAGCTTCTTCAATTTAAGTCTGAATTCTGCAGTAAGGAGTTCATGATCTGAACCACAGTCAGCTCAAGAAAAAAGGCAATCTAATACAAAAAAATGGGGGAAGACTAAATGGACATCTCTCCAAAGAAGAGATACAGATAACCAACAAACACATGAAAATATGATCAACATCGCTCACTATTAGAGAAATGTAAATGAAAACCTCAGTAAGGTATCACTTCACAGGGTCAGAAAAGCCACAATCAAAAATTCAACAAAGAATAAATGCTGGAGAGGGTGCACAGAAAAGGAACACCCTTGCACTGTGGGTGGGAATGTAAACTGCTACAGCCATCACGAACAATGGTATGGACACCCCTTAAAACAGGTAGGGATAAAACTACCATAGGACCAAGTAATCCCACTACTGGGCATATACCCTGAGAAAACAATAATTCAGAAAGACACCTGTATCCCAATTATCTATGTCCATTTCCAATAGACAGGACATGGAAGCAGCCTAGATGTATGTCAACACGTGAACAGATAAAGAAGTTGTGCTACAGATATACCATGGGACACTGAAAGTGGAAGTCACTCAGTCGTGTCCGACTCTTTGTGACCCCATGAACTATACAGTCCATGGAATTCTCCAGGCCAGAATACTGGAGTGGGTAGCCTTTCCCTTCTCCAGGGGATCGTCCCAACCCAGGGATCGAACGCTGGTCTCCCGCACTGCAGACGGATTCTTCACCAGCTGAGCCACAAAGGAAGCCCACCAAGGGATATTACTCAGCCATAAGGAACGGATTTGATTCAGTTCCACGGACGTGGTTGAACCTGGAGCCTCTCAGACAGAGTGAAGAAGTCAGAAAAACAAATATTGTATTTGGTGTATCTATATGGTATCTTCACTTTCTTTTCACTTTCATGCACTGGAGAAGGAAATGGCAACCCACTCCAGTGTTCTTGCCTGGAGAATCCCAGGGACAGGGAGCCTGGCGGGCTGCCGTTTATGGGGTCGCACAGAGTTGGACACGACTGAAGTGACTTAGCATATGGTATCTAGGAAAATGGTATCGATGAACCTATTTTCAGGGCAGGAATAAGACCCAGAAGTAGAGAAGGGGCTTGTGGACTCAGCAGAGGAAGGACTGGGTGGGACAAATTGAGAGTTCAGTTCAGTCGCTCAGTCGTGTCCAGCTCTTTGCGACCCCATGAACTGCAGCACGCCAGGCCTCCCTGTCCATCACCAACTCCCGGAATTCACCCAAACTCACGTCCATCGAATCAGTGATGCCATCCAACCATCTCATCCTCTGTCGTCCCTTCTCCTCCTGCCCCCAATCCCTCCCAGCATCAGGGTCTTTTCCAATGAGTCAACTCTTCACATGAGGTGGCCAAAGTCCTGGAGTTTCAGCTTTAGCATCATTCCTTCCAATGAACACCCAGGACTGATCTCCTTCAGAACGGACTGGTTGGATCTCCTTGCCGTCCAAGGGACTCTAAGGAGTCTTCGTGGCATGGAAATACACACATGACCATGTGTAAAATGCACAGTGATGCATAGTTACTGTGTAACAGGGGCTTATCCTGGTGAGCCGTGATGACCCAGAGGGGTGGGGGTTGGTGGGACAGAGGTTCAGGATGGAGGGGGTATATACACATATATGGTTGACTGACACTTTGTATGGCAAAAACCAACACATAATTGTAAAGCAAACATACTCCAGTTAAAGAATGAAATAATTATGAAAAATAAAAAAATAAGTTTCTGACACATTTTCTAAAATAATGAAAATAAAACCAAAAATAAAACTTGAACCTAATTAAACTTAAAAGGTTTGCCCAACAAAGGAAGCTACACACAAAATGGTAAAGACAACACACTCAGAATCAGAGACAATATTTTAAAGGAAGCAGCCGACATCTGATTACCTTCTAAAATATAGTTTCTGGAGGTCAATGTCAACAAACAAAGAATAAAAATCCATTCAAAACACATGCAGAATACCTAAATGGACATCTCTCCAAAGACATACAGATGGGCAACCAACACATGAAATGTCGTTCAACATCACTCATTATTAGAGAAATGCAAATGAAAACTTCAATGAGATATCATCTCAGAGAGTCAGAACTGCCATCATCAAAAATTCTACAAAGAATAAATGCTGGAGAGGCTGTGGAGAAAAGGGAACCCTCTTGCACTGTTGGTGGGAATGCAAACTGCTACAGCCACTATGGACAACAGTGTGGATATTCCTTTAAAAGTAGGGACAGACTACTACGTTATACGCCATCCCATTACAGGGCACAGACCCCGAGAAAACCGTAATTCAAAGAGACACGTGTATCCCCAAAGTTCACCGCAGCAGTATTTTCGATAGCCAGGACACAGAAGCAACCTAGACGCTCATCCACAGATGAATGGATAAGGACGTGTGGTACACATATCAGTGCGGTGCTCAGTCGTGTCCGACTCTTTGTGACCCCATGAACTGCAGCACACAGGCCTCCCTGTCCAGCACCAACTCCCAGAGCTTGCTCACACTCATGTCCGTCGAGCTGGTGGTACATATATACCGTGGAATGGTACTCAGCCATACAAAGGAAGGAATAAGAGTCAGATCTAGTGAGGAAGATGATCCTAAAGCCTGTTAAACACAGTGATGTCAGAAAACAAATATATTGATGCACATGCACGGATTTCAAAAACGGTAGTTACGAACCCATTAGCAGGTCAGTAATACAGAGGCAGACATAGTGCACATTCTTCTGGATACAGTGGGAAAAGGAGAGGTTGGGATGAACTGAAAGTAGTATTGAAATACATAAGTAAAATGGATAGCCATGGGAATTTGCTTTATGAGCCGTGGAGACCAGCCTGGTATTTTCTGACAACCTAGAGGGGTAGGATGGCGTGGGAGGTGCCAAGGAGGTTCAAGAGGGAGGCACATATGCATACCTATGGCTGATTCATGGTGATGTATGGCAGAAACCAACACAGTATGGTAAAGCGGTTATCCTCCAACTAAAAAAAAAAAATACCATCACCCAGCAGTCTCACTACTGGGCATCTACCTTGAGAAAACCCTAATTTAAAAAGCACATGTACCTCAGCGTTCACCACAGCACTATTTGTGGCAGCCAGGACACGTAAGCAACTTAGATGTCTGTGGACAGATGAATGGATAAAGAAGTCGTGGTACATATATACAATGGAATATTACTCAGCGATAAAAAGGATGGAAGTTGAGTCAGTTTTAGGGAGGTGGATGAACCTAGAGCCTCTTATACAGAGTGAAGTAAGTCAGAGAGAGAAAAACAAATATCATATCAGTTCAGTTCAGTCGCTCAGTCGTGTCCGACTCTTTGCGACCCCATGAATCGCAGCACACCAGGCCTCCCTGTCCATCACCAACTCCCAGAGTTCACTCAAACTCATGTCCATCGAGTCAGTGATGCCATCCAGCCATCTCATCCTCTGTTGTCCCCTTCTCCTCCTGCCCCAATCCCTCCCAGCATCAGGGTCTTTTCCAATGAGTCACATCAAGTGGCCAAAGTATGGGAGTTTCAGCTTCAGCATCAGTCCTTCCAACGACCACCCAGGTTGGATCTCCTTGCAGTCCAAGGGATTCTCAAGAGTCTTCTCCAACACCACAGTTCAAAAGCATCAACTCTTTGGCACTCAGCTTTCTTTATAGTCCAACGCTCACATCCATCCATGACTACTGGAAAAACCACAGCTTTGACTAGACGGACTTTTGTTGGCAAAGTAATGTCTCTGCTTTTTAATATGCTGTCTAGGCTGGTCATAGTTTTTCTTCCAAGGGGCAAGCGCCTTTAAATTCCTGGCTGCAGTCACCATCTGCAGTGATTTCATCAGTGTCTAAGGACATCATCAGTGTCTAAGGAGATGTCTTAAACAATAGAAATAAGACTACCATGTATCAGCAATCCCACTCCTTGGCACATACCCTGCCAAAAACGTAATTCAAAAAGACACACATAGGCCTTTCTGGTGGTACAGGGGATAAGAAACCTCCTGCCAATGCAGGCGACACAGATTTGATCCCTGGCTGGGGAAGAGTCCACATGATTCGCAGCGATGAGGCCCCTGAGCCACCACCACCGAGCCCTTGCTCTGGAGCTGGTGAGCCGCGACTGCTGAACCTGTGTTCCTGGAGCCTCTGCTCCACAACGAGAAGCCGCCGAAATGACAAGTCCACGCAGCGCAACAAAGACTAGCCCCACTCACTGCCAACTGGATGAAGCCCGCACACCACAACAAAGACTCCGTGTGGCCAAAAATATAAAATAAATCCTAAAAAAAGACACACGCAACCCCATGTTCATTGAGGCACTACTTACAATGGCTAGGACATGGAAGCAACCTGGATGTCCACAGAGGGATGAATGGATAAAGACAAGTGGTACATTTATACAATGTAACAGTCCTCAGCCATAAAAAGTAGCAAGTTTGAGTCAGCTGAAATAATGTTTAACCCAGAGCCTGTTCCACCCAGTGAAGTTAGAAACAGCATATATTAATGTATACATTTGGAATCTAGAAAAATGGGACTGATGAACCTACTGTAGGGCCGGAACCCAGGCTCAGACGCGGAGAGCGGACTGTGGACACATGGGGGGCAAGCTGACCGACTAGCGCCGACATTACAGACTACCCTGAGTGAAACACGACGAGCAGGAAGCGGCTGTGTAACTCAGGGGGCTCAGCCCTGAGCGCTGGGTGACCCAGAGGGCCGGGATGCGGGGTGGGCGCGAGGCTTAGGAGGGAGGGGCTACATGAGCACACACGACTGACGGATTCAGGATGCGGTACCGCAGAAACGGACACAACGCTGTGAGGCAACTACACTCCAGTAAAATACAGTAAAAATAAACACACGAAAACACGTTAGAGACTTCATCCCTGGGACTGACACGAATACGTATCCGAGCATAATGGCTCCTTGGCAGGGGCAACATGACCCCTGCTCGAGTCAACAGTTAAGCCAGAGGCAGCCTGGCTCCTTCCCCCATCTAGTCCCTACACAGTTGCTGTTGTAGTTCTCCCTGGACACACCACCACCGTCACCCACAGAGGGAAACAGCTCAAGGGAGCCTGTTACTTGATTTTGCTCCATCCTGCAGCCGGAACAAAAGCCCCAGTAAGGCCTTGCCTGAATCTCCTGTCAGGCCTCTAGCCAACCTCTACTGCTTGGGGAAAGCCAAGCACCCTGGTCCGTATTACCCCTTACGGTTTCTATTCCCACTCTTGCCACACCTTTGCAAATCATCCCTTGATTAAAGGCGCCCCAAATGACCCGAATTTCAACGCACCCTCTGCTTCCTGCTGCCGCCCTGCCCCCACACCAGAACATGAACAGGTGTAAGCGGCACTCAGGAGAGGAGCCTGCCTGGCTTTACCACGTCCCAGCAAGTCACTGCTCTGCACCTCAGCATTTATGTCAGCACGGTGGAGGCAGGACAAGCAGTCCACACAGGAGCTTGCAGTCTATTCTCAAGAAAAGGACAGGAGCAACAGAGAGCCTGACTGTTTGACATCCGCTTGGGCAGATGTCCAAAACTGGCACAGAATCCAAAGTTAAAACAAAAGCAATGACAATTAATAAAGCTAGGGAAACAAAAAACTGCAAAAAGAAAAATAAAAAATAATCACCGTACTCTGACTCAACTGTGTATAGTGTTTACAGTCATAGTGACTTAACAGTGAATTCAGGCAAGAGATTCAGGCAAGGCCTTACTGGGGCTTTTGTTCCGGCTGCAGGATGGAGCAAAATCAAGTAACAGTGAATTTATTCGAAATTCTTAAATGACTGTTGGGAGGAGGTGGGGCTGTCGAGCAGCATGCACTGTGGAGTCCCATAGCAAGGCCACAGACGCAACCCTGGTCACCTCCGGAACTGACTGAGCCCATAGTGACTGTTGCCATAAGCACCCAACCCATCTAAACCGGCCAGCTCCCTGATCCCACACTAGGTACAAATATCCACCCTAACCAATCACCTAATGTCACCCTTCTGGCAGGAATTTTCTGTCTTGAGACTATAAAAATCAGCTACTAAGCCTGCATTGGCTCTCCCTGGTTGGTCAGGGGTCGGCCCTCTGTGCCTGCAGTGCCCTCATTATCTCTGCTCTTTGTTCTTAATAAACTCCTTTCTGAAACACTGTCTGGAAATTCTTTTCCAACTCACACTCAACATGCATGTGTTGGGGTGGGGAATGGCAGTGCTGCTGGGAGAGCTAAATCCTTGCCTTCTAAAGTAGCAGGTCAATCGATAAAGCCTAAAGCTAAGAAAATAAAAGGAGCTAACTATGGTATTTATATGGCGGTAAAACACTTCGCTAATCAAATGGTTAGAGTTGAAAAGTAGTTGCCTCTGGGAGGAAGCGGAAGCAGAGTACTAACTACCATAATAAGCTTTGGAGACCATCACAGCTCACAGGACTGGACTTTCCCGGACTCAGGACCCCTCTCCTCAATTCCCACCCCACAGCAGAAGATGGCCACGTAGCAAAACTGTTTACAAACAAATCAGGGCACATCTGTGTCAGAGCTTCTCGCACCCGGAACTACTAGGACAACATTCAGCAGGGCTATGTAACAGTTCCTGCTGGAGCATGGCGTGGAGGGTAATAACAAAAGGTACCTTCAGTTCGCACCTGGGCACTTACACTCAAATGCTGGCAGCAACCCCAGAGGGTGGGGTTTTTACATCAAGAAAACATGTCAGGGATCCAACCCAGGCACCCTGCACTGGAAGCACCGAGTCTTAGCCACTGGACCACCAGGAAGTTCACGTGCCCCAACTAAAGATCCTGCAGGCCGAAACAAAGATCAAAGATCCTGCAGGCTGCCACTAAGACCCAGTGCAGCCTAATGAACAAATGTTTAAAAAAAAAAAGTCCAAAAAGTAAAAGGTCCTTGGTCACATGACCAGTAAGCCACAGACTCAGGGCCGTGAGCATTGGGCTCCAGTCATTATCAAATTCACCTGGACCCCACAGCACAGGGCTGAACACAGAACCTGATAAATGCCAGCAGCTGTTACTACTCCCGTTGCATCGTGAGGGCAAGAACACCTGGCAGAAGTGAGGTGGAACAGCTCAGACACCGAATAAGGCGGCTCCCCACACACCCAGCGCACAGCCTGAGACTCACTAGCCAAGGCTGTGCTGACCACTGGCACCTGAAACGGAGGGACAGCTGAAGTGCCCAGGGCAAAGGCCAGTGGGCCTACAAAGAGCAAGTCTGCCAGGCTAAAACCTCAATACCAGTGAAACAACACAAGCCTTTATCACTAGGAACACAGGCTGTTTGGCTACTGTTTACCTAAAGAATATTAAAATATTTGAGCATGCAAGTATGAGCAGGTCTATTCTGACTGACTGGTCTTTTTTAAAAATATACGTATTTATTTGGCTGCCCTGGGTCTTAGCTGCAGCAAGTGGGATCTACTTCCCTGACCAAGGATTGAACGCTGGGCCCCCTTCATTGGGAGTACTGAGTTTTAGCCACTGGACTACTAAGGAAGTCCTAGAATTCCCCAGCTGACCATTTAAAACACCAGAGACTTACACAAAAAGCTGAAATTCAGGCTTCTTGACAAGTCAGAGATTCTCCATGGGGCCCACCTAGCTAACATGTGGCCAAGCAGTGAATGACCCCCTGAGACAGGGCAGTATTTCACTTTACTGCAGGTCCATCCACACTGTGTCCCTCCTTTGCTGTACCTGTCTGGCCTCTGCCCTGGGACTCCTGGTGTGGATAGAAGGATTCAAAGTCAGTTATGCAGGAGATCTGGAGCCCATTCAGCCCTATGACCGAGTCTTCCAGGAAGCCCTCATAACCAGCTGACCCCACACAAGCAGGTCCAAGTTCCTAGGTTCACCTGTGGAAGCAAACACAGCTAGGGGGTAGCTTCTGGCTCTCCTGAACAGCCCTGCACTGAAGAACCCCCCAGAGTGGGGGGGACCACCCTCCACAGGAAGCTGCTCTCCAGTCACAGTCTGATCCATCCCACATACCCAGGCCCAAAGTTTCTGAAAAACAGGAATTACATTCCCAGCACACATCGCGGGGCGGCATGAGCAGGCACTCGGTAAATTTATATCTAACACCTGAGAAGCCCAGAGCACTGTCGGCTGCCTCAAGGTCCAGTTCAAACCTTTCATTTGCAAGCTTCCCTTCCAATGAACCCCGACTCTGCTGCGGGCTGAAGAGCATCAAGGAGTCGGGGGTGCAGGGGCGAAGTGGGTAAAGGGAGGCTGCAGAGCTGGCACGGGCAGTCCCTTCATTTATAAGGGTGATGAGTCCGGACGTTCCTAGTGGTCCGGTGGTGGAGCAAGGGGCGCGGGCGCCATCCCTGGTCGGGAAGAAAGATCCCACACGCTGCAGCGCATCTAAGCCCGGGCGCGCACAGCCGGTGGTCCACAACCAGAGAAGCCGGCGCAATGAGTAGCCCCTGCTCGGGTAACAAAAGAAAGCTCTCCCGCTCCCCCCGCGGCAACTGAAGACCAGCACAGCCCAAAATTAAAAAACAACAACAACAACGGTGAGGAGACCTTGGAGAAGAAGCACTTTCAGAGCTGCCCCTCACCAGCCTGCAGGAGGGTGTGCCTGGCCGAGCCGGTCCCTCACCGTCTCGCGCTCCCTCATCCCTGGGCCGAGAGGAACACTGCGGTGAACAGCAAACGGGCTTAGACAGCACGCGGAGCATTCAGACACCGCGCTGCACGCCTGAGGGCTCCGGCCCTACCAAGGCCAGCGGCGGCAACCTCTCCCAGCGCACCCCCACCTCAGCCCTGGGACACAGGTGTCCCCCCAGTCGGGACACTGAGGAAACACAACTCGCCCGGAGCCCGCGAGTGCAAGGAGAGCCGGGACGCCAGCGGCTCGGTGGCCCCGGGCTGGGCTCCATCCACCCCACCCCTCACCCAGCCCGGCCCAGGGGCCCCTTCTGCTGTGGGACCTGGAGCAGCTGCCCGTCCGCGCAGTGGGGCAGGCACAGTGGCGCCAGGTCTCCAGCGGGCTCGCAGGCGATTGGTGGGAGCCGGCAGTTCGGACTGACCTGGCGCCTTCGCCCAGCTCCCCGTGCGTGTTGTAGTTCACCGTCATAACCTTCACCGAGTCCTTGAACACCACGTCCCCCTGACTGAGGTACTGCAGGGTGCGGCGGATCGGAAAGCGGCCCTTCAAGGGCATGGCGGCGGCGGAGTCGGGGCCGGATTGCCGGCCACGAGTCCAGAAGCGCGGAGAAGCGAGCACGGCTGACAGCTCCCCTGCTCCCAGCCGGCCGCCTCGCCTCAGCGCCGGCTTCCACTTCCCGCGCAGACTCACGGGAGAGGGAGGGGCGCTCCCGGCGGGCAGCACGCGCGCCGCGGAGCACCTTGGGACTTGTAGTCCTGGCTGGCGGGGCTCTCCTCAGGTGGCGGCGGCGTGGGCGGGGAGACAGCGCCTCTGCCTTACAGCCTTGGAACTCGTGGAACTTTAGGTTTTGATGCTCTGTGACTCGGTCCTTCTCCCTTCCGCCAAGGGAAAACATTTTATGTAGACTCAGACTCGGTCATTCGGACAACAAACTTAACAGGAGGAAGTAGTTCGGGAGAGCTGAGTTTGAATACCAAGGCGCCCAATAACTTTCTGTTCAACCTCAAGTCTGTCAGTTTTCCTCATTCAACTTCTCCAGCTTTACGGTGAAGGGCTAGGACTGCGCAATGTCTAACACTGACTTAAAAAACAAACAAAAAACAAAAACTGACTTGCGAAAGGGGGGAAAAAAAGGAATTGAGTATCTATCCGCTTTCTAGTTCCATCACTTGAGAGCTCTGGATCTCTATTTCTTGAAAAGCAAAAGGTGGCTGAGAAGTACTCTTTCTGAGGTACTCTTATTGATCCGAATATGTCAGTTGTTCTTTACTTTTGAAGGACAGTTTTACCAGATACAGAAATACAGGTTGGGAATGGGGGGCAACTTTCAACACTTTAAATGTTTCACTCCACTCTCTTGCATGGTTTCTGAGTAGGAGGCAGCCGTCCTTTTTTTCCACTATGGGTAAGATCGTTTTTTCTTCTGGTTTCTTTCAAGATTTTCTTTATGTCTTTCGTTTATAGAGTTTGAATAAGGTATACCTAGGTGTATAGGTTATGACAATTATCACCTTTGTCATCACCCACACAAGTAGAATTCAAATTTAGGTATATGGGGGGTGTGTGTGTGTGTGTGTGTGTGTGTGTGTGTGTAGACACATATATATTATATAACCTGCACACAGTATGTATTTCTAGCAAAATTAAATATCTAAGGTACTTGTCAATCCAGTGAAGTGCACCAGAATAAAATTTCTAGGCAAAAAGAAAAAAGAAAAAGAGAGAGAGAGATACCTAGTGTATGTTTTTGGTATTTATCCTGCTTGATGTTCTCGGAGCTTTCCTGGACTTGTAGTTTGGTGACTGCCATTCATTTTGGAAAATTCTTGGCCATTATTACTTAAAATATTTTTATTCTCTTTTTTTCCTCCTGGTATTCTGATTATGTATGTTTTACCTCTTCTGAAATTGTCCCATCGTTCTTAGATGTTCTGTGGGTTTGTTGTTGTTGTTTTCCATCCTTTTACCCATTTGCATTTCAGTAGGGAAATCTGCCAGTAAATTTGGAAAACGCAGCAGTGGCCACAGGACTGAAAAAGGTCAGTTTTCATTCCAATCCCAAAGAAAGGCAATGCCAAAGAATGCTCAAACTACCATACAAGTGTGCTCATTTCACATACTAGCAAGGTAATGCTCAAAATCCTCCAAGCTAGACTTCAATAGTATGTGAACTGTGAAGTTCCAGATGTACAAGCTAGATTTAGAAAGGGCCAAGGAACCAAACGTCAAATTGCCAGCATCCCCTGGATCATAGAAAAAGCAAGGAAATTCCAAAAAAAATCTACTTCTGCTTCATTTTCTATGTTAAAGCCTTTGACTGTGTGGATCATAAGAAACCTGTATGCAGGATAAAAAATGGCAGTTAGAACCAGACATGGAAAAACAACGAACTGGTTCAAAACTGGGAAAGGAGTATGTCAAGGCTGTATATAGTCAACTTGCTTGTTTAACTTATATGCAGAGTACATCATGTGAAAAATGCCAGGCTGGATGAATCACAAGTTGGAGTCAAGATTGCCAGGAGAAATATCAACAATCTCAGATATGCAGATGATACCACTTTAATGGTAGAAAGTGAAAGTGAAGTCGCTCAGTCGTGTCTGACTCTTTGCAACCCCGTGGACTGTAGCCCATCAAGCTCCTCCGTCCATGGAATTCTCCAGGCAAGAATACTGGAGTGGGTTGCCACTTCCTTCTCCAGGGGATCTTCCCGACCCAGGGATCGAACCCAGGTCTCCCGTAATGCAGGCAGACGCTTTATCCTCTGAGCCACTGAAGAGGAACTAAAAAGCCTCTTGATGAGGGTGAAAGAGGAGAGTGAAAAAGCTGGCTTAAAACTCAACATTCAAAAACTAAGATCATGGCATTTGGTCCCATCATTTCTTGGCAAATAGGTGGGAAAAAAGTGGCAACAGTGACAGATTTTATTTTCCTGTGCTCCAAAATCACTGAGGATGGTGACTGCAGTCATGAAATATAAAGACACTTGCTCCTTGGAAGAAAAGCTATGAAAAACCTATACAGTGTTTTAAAAAGCAGAGACATCACTTTGCTGACAAAGGTCCATATAGTCAAAGCTATGGTTTTTCCAGTAGTCATGTACAGATCTGAGAGTTGTACCATAAGAAAGCTGAGCACCAAAGAATTGATGTTTTTGAATTGTGGTGCTAGAGAAGACTCTTGAGAGTCCCTTGGACTGCAAGGAGATCAAACCAGTCAGTCCTAAAGGAAAAGTGAAAGAGGAAGTCATTCAGTCATGTCTGACTCTTTGCAACCCCATAGACTATACAGTCCATGGAATTCTCCAGGCCAGACTACTGGAGTGGGTAGCCTTTCCCTTCTGCCGATCTTCCCAACCAGAGATCGAACCCAGGACGCCTGCATTGCAGGAGGATTCTTTACCAGCTGAGCCACAAGGGAAGCCCAAAATACTGGAGTGGGTAAGCCTATCCTTTCTCCAGTAGAAATCAACCCTGAATATTCATTGGAAGGACTGATGCTAAAGCTAAAGCTCCAATACTTTGGCCACATGATGCAGAGAGCTGACTCACTGGGAAAGACCCTGATGCTGGGAGAGACTGAGAACAGAAGAAGGGGGTGACAGAGGATGAGACGGTTGGATGGCATCACTGTCTCAATGGACATGAGTTGGAGCAAGCTCGGGGAGATAGGGAAGGACAGGGAAGTGTGGCATGCTGCAGTCCATGGGGTCACAGAGTCAGACACGACATAGCAACTGAACAACAAAGGAAGTCTCTGTGACCAACCTCCAGACTCACTGATTCTTTCCTTGGCTGTGTCCAGTCAACTGATTCTTTCCTTGGCTGTGTCCAATTAACTGATGTGCCCATCAGAAGCATTGTTAGTGTTTTTTATTTCTAGCATTTCCTTTCAATCTGTTTCCTTATCTCTGTTTCCATTACTCATCTCGTCTTGCATATTATTTACTTTTACCACTAGACTCTTTACCATTTTAATCACTTAACTTTGCTATCTGGTAACTCCAACATCTGTCTAGTATCTGAATCTGGTTGTGATATATACTTGTCTTATCAGAGTGGGGTTTTTTTCCCTTACCTTTTTTTAGCACACTTAAAATTTTTTGTTGAAAGTCAGACATTATTGGCTGTATTAGGTAATAGGAACTGAGGTAAATAAGCCTCTATTATGAAGGGTTATGTTATTCTGGCTGGGACTTGAGCTGTTTAATGTTTGCTATAGCTGTAGGTGGCCAGAGGCTTCAACTCTTCTAGTGTCTTAGCTTTTGTCTCTTGTGACTTTGGGCTTCCCTAGAGAGAGTGTGCTTTGCACCTCATTCAGTTGTAGTCTACACTTATACTGGAGTTCTTTTGGTGTGGTGGTAAGGTGTAGGGGAAGGGAAGCATTCTATAATTCTATGGTGAAATCTCAGTATTTTAATGGATCAGTGTCCTTGGGCTGTGACCTTTGTAAGTGTTTCTTAATCCACCTCTGTGATAAAAAAAGAAATATATTTGGTATTTGTTCCCAGCTCCTGGCCAGAGCTCCTATACAGGGAAGGCCAGAGAAGCGTGGCACGCTGCAGTCCATGGGGTCACAGAGTCAGACACGACATAGCAACGGAACAACAAAGGAAAGTCTCTATGACCGACCTCCAGACTCACTGATTCTTTCCTTGAAAGTACCCTACAACTCAAAGTACCCTTCCTTGTAGGGTACTCTCCTGGTGGTCCAGTGCCTAGGACCCCACAGTCCCAATGCAGGGGTCTGGGTTCAATCCCTAGTTGGGAACTAGATCCCACATGCTTCAACTAAAGATCTGACATGCTGCAAAGAAGCTCGAGGATCCCACGTGCTGCAACTAAGACCCAGCACAGCTAAATAAATAGAAAATTTAAAAACAAAACAAACAGGTAATACTCAGTGCCTGCTGTAGGTCAGACAGAATGTCAAGTATAGGGCATGGGTACCTCATTTAAACCTCCAAACAACTCCAGTTTACAGATCAAAGAGAGTGTGGTGAGGTTAAGCATGCTAAGGGTTACACCCCTGGGATTCCAGCCTAGGTCTGCCTGATTCCAAAACCCAAGCTTGCCCTGGCCTGCTTCGTGTTTAGACACTCAGGTTTCTAACATTAGGGAGGACATTTCATCCACAGGAAGCACCTCTTCTGAACTTTAAGGTCAAAAGCTCTTCTGCCTTAAACTCTTCAGTAGCCTAGCAGGGTTTTCAAAAAGACTTCAGGACTTTCAGCTTCAGCTCAGAAACATTAAGTTTGATAGTTGTCACTCCTGTCCTTACATGAGAAAGCTGGGCAAACTGAAAGTCAGTGACTCTTCGGACCCCAGAGATCTGAGTTGGCAGGGCCGACTACCACCTAGAAACTTAGAGAGGTAAATGCAGAGGACAGCCAAGATCTGCTTACCTGCAGCAGAAGCCACTGGAACCTCAGCTGGAACACGAGCTGAATGGCTGGAGGCTGAGTGTGGACTAGCATGTGAGTGGCAGCCTGAGGGACACCCTACACTCTCCTAAACATCACCTCCTCCAGGGTTAGTCCTGGGAGGTCTCAAAGGTCCAAGTGATGGCAACATCGAAGACCCACTCAGCAGCTTCCTCTCTCTTCCCGTTGCCCAATTCTGCTACCTTTGGGCAAGACACCTGTGTAAGACAGTTCATTTCATCAACACTGCAGGAATCACTGAACATAAGGGCAGAAATGGAACCCGTATTTATCCCTTGGGAAGACTCCTGGTTTTGTCTGGAGGCCATAACCACACGGGGATCACAGGAGCTGGGGCTGTTTTCTTGTACTCAGAAGTCATTAACGAGAGGACTGGTATTATTAAGGAGATGACCAGATGTTATCTGGTAATTCTTGGTGTGCACAAACACACACACATACACACACACCCTCAACCGTGAATATCTTGTTATTTTATTTTTTTAAAAAGGTTCCAATACAAGGCCCCAGAGTAGTACATGCAAATCAATGACCCTCCAACTGTCGATGTCGGGTGACCAGCACAATCTACTACCACAGCCTGTGACCTATTAGAGACCAGCCTCTCACCTTGAGTCCCATCACCCATCTATGCCAACGTCCAGCCTCCCACATGGCTCTTGGTGACTCAGGTACATTTTAGTATCTGAACAAAAGAGACACATTGAGCAGCGAGTATAATGAGTAAGTGTCCTTAGTGTATTAGACAAGGGAAAATATAATCAAGGCATAAAAGGGAAAAGCTTCATTTGATGCCCGAATCCCCAGAGTCTCTTCCACACATGATCTGTGTCTAGGGACATCTGGCAACGATGGATCAAGGACTTGCTCATTTTCTGATGCGATGGATGGAGCTGTCTGCACTGAAGGGATGTAGGACGAGTGAAGCACTGACATGAGGGAAGAACTTGAAGTTGTGGTTGTGGTTGTGGTTGCAATTCATAGGCCACTTTTTCCATGGTGCTCCCCCATCCCTGTAAATCCAACACTGTGCCCATCTTTGGGTCTATGAATTCTGGGAAATGGTACAACAGAGGGATAGAGAATTCTGACTCCAGTCATGTCTGTGATTACAGGAGAATGTAGCCATGGAGGAATTCAATCACATCAGAGGGTTTTAGTTTGGTTTAGTATATTCAGTGATTCTTTTTTAAATTTAAAAACATGTTTCTTATAGGTCTGGTTCTCAGTGCTCTTAAGTTACTAACAGATTGCTACCTGCAGCTGATTTCAGGGAAAGGGTATGTTTGCTAAACTAGTCTTAACTGAAACCACCAGCTAACTAAAAGAGATATATTCTCATTAGAAAAATAACTATGAGGGCAAGCAGCACTTGGCTCCGGAACTACCTGCTTTTTGGTGCAGAGAGCTTCCTTCTTCTCGGTCAGAGAGAAAGGACAGACCGAGCAGCGAGGAGCGTGCAGTCATCCTAAGTCCCTCAAGAGTAACAGCATGAAGGGCACTGACCTTGAGGGGGTAAGGACATCTGTACCAGGCAGCATCTGAGATGCCTGACTGCCAGCTTCCCAAAACCATGACAATCAGCAAGGCTGGTAACCGGCTGACCTTAGTAACCCACTCACACTGCTTTACGAACAGGACCCAAACTCAAGAGGTCCTCCACACACGCTCCGCCCACCCACTCCCCACTGCCAGGCTTCTTCATTCGGGAAGGTTCTGTACAGGACCTCTTCATTCAGCCCAAAGAGCCAGCAGGGACTAAAGAAATGTGAATAGTGTCAACACAAATTCAGATTACTGTTACACCACAGTATTTTTTCAGACATTCCCAAGATCAACAGGGGTCTTCCCAGAATGAGACAAAATAAATTTCAGCCCTTACACCAGTAACCAGGGACCATAAGAGCCAGAGTTAGTTATGGGTATAAAGTGACTAGTGGTGAGTTATTGTTCATTATTTAACAAGCGTAACTGCAGCAACTCTACCCAGAGCTGAGCACACTTGGGTATCTGATGTCAGATATCAGTTAAGGGTCATGTCCCTGTAAACCTAAGCACCAAAGCGAAAATTCACAATTTCCCTTTTTGCCCTTAACTGGTGAAGAGTTCAAGTACTGCGGTTCTACCAGAATGATCCTGGGTTGTGCCTCCTGCAAACATTTTACTTTTATTTAGTTTTGGCCACACCACACCCCTTGCAGGATCTTAGTTCCCTGACCAGGGATTAAACCCATGCCCTCAGCAATGAAAGCTCGGAGTCTTAACCACTGGACTGCCAGGGAATTCCCCATTTAATTTCTTACTACTACTAAATGTAGGTGAGAGAGTATCTCACCAGTGCCCACGGTCAGCACAAGATGACCTGCAAGACAAAAAGGCTCATTGACGAGCCTTGGAAGTTACTGTCATTGACCTTCTGACTCAGGGGACTTCAGCTCTTCTGACAAGGTTTCATGAGGGCTTCCTGACCACCATCTCCTAAACTATAGCCTGGACCCTTTGAAAAAGCCCAGATCAGAGTAACTGTGCCAAAGCTCTAGAGGACGCTTTCTCCGGGTACAGAAAATTGTCCCAGTGGTCATTCAATTCCACAGAGCAACACTTGGACAGAGACTCTGCTCCCAAAGTATACTACTTCTATCAGCCAAAAAGTTAAAAACTGCTGTTCTCTAAAAAGCTCATGAACAGACTCACAGTGATAACCCTGCACTGGGAGATTAACTTTCTGAAAGAGAGAAATAAGAACTGAAAGGAAGAGGGCAAGAGACCGTGAGGAAACCTCACCCCCATCACCCCTCTAAAGAGGGGCTTTCCTGGGTCTACACTGTTGCCTCCACAGCGAGACCGTCCCCTGCCATCACACAGGACATGCCCAGGAGGGCAGTGGAAGTCCCAGGCAAAAGAACATAGTCTAATGGGACAGACTTCCGCCAGAACCGAGTAAGATGTAAAGAGCTCTATGCTGTGTGTCTTGGCTAAAGGAAGGGCCCTATAAAAGGCTGCCCTCTAACACTGCAAACTGACCGACACCGGGCAGGAGCGAATGCGGGCACAAGGTGTACACGGAAGCCATTTCTGCCCACGGCCCAACAGAACTGCACTTGTGACACCTCGGCAGTGAAGATTTCATGTCCCTTCTACAGGGAAAACCCAATTATTAAAAAAAATTCAGGAAGAGCAGCAAATGCATGCTGGTTCTCCCTGTTGTCGTTCCCATTTTATTATTCAGCTGTCACAGGAAAAGCTCCCAAGTGTACAGCACCAAATAGCCAATTCCTCCACCCTAACCTTGCAGGCACCTTAAACTCCACCTTCCCCCTCCATGCTCCGCCCCCAGCCCGCCGCCCGGCCAGGTCAGTCGGTGCCCCCCTTCTGTCTGGCCAGGGTGCGCCTCAGCTCCCTCAAGTTCTCGGTCAGCACCTCCACCTCGTCCAGGCGGCCGCACTGCTTGGCGTCAAAGATGTACGCCTTGATGTTGTCGATCTGCTGGAGCAGCAGCTCCTCCTCGATGGGCTCGGCGCCCTCCTGCCCACCGTCGCTCTCCTCCTCAAAGGGGTTGGTGCAGGGGGCCTCCTCGAAGGGGTTGCCAGGGACAGGGGGGGATGCGGGTGTCCGCGGCGGGTGCTCATCTTCCTCCTCGAAGGGGTTGGGGGCGGGGCTGTCTGGCTTAGTGAAGGGATTCCCCGCCACAGACTCCTCTTCA
>NW_011495042.1:5659108-5664769 GCF_000754665.1 Bison bison bison | reverse complement strand
GGGGGGGGGGGCTGTTGGGCTTGGTGAGGTGATCCCCCGCCACAGCATCCTCTTCATCCTCTTCCTCAAAAGGGTTGTACTCTCTGAGCACACAGGCTGGCGGGCCAAGGGAAGGCTCTGGAGCAGGAGGGTTGGCCGTGTCCTCAGCTGAGGGGCTGGCGAGGTCTTCTTCCTCATCGAAGGGATTCAGGGAGGGCGCCTCACTGCGAGGCGACGCGGTGCTTTGGGGCAGGAACTCCTGGCCCAGGGCTGGGGGCCCAGACCACCCTCGGAAGGGCTCGGGAGCCGAGCTGGGTGGAGAGGTCTTGGTGGCAGTGCCGCTCCGAGCTGGGGAAGAGCCCAGATCCAAAGCGTGAGCGAGGTGCGTGCGTGGCTCCCTGCTCGGCTCCAGCTGAAAAGGCCTGATCTCCCGGAAGTCCAGGGACCGAGTCCGCGTGTGCAGAGAGGCCGCCTGGCCCTGCTCGCGCTCCCGCTCCCGCTCCCGCAGCACCTGCAGCTGTTCCCGCTGCAGGTCCTCCTCCTCGGCCTGCCTGCGGGACAGCGCGATGGCCTTCTCGGTCTGCTGCTGGTCGTACTCGTCCTGCAGCTGGCGCAGGTTCTCCTGCAGCGTGCGCACTTCATCCGTCCGGCCCGCGGCCTTGGCCTGCCGGATAAAGGACGTGATGTTGTGGATCTGCTGCAGGAGGGGGTCCGGGTCCTCGCTCTGCCTCTGGCCTTCCGACAGCGGGAGCCAGCCCTCAGCCTTTCTCAGCGGGGCAGGACCCCTGCGAGGGGGCGCCACCTCCCCGTTGGTCGCGCGGGACGCCAGGTCACTCCGCCTCTCCTCAAGCCTCCGCTGGGATTCCAGGGCAGCCTGGGAAGACACCAAAGCCAAAAAGAAACACGGTCACCAGGCCAACAGCCACACTGCCGGCCACCACTGCGGCCACGCCATGCCCATTCCAGTGAGACCCCAATTCCCCACCTCAGGACTATGATATCCAGCTGCTAAAATCAAGCCATGATTTTTCAAAATTAAAATAACAACAGTAAGTTAAGAGGTAAGCGTTCCTCCATCTCACATTCACTGGCTAAACACTTACCTTAAACCTCTGAGGTCTATTACCACTCATCTACACTGGACTCTCACACAATCTCAAACACACATATTATTCTCTGCTTAATACTGCATGTCCCAAAGTGTTCTAAGAACTCCCTGGTGTCTGGGTCATCTGCAGCCCGTACCGCGGGGAGGACTGCCAGTCTCCATGGTATTCTAGACAAGAGAAAATCAGCAGAACCTCTGAAAGAAAAATAGGATCTGGGGGAGAAAAACAGTTACTTTGATTTCTAAAATGCAAGAGGCCAGAACAGAAGGAAAACACAAACCAGAGCGAGTGAGAGGTTCTGACTTAACGACAACCTCATGGGACCTCCTGGGAGCCTGTGGAGGCCTCTGTGCTCATGGAGCCGCGTGGAAGAAGCCGGGTGCCAGCGTCCCCTGCCTCGCTCACCTGCCTCTCCAGGATCCTCTTCTGCTCCATCTCCTGCTTCCTTTTCTGTTTCAGTTCCTCAAACTGCTCTTTGGTTGGCAGTGACATCAGACCAAGCAACTTTTCCTGTAGGGGGTCACGGACAATTTTACACTTAAACCCTTTTCAGGGGGGAAAAAAATGAATCTGAAGTTCCCTAGTGAGAGCCCGCTGAAGCTACGTCACATCGGTCTCAGACAGTCACCCTAACAAGCAGAGCAGGGAAGGACCTAACCCTGAAATCAGGTCCGTGCCAGCTTCCTTATGGAGGGCCAGCCTTTTCATTAGATGATCAACACCAGACATCCCGGTTACTTGCTGTCTCAGTGAGGCCTTTTCCTGCCCTCCCTGTCCATTACCACATCTGTAAGCTACCGTCTGAGCCCCACCCCCATGCCCTCCTTCCATTTCTCCCCAGCACTTTCCACCCTCTTAAACCATATATTCGGTTCTTTCTCATCCATCCCCTCTCTATAATATAAGCTCTATGAGAACGGGAAGGTCTATCAGGACACCCAGCACCTAAAACTGCCTGGGCCGCAGCAGGCACCCACCGACGACTATGGAATACAGTCATCCATCAGAAGCAGGAGGGGCCTCGCTCTGCAGGATGGTGTCAGGTAACTAACCCAACAGCACATGTACATCTCCGTCAGGAGCCGCACAGGCGACTGTGACTCTCACAAGGGCTTTCTGAGGTCGAGACGACTCAGATGCAGCCTCCCAGGTGGAGTGAGCCCTTGAACAATCACCTGTCTCCTCCAGACCAAGAGCCCAGGGAGAGCCCCCAGGAGCTTATCCCAAGGAGAAAACGCTCTGTGCAAGCAGGTCCACCAGGCACTCCTCACAGCAGCGGAGAAATGGGAGCCCATCAGATGCCCAGGGACAGGGGAACAGTTACATAAAGGGTGGTGAGCACACCCAGAGCAGGGTCTATGTCACTTTCTTTTGACATGCAGATTTTTCTCTAGATGTGGCTGACACACGTGTAACCCTAAAGAGCAGTAAGTGTACGAACAGAGAACAAGCAAGCCATGGGCCCCGTCCACCCTCTGAGTGGTGGAGAGTGGCGGCTTTACCTGCACAAACAGTGTGGCTGAGTATCTGATCATCCTCTGCAGCCGCAGCGTGTTCGGATGTGGCAGCGGGTCCTGCTTCATGTCTAAGGTTAAGATCTTCTTACTGCATGAGAACAAACACGTCGCTGTAAGAGGCATGGCCAGCCTCAGAAACACGGGTGAAGAGTCCCCAGTCGCCAGGCTTGCATGCCGGCAAGGTATGACGAGAAATGGGCTCCAGGCTCCCCTGAAACGTCCTTGCAAGTGAAGCCCGTTTCTTACCTGCTGGCTGTACCTGAGGCCCCAAACAAGCACAGGGCGAACGACAAACACCCAGCCACCGAGGGCCATGACCGGTACAGCAGGGGAGCCCTGTGCTTAGTTTAGCATTCTGCTGTCACTGCCTCACAAGCCTCCTTTTTGTATTTATTTCTGTATTTGGCTGCATCAGGTCCTGGTTGCTGCTGCAGGCTCTCGGGTGCGACACACAGACTTCTCTTCAGTTGTGGGGCGAGGGCTCAGTAGTTGCAGTACACGGGCTTGGCTGCCCCGTGGTATGTGGAATCTCAGTTCCTCGATCAGGGATTGAACCCACATCGGAAGGCGGATTCCTAACCACGGGACCACCAGGGAAGTCCCTTACAATTCTGAACTTGGATCAAGGACCTGCATTTTCACTTTGCATCTGATCCTGCAACCTCTGTCTTTCATGTCCGGATGGACAAGGGTTCCGCATCTCTGTTTTCTGAATCACAGTACTTCCTATACCGCAAAGGGCTGAGCTAACCCCAACAGCCAATCCACAGTTAAAAACAGTAGCTGGGAAGTCCCTGGTGGTTCAGTAAGACTAGGCCACTTTCACTGCCGCACGCCTGGTTCTGGTCCCTGGTTGGGGAAAAAAAACCCCACAAGCCACACAGTGCAGCCAAAAAAAAAAGCAGTGGTCAAACTGAAGAAAGAGTCTGGACTCCATCCTGGTTCCAGCACTTTCGCTAGCTGGGGTGCACTCTTGCACCTATGAAATGGGGGTGTTAATCTCTACGTCACAGGGTAACTGTGGCAGAACACAAGAGCCACCCTGAGTGGAAGCAGCCCGTGACCGACACACAGCTGACGCCAACCGGCTCCTGTTCCTTTAACAATCATGAACGGTAAACTCCTCAAGCAAGTTACCGAGACGCACTGAGGGCCGGAGCTGGCAGCCCCCTCAGCCTCCTCCTCACACACACCCCCGATCACCAGGACCAGGTAAGCTAGGTCTGCTGGCCGCCCACCACCCGGTAAACCCAGCACATCCTCCACTTAAGCCAACAGGTAGGAACATCACCTAACAGACCTTACCTTAACGCGTCTATTAGCTCATACACTTTCTGCACTTCCACTCGAAGGTCACCAGCATGTTCCAGACTGTAGGTTGTCTCTCCAGCACTAGGGAGAAATAATGCAGATGTTTGATCTAGGTTTCACGGCACTGAATGGAGAGTGTGGTGTAAAAGGACTCTACAGGTTTAAGGCCTCACAGAGAGAGGGATAGTTAATTCTCTCCAAGTCATTTTAGACTCCCCCGCCATGTGGCTCTGCTGGTAAAGAATCCACCTGCAATGCGGAAGACCTGGGTTCAATCCCTGGGTTGGGAAGATCCCCTGGCAAAGGGAAAGGCTACCCACTCCAGTATTCTGGCCTGGCGCATTCCATGGACAGTATAGTCCGTGGGTCGCAAAGAATCAGACACGACTGAGCGACTTTCACTGTCACTTTCATATAATGCAATGCTCGTTCCTTTTCAAAATGTGAGTGTTAATTAACCAGAAGTCGCTTTTAATTTGCTGATGCCGTGGGAAAACCAGTGCCGAGGCCTATGATGGCCAGCTCCTAAGCTCGTTGTCAAAATAAGCAGGACTGACCCTGCTTCAGCCTAACACTTTCCCGGAATGACTTCTGTGCATCTAGGAAGAGGGATGAGTTGCTTACCCCACACCAGAGGAGAAGGCACTTTTCTTTCCTCAAAGACCACCCAGAGAGCAGAGGAGGGGACATCAGAAAAGGCCAGTGGGGGCTTATCAGTCTCAGAGGAACAACGTGGTTATCATGTGGTCTCAGAATTTCATTTACGAGGCTGCCACTCCCACCAGGCAGCTTCCCTGGTGGCTCAGTGGTAAAGAATCTGCCTGCCAAGCAGGAGACCTAGATTTGATCCCTGGAGCAAGAGGATCCCCTGGAGAAGGAAATGGCAACCCACTCCAGTATTCTTGCCTGGGAAATCACAGTCCATGGGGTGGAAAAGAGTCAGACATCACTTAGCAACTAAGCGCGCACACACACTCCCACCAGAGTGCTGAATTCCAAGTGCAGTGATGATGGTTTTTCATTTTTATACCCCTAGTAACTAACACATGGGACGAGCTTAAGGTTTCCTGAGAACAGAAGCATTTCACGTGATCTCCCAGCTATTAATCCAGCCTCAGCTATGGCCACTCAGCTCCCTTCCTGAGGCAGCAGCAAGTTAAGTTAAATAAAAGCCCTGCCAGGCTAACCTGGTTTCCCTCTATCAGGCAATCCTGGCTGGAAAAACCCTGGTGTGTTCTGTAATCTACAGACTCAGCAAAGTTGTTTCATCATCTCTAACAGCACAGTTTGCAAAAAGAACATCAGACCAGAACCAAGAGGACTTGTACTTTGTCTCAATATCACCAAGTCATGTGGAAGATAACAGGGCTGGCCTAAATCTGGAATCGCTGCCCTGGTCTCAGTCACATCAACCCACTGTGTTATCTTCGGGGCAGCCGTCAGGCCCGGCTTCGTTATCTTGTGTGTTACTTGTTCGCTTGTCACGGTCTGCACTCCCGTGATAATGGCGCTGTCTTCGCTGTGCACTGCTACAGCCCCAGCGCTCAGAAGAGTGCTTGGCACCCAACGCGTGCTTGATAAACACCCACTGAATGACTGAGTGACAGACTGAGACGCACGTACTGAAGCTCTGCAGAACTGGTCTTGGGAGGAAGAGTTAACACACCTGGAGACGTTCTCAGCAACGGTAGCTCCCCTCTGGCTAGAGGAGAGCCCACGGACCCACAGTGGTGTCAAAGGCACAA
>NW_011495042.1:5643375-5658978 GCF_000754665.1 Bison bison bison | reverse complement strand
GAGGAGGGCGCGTTGAGTCCAGTGAGTTCCAGGGAGGAATGGAGCAGGCAGCAGACGCTCCCAGTCAAGGACTCTCCATTCCAGGGAGGTTTACGCTTCTTTGCAGCTGCTCACAGGAGGGCAGTGTGATCCACTGAGTGAAGTGACTGCTGAGTGAACTGCAGGCAGAGAAGGGACTGTGTCCTTTCCCTGCTCTCCTTCAGAGCCAGTGGTCTCGGGCAAGAAGTGGAGAGAGGGGGACCGGGACCCAGGAGGCGCAGATACACGGGGGTAGTCGGGACAGTGGGGCTGAGAGGGCTCAAGAAACAGGGCTCCCTGCGCTTCCACCGTCTGCTGGCAGGGCTGCGGCGTCTAGCTGTGAGGACTGAGGGGAAAGGGGGCAGGCCCTACATATTCAGCTACTGAAGAACTGACCAAAATGCCAGAAAACAGTCACCACTGAGTCAGTAAAACAGAGAGGAAGAGCTTACTTTAACGATGCTGCCATCTTGATGTATTCTGGAGCTTTTTGGTCAACTTTCTCCATGCAAAGCCGTAATTTCTAAGAACAAAAGAGAAGAAGTAGGTTGTGTCTCAAGATACAGAAAAGGCAACACAAAGGTTGTGTGGAATCAGTGGAGATGTATATAAAATGTGCAGTTTTCTAAATCAAAAAAAAATGCAGAGAGTGGCTTTTAGCTTTGTTCTGTTCATTGTTACCATTTTCCTGATTTACAGACCTACTCTACAAGGAAATCTTGTAGGAAGGAAAGAAGGGTGAACTTTGGCCAGATGTTTTTAAGAGGAGCAAGGCCCTCCAGGACACATGTCACGTGAGCTCGCCAAGGTAGCAAAAGAGATCAGTTGCTATGGCCTTTACCTGCCAGGTGATGCCGGGCACCATGCAAGGCATTGCCAGGGCTCACTTCACAAAAGAAGGAAACCAAAAGCTCGGCGGCTGCTTATAGAAATAATCAGATCGTGAGCTCCGTGTAACAATGGACAACGGCTACGTCTGCAGGTCAGCAAGGCTTCACTGACACCATTCCTAGCAGTCTGACTATTCTCATGGTGGTTCCGGAAACACAGCCTCTGGGACCTGCACAACTGCTAACAGTGACCATTCAGTGACGACCAGACAAAAACTCCCTCCTCCCCATCCGGCTTTGCACCAACTGCTTCCTTCCGCGCCTCCCCGTTTCCTATCACCGCCTTGCCCAACACCCTCCTGGCTCATCCTTCTCAGCCTACGGGCCTCATCCGGGTTAGGAGGCAGAGTCAAGCTCACCCCCAGTCTGACTCTAAACCGCAGGCTCTGGCCACACTCTGCTCCTGTAACGTAGCAGCTACTCAAGGCACTGCAGGGTCGCCGGTGGTAACCAGAGCTGAGGCATCTGAAGGGACTCAAAAGAGGAAGCTCTATGCCTCGGGGTAGTTTCTCAAACTCCCAAGTGAGTGTCCAGGACCCTTCTGGTCCACAATTCACCACCAGCTCCTGCTCCCACTCTGACCCACAGAACCGGTCCACACCACCACATGGCAACCAGCCTTCCTCCTCGTGCCCCTGGGCCACCGAAAGCACCAACCTCCAACTCTCAGGTGGGCAGGGAAGGGCAAGGAAGCAAGTTTGTTGCAACACACCCAGTGACTCTGCGACTCACTCAGGGCCCTAGCTAGTGCCCACTGGCAGAAACTAAAAATAACTGAAAGGAACGATTTCCCAAAGCATTCTTCAAAATCTGCGGGCGTACACATGACGAACAGCCCGAATGGGACTCAAGCCGGTCCAGGAGTCACCTCGTAGAGCCTCACGATGTCGGGCGTGCGCTCCTTCTCGTCGATCTGCTGCTCCCTCTTGAGCAGCGTGTCCTTGCAGTGTGTGCAGCAGCGGATCCGGTCGTCATCCTTCTCGTCCATGACGGAGCTCACGCTGCTCACGCTGCTGATGCTGCCCCGGCGGGAGCCGTGGACGCTGTTGGGTGACTGGCTGGGGCTGGTGTGAGCACTCAGGGAGTCCTTGCTGGCACTGGTGAGCTTGTCTGTAAAGAACACAGATGGGCAGTAGTGAACTCCACAGGTGGGGAGCTGATGCTGCCCCGGGCAAGAGGCACGCACACCTCTGCCTGTCGGGACTCAGGCTCTGTGGTAGGCTGGATGCCCAGTGCCTCCAGGAGAGAGCCAGGAGCCAAGGACAATCTGTCCTTGAAGCTCTGAGGCTCATCCCAATCTGGCCTTACCGCCTCCTGCCCTGCTCCAGCTGCCCGGACACACCCAGGCTCTCCCTGGGACCGTCCCCCGCAGCCTTTCCCCACGCCCAAAGCCCAACTGTTACCCCTGCCAAAGCTCAGCTCAAATGGCACATCCTCCAGGAAGCCTTCCCCAATTCCTTGAGGCAAAAACCATTTGCCCACCTATCAGTTCCCACCACGTCACTCCTCCTGGGGCACTTCCCACTTGTTCCATGTGATGACAGCTCTATGCACAGCCCAGAGCTGCCCAAGCAGTTGTGATTCCGAGGGCACAAACTGTCTCATTCATCGCTGCATCCCTATGGGTTTGTTCCAATAGGGCTACCGCACAGCAGCTGCCCAGTAAATATCAATCAGCCCAAGAGAAGGAAGGTGAAGAGTGTCCCCAAACCATAGCTCAGCTGAGAAAGGGAGTTGTCTCAGGGAGAGAGGGAACTTACCAAGGTGACACATGCCCACTGGACACCAGAGCCCCACCCAGGAAACATCTGCCCCATCCCACGTTACCCAGACGCCCTGCACCCAACAGCATGTGCAGAGTCAGCACAACTCTGCAGGGTTGCAAAACCCCCCACATCCCAGAGTCAGCCAGAATGCCTTGAGAGCATCTCCAGCAACTTTTCACCAGCTGAGAGTCAAAGTCCTGGGCCACTGGGTTCCTCCTGCCCTGGAGGAATGGACGATGCTGACAGACCACACGTGGGCAAACAACCACCAGTGAGCCAAGTCCGCTGGTTTTGTATGTGGTCCTCAAGCTACCTATGGTTTGCACACTTCAAAAAGGCTGTGTAATAAAGAGGAAATGCCACAGAGACAGGATGTGAGCCACAAAGCCTGAAGTGCTCACTATCTGGTCTCTCATGGGAAACGCTGGTCACCTCTAGCACAGACCATTGCCCCCGTGGGCCTGGCGCAGGGCTGAGGCTGCAGTGGGCCTAAGGGATCAATAGTAAAAGAATGAAGGTCCCATGGGCCATACACTGAAACACAAAGCCCCCCCAGCCCCCCAGTGGGGGCTGGTCTCGATGGAGGTCAGGGTCCAGGCCGCCTCCACGTCACCTACTTGCCAAGGGAAGGCTGATAAGCTCCATGCACTTCTTGCACATGATAGACCCACAGAGGCGGCAGTGGTGGCGGCGGTTACGGATGCTGAACTTATTCCCACAGTCCGGACAGAAAGGGACATCCTGGTCGTTGACCCAAGGCACCACAGACTTTTCTATTGCTGTGGGAAGAACAAGACAAAAACCAATCACACACAAAGGGAGGCCGTCTTAAAAAAAGAGATCGGGTCAGGATGAACGATAAAGAACAGAAGGAATGTGAGCAAAGTTCTAGAGTTACCTCGGATCTTCGCAGACTCGGTATTTGTTCTGTCAAACGCAGTCAGCTGACAAGGAGAAAAAAGGGTCAAAAGGAATGAATCTGGTGGTGGATACACTGTCTACAGGCGGAGGCATCGAGTGGGAAGGAGCACACGGGCAGTACTCAAGTCTTATGTCATCTCCAACCCCACGATGTCACAAACAACTTCACGGGGACAGACTATTAGCTTTGCATCCAGAAGGCACTCGCCTTCCCATGACCCATTCCAGTCTGAATGCCGGCTGCCCACGGAAGCAATAGCCAGGGGCAGGCAAGGACACAGTGGGGGGGCTACCCGGAGCAAGGGGTACCCCCGATTCTCCACAGCCCTCCTGGACAATGAAAGCGGACACAAGATTCCTGCCCCACGATGTGCACGCAGAGAGCTGAACCCGTAGTGCTGCCGTGCCGGCCTATCTCACAGCCCAGCGGATATGCATCGGGCGTTTCCAGGGCTGATGTAAAAGAGAGCAGTCATGGTACTCAAGACTCGCTCTTAAACCAACCACAGGACAAGAGGTTCCCACCCCATACACTGGTCCTGGTGGGCACTCCTCCCGCGTCTGGCTCCCAGCCTGCTGCCATCACAAGGTATCACCCACTCTACCCCTTCACGTGACGGTGCCTGGGACCCCCCAAATGAGGACAGGATCTGAAGGCAGAAGGGCTGCCAGGCAGTCAAGTGGGCTTCACAGGAAGGAAAAGGGAAGCTAGGTATGTGGCCAGTCATCGACTCGGGCTGCTACCCTCAGTAAAACCAGCCCAGGCTAGAACCGTGCACCACATCCTCAGCACCACTGTACGTGGGGTGTTTTCCTGCCAGCGTCAGACACACACGATAGATTTAAGGTGACACACACGCTGCAGAAATGTAAATTTCCCTTCAAAGAATTTATACTTGCAGAAAAAAAACGTGTTTTAAAACAAAAAAATTTACCTTCTCTAACCTGATTATTAATTTATTGACTTCAACGACATAGTGGTCAATTCTGGCAGCTCGGTGTTTTTTGAAGTCAGAAAGATGGCTTCGCATAGCACCTAGAAGGAAGGGAGGAGTCAACATAAATGAATTGTCATTTCCCTGAGGGAGCCTCCCTACCCTGAATTTCAAAAGCAAGCCAAAAATCTAGGATTTTAGAGTCTTAATAAAAATTTAAAAACTAGAAAAGCAAAAGGAAGGAAGTTTGCTAAAATGATAACTATGGTCACCTTGGGGCCGCAAAGTACATTAAGAAAGACCTCAAGGACAGAGCCTGGGCTCTGGAACCAGCCTGTGCTCAATTCTGCCACACACTGTGTGACCTTGGACAAGTTCCTTAACATCTCTGTAACATGGAGTACTCAGCTATAAAATGGGGAAAACAGGAATAGCTACCGCACAGTGCTTTTATCCAGATTAAAGAAGTTAAATTTATAAAACCCTTAGAACACTGCCCGGCATGTGAACTTTTGTTAAAGAAGAAGGAAATAACATTATGGGCCTTTTTTTTAAATCTTAAACTTTTCTATACTTTTCACAGTTGGTACAATATGGCTTTTTCATCAGAATGAACACAACCCTTCTCTAAATAGCCCCCAACATACAAATGCTAAGAGACGCCTTTGTGGGGCTAGTTCAACCGATAGCATCCTCAGTCCAGCAGCCAAGACCTAGGACAATCCTCATACAGATGGAACCAAGTAGCCTTTTGTCTCAGAGCATCTGGAAGAGCTCCTGCTCAATCTCTCACCGCTTCTGAAAGCCGGCCCTGACTCCAACCCCTCCCAGCACTCAATTCATTTCTTCCTCCCAAAGACGGCTTGTTCATGTAGGTACTTTACTGTACCTAGATCTTTATACTAGATTCTTAACCATCTATTATTCTCTTCTTCCTAGCCATAATGTTAACATCTAATTAAAATTTAGTTTCAAATTTTTAGGAGTGTTAATAAGCATTAACTCTGAAAATCTGCCATTCTCTTGACCTTTTGCAATTTGTGCCTTCCTTCAGTTGTTAAATCAGGGAAGTTAACTGGAACATCACCTTGAAAAATTTAACACTGGCAATCATGAAATAAGTTATCAAAAAACTCATAAGAGGTCATACACTTAAAATGTCTCCTTCATGTTTTTAATTGTGTTTCATATGTAACAAATAAGTATATGCATATAGTCTTATTTCTATTTTCTCCTGCCATGATGAAAGTAAAACGTTGCCACTCTGTAATATGTTAGCCACTGGCCACACATGGAGACTGAGCTCTTAAAATTTGACTGGTGTGTGGTCGTGGAACTGACTTTGACTTTTAAATCTTATTTAACTTTAAATGGAATGGGCATCACTATCCTTTCCACCTCACATGGCTTTTATGAAAGGTGAACAAGATAATGAGTATCAAAGTATAGTAAAGTAGTACATGACTCCCCTAGCAATTGGTGGTTAAGACACCACATCCAATGCAGGGGTTGTGGCTTCAATCCCTGGTCAGGGAATTAAGATCCCACATGGCACGTGGCTCAGCCAAAAAGCAAACAAAGTATAACAAAGTACTACCAAAAAAAAATCATTATTTATCCATCACATGGATAGACAGTATTATATTAATGATCACTAACGTTCAACAGTTAAAGGACATGGAAGATTAGTTCAGCTCCATGTGGCATGATCTTTTTGGTAAAAGCTTCACTGAGTTATCATTCAAATACATACAATTCACCATTTACAGCATACAAAATCAGTGGGTTCTAGTTTACTGACAGGCTTGTGCAACCATCACCAAAACAATTTTAGATTACTTCCATTACCCTCAAAAGATGATAACTCGGAAAGCAAGTAGATGATACCATAATTACACACATCAGAAAATTAAGCTGCATGAACCGGTGGTTTTCAGTAGGCAGGTAGCATCTATATGAGAAGAGACAGTGGACTGTGTCTGGACTGATGTCCAGAGACTCGGACTCCTATTTCAGTTCTGCAGCGCCCCAGCTGCCTGACCCTGGGCAGGTCCCCATGGAGTTCAGCAACAATTAAATGAGAGTCCACATGTAAAGATTTAACTCGGTGCCTAACGCCGCAATGCTTTGTGTTTGAATGCCCAGCTCATCCTTGTTGGTTATCTCACCCCTGCTGCTGCTGCTGAGTCGCTTCAGTCGTGTCCGACTCTGTGCGACCCCAGAGACGGCAGCCCACCGGGCTCCGCCGTCCCTGGGATTCTCCAGGCAAGAACACTGGAGTGGGTTGCCATTTCCTTCTCCAATGCATGAAAGTGAAAAGTGAAAGTGAAGTCGCTCAGTCGTGTCCGACCCTCAGCGACCCCATGGACTACAGCCTTCCAGGCTCCTCCATCCATGGGATTTTCCAGGCAAGAGTACTGGAGTGGGGTGCCATTACCTTCTCTGTATCTCCCCCCACTAGGACACAAAGGTCATGGGACGCTTACAACCATGCAGGTTTACTGGTGTCTCTTCAGCCAACTCTGAAAACATACAGACGCTCAATAATGAATGAATGAATGAAAAGCATTTCTTACCAAGCTCCTGGGGTTCCCACATGTAAGGATCGACCCCTCCATAGCTGAAAGACTCGTATCCTTGGGTGCCTGATTCAGCTCGATCATCTCCTTCCCGTTTCAACAGCCTGTTCTTTGCTTTCCTAGCCTTCTGGACAAGACCTTAAAAAATGGAACAAACGCCATATGAATCCATGAAGAATACCAGTGGAGTGTTGAGGTGCTACAGGAACAGCACTCAGATTTCCCCCATCAACAGGCTCCCAGTGCATTTCATGAATTCTCCTGTACCAGGGTTCTTTCATTCTCCAAGGACAGAAGCAGTAGGAGGGAAGGAGGCAAACTTCTAGGACCACTGTCCCAATCCCATCCTCCAGCCCGTATCATTATAGGGATCTTCTCGTTTAAAAAAAATAATTGATTTAAATCAATTATGAAGTTAAGGGGAGACTCAATGGCAGGCTGAGGAACATAAGCAAACCCTACCAGAAAATTGGTTCTGAGGTAAAGACTCTTGGATTCAAAGACCTGGACAAATACTATGAAAGATCTGTACATGCTGGACGTGTAGTACAGAAAGGAACCCCTGGGTCTCGGGTCCCATAAGAAAGCTGCAGATGGTGATTTCAGCAGTACTGTTATGATTAAGTCTAGTCTACAATCTTAGGGCTGCAAAACAGACTTCAGATAAAATTCAAGAACTTCAAGGACAGTTAATAGTTGGAGGCCAAGGAAGGACATACAAGGAACCATGTGCTCCTATGAGGACAAAAACGCCCAGTCCAGAGTTTGAAAGGTGGAGGGAGGGCTAGCCAGCAGGGGCATGAGGACACTACAGAGAGCATCGTCTCCCCCCCAAGTCACTCCCTAGCCTTGGGTCTTGCCTCCCAGATTCCAGCAAGACAAATGGAATCAGAATCTGTATGAACACCAGAGTGGCTCCCAGATTTTAAGTTTCCCAAATAAGAGGCTGATTAAGAGGAACAGAGAGAATCAGGAAAGATAATTCAACTGACAGCCCTTGTGTCCTGAAAAGGCTCTGGTAAAAAAAAACAAAATGCATTTCAGACAAGGCACATGTCCTCAATTCAAGATGGACCAGGCAATGAACCCTTCCTGAAAGGTTTTGTATGGCTTTGGGGCAGAAGGCAGCTACAAAGGAAGCCTAGAACCCACTGTGTAGCACAGAGAACTCTACTCAATGCTCTGTGGTGACCTAACCAGGAAGAAAATTCAAAAAGACGGGGATGTTTGCCTACGTATAGCTGATTCACTTTGCTGTATAGCAGAAACTAACACAACATTGTAAAGCAACTGTACTGCAATAAAAATTAAAAACAAGAAGGAAAGAAAACAGTCCCCCCAAAAGATCAAAAATAAATAAATAAAATAATTTAAAAAATAAATAAAGTAAGCTTAGTGAAGGCACCAGGAGGACCATGGGCTGTAGATACAGTGTCCCTCTGATGCCAGCTATTGGGAGTTAGGAAAGAAAACAGCCCATAACCTGCCCTTGAAGGGATGGTGAGGCTACTTTTAAGAGGCTATGTTGGAGTTAGAACCAAAGCTTAAGTCAACCAAAGAAGGTTCCTCTTGTAGCCTTCCATTGTGACCAATGCTAAACGGAAAATGAGGAACGCCCTCCCTAATAAAAGCAGGCTTTCGTGCTCGCAGCCTGGCCCCTTAGCTGGCATCATCTTTGAGAGTTCTTTCCAGTCCCAGGTTTTCCAAGCACCCACAAGTCAAGTAAAGGAAGCAGGAGGAAGGAGCAAGGAACTCCACGTGGAGACGTAGTTTCCAGTATCTGATCAGCCCACAGCATTTCAGCTCAGTACCACGTTTCTCCTTTCCATTAGTTGAGAAGAAAGCCGGAGTCTTGACTTCTTGCAAATGTTTTGTGATTATGAGCCAGATGAAAGGAGAGGGGCCTAAAATCTAGGTGTCTGATTCATTTTGCCCATCTTCCCTTCACAGCCAAAGCTGACAAGAAATCCACTGTCTCTCAAAGGAGGCAGAAACACAAAAGCAGAGAGAAACACTGACAGAAAAGAGGAACTAAATTTGATTACTTCCAGTCTCTTTCTAGCCAGGATTCACGATTAACCCTCACTTCCTTTCAGACGGAAACAAAAGGTCCTCTATCTATTATTTCAATAATCTTACACATTTTCCCTAATAGAAGCGCAGTCGTCCCAGCAATGTGAAGACACCACTCTCTAACCTCTCTAGCCACTAGCACCAAAGCCTTAGCAGAATCCCAGTATACGACCCAGTCCAGCTGACACCATGACTGGGTGTTCACGGAAAACCACGGAGCCCCTCAGTTGTCCCAAGGCCACTTAGACAAGCAGTTCATTTGTTTGCTAGTTTTCCAGCTGCAGTGTTCGCTGTGATCAGAATACAGGGCCTCACCTCCGCTGTGATGCCACGGGCAGAGCATGGAAGACACGGGGCCAAGGCCTAGTTCTGTCAATCCCTGCGTGACCTTGGAGAAGTCACTGTACATCTCAGAGTCTTGCTGTTTCTCTGGAAAATGAGATCAACCACCTTCCTGCAGGGTTGTTGGGAGAGTATGTGAAAGAACACACATTTCTCTCTTGTTCTTTCTTCTCTTTCGTCTCCTAAGAGCCTCCTAAGAGGCTGCTCCAGACTCTGCAGCCAGAAGCCACCTCATCCACTGTAGCCCTCAGGATTCTGAAATGTTCAGCTGTCATATTTTTTGTCAGAGGTTATAAGTAGTAATGCTTTCAACAACTTTTTTTCTGAACTGAAAAGTGAGACAGGGAGTGAGATTATTTTGATTACAGGCGGCGTGTGACTCACATGTGCGGAGGCCAAAGTCCACTTAGGAATACATGGATCACTCCTTTCTCTCCCACCCGACAAAGTTGTGAATACGGCATCAGACCTTTTTAATTTCATTGCCTTCAGAAGTGTGGCCAGCACTTAACTGAATCACTAGGAAAGAGCGTTCCAGAGCACCAGCATCGTACTTAGGGGTTAGAGTCTGAAGTCTAGGAAATGAATACTCTGAACAGCAAAAATTACCTTCAAAAATTCTTTTTACAACCCTTTAGGACCTGAGGGTCCTTGGAAGCTCACCAAGTTTGGAAACTTGGAAGACACCAAGTTTCACCTCTGTGGGTTTTCCTCCTTACATTTCAACCATACCTTCCTTTTCCTGCGCTGCAGAGGGCAAGGTGCAGTGAAGGAATTAAGGATGGCAGGAAAGCCTGAATCTGTGACAGGTAAACGGGTGTACAATGTGCCTCCGCTTACATAGCAAAGGAAAGGAATTCCACCCCAAAACCCTCTGGCACTGGCAGTTGGATAATTCAAACAGGCTAGAAGAGACAGCAGAGAACAGTAATTACACTTACTGGGTTCAGAGCCAGGCTCCACCTCACTGTGCAGCTTCACATTATATGTGAAGTGTAGGCATTATCTCGGCGTTTCATGTGTGTGTCTGGAATCCTCATCAGAAAGATGGGGCTCATTGACAATACAGTTATGGTGAGAATTCAATGAAATTGATGCAGGGGAGTGTTTTTAATACTGCCTGCTAAGAAACCTGGAAATGGCACCCCACTCCAGTACCCTTGCCTGGAAAATCCCATGGATGGGGGAGCCTGGTAGGCCTACAGTTCATGGGGTCACAAAGAGTCGGACACGACTGAGCGACTGAACCGAACTGAACATGGAAAACACTAGAAACATGTTCTCTATTGTTATTATTAACTTACTCTTAGTTATCGTGTGATGGTGGTGTCAACTACAAACTGGCACTTACCAAGAGCATTGCCAACAACTGAACAACAAAGCGTGTGCCACCTGCCTCTGGAGACTGAACCCCACGCTGCTCTAGCTGCTGACCTTCAGCAACCCCTGAGGGAGTTCAGGGTGGAGGGAGGTGCTCTTCGCTCCAGGGAATCTGGTGGGACAGCTCTTTAGACAGTTGGGTGTTTTTAGGAACAGATTTTATGATCTCAATCCTTGGATCTCCTCATATCTAGAGAAGCACTAAATCCCTTCATGGTGACATCAGACCCTCATGACTAACAAAAAACCTGTTGTAAATTGAGTGCTTCATGGTACTGAACTCCCCCTTCACCAAAACCTTATATATTGACTCTCCCCCACTTCTGCTTTGGAGCAGTCTCTCAGAGCTATCTGAGATGCTGCCTCCAGAGCTGCAGTCCTCATTCTGCCCCAAATAAAACTTAACTCACAACTCTCAACTTGTACATCTTTTTTTAGTCCACAGTGGCATCCATGGGAGCTGATAAAAACCATCCCATGAGTTAAAGCTCCAAATGACAGAACAGGATAAGCAGGAAATCCTAGCCTCTTACTTTTAATTTGCCCTTTGACATCACGGTCTTCCCCGGAGTGCTCTTCCTCATAATGTGACTGCAGCTGATAGAAAGACTGCAGGTCCTTCAGGCACAAAGGGCAAAGGAAGCCCTCTCTCACTTCTCCTGGGTCATCCAGAGACGCCATGGGGTGTCTCTCTCAACCCCCAAAACGCAGGGGCCTCATGCCAAGAGTCAGCTGGATTCCTCCACAAGAGACAAGGGATCCCACAGCATTAGCTTAGACAAGGGATCAAGCAGCACCCAGACGATGGGGAAGTGGCATCATGGTCCCAGATGAGGTGTCCTCTCTGGAGCAGAAGTCCTGCGAAAGGAAAAAAGAAAAGGGAGGGGGGAACAAATTCAGGCAAATTAGCAGCAACTGAGAACTTTCCTTGTTCTTTTCACAATTCAAGATGGGTACTTAATGTTTTCCAGTGCAAGTCTGAGAATACAAACTGCTTTCCCAAATCCTTAGACGGAAACCTAAAACTTTGTAAGCTGAGACCATCACTGGACAACAACTCAATGAAGGGGGAAGCACAGACTCCTGAAGATAAGAAAGGAAAATACAACATCAAAAGGGTCAATTCTCTAACATTTATTCCAACTTCATAATGTGCATGCCATGTCTGAAGTAGTTCTCAACAAGCAGAAGTTTTTACTTGTCTCTCTTTCCCTTGACCATTTATTCAACTACATATATGGAGTTTTTGCATCTGTATCAGAAATGCACTGATGTTAAAGGGATAGCATCTATCCTAGAAACCAAACAAAAATGTCAACGTCAGTCTAAGGAGCAGCATTAGAAACTTGAGTGATCAGAAAGAAAAATCTACTTTGATCGCCTCAAACTGAAAATAACACAAATATTTATCAAAAAAAAGAAAAATATATCTTGTGTCTTATTTTGTACGGTACTTGTTCATAAACTTACTAGACTTCATAAACCAGCAAACCTAACATTCTCCCTGCCTCAAAAATAAAAGAACCCGGTTCTTAAACAATTCAGAGTTTAATAAGTTACGTTTTCAGTTTTATCCAGCCTGGACAAAGTCACTTTCAATGTCAACTTGAAAAGACTCCCAGCCACAGGGAAAAACGTAGGCAAAACCATTCCACCAAAGCCAGAAGAGCTTCTCAAGAATCTGAGGCCACAAACGAGGGTGGAGAGTGAGCAGGAACGTGTGAACCTCAGCTTTGAGCTGCCGATGGACCCGCTTACAGGCCGCTGAGGAGGGACTGCCCAGTCATCAAAGCCAAGCGGGGTCGGTGTCCCAGGAAATAAACAAATGAAACACGAGGTTCCTGTTTTCTTCCTCCAGTGAAAAAGCCCGATGATTACATACAATCACAGCTCAGCCCCTTCCACAGACAGCCGCTGAAAGAACAAGCAGTTCCTAGCCAGAGGATCACCCGATCCTCCTCTCTTTCCACTCACCCAACCAGCCGCAAATCCAACACACACTCCCGAAATCTCAAGGCACCCTCACGTCCTCGAAAAAGCACTGCTCAGGGTGTTCTGTCCCTGGCACCTCTCCTCACAGCACTAACCTCAATTTATAATCACAGGTACACAAAGCGACGAAAACCCACAGCCTGTGAGCTGTGTGAGGGCAGAGGCCACGTCCATGTTCCTACCACCACACCCGCAGGTCAGTGCCTGGCACCAACCTCCGATGATCCCAATAACGCTCCGGGAGGGAATGAATGAATGAACGAACTCTTAAGATCACGTAACCAAACACCCACTACAAACCACCTAGCTGGGCCCCAGGTCCACAACACAAGCGAGACCCGCATACCCGAAATCCTGTCCGAAATCCAAATAAGGCCCACGGTTCCTGCAACTCCTCGTCCAGCGCGAGCGCCGCCGGCCGCTCGCCGCAGCCTGGGACCACGCAGCCCCCCGCCGCAGAACCCAACACCGCTAACGCGTCCCCGCGCAGCCACGGCCGGAGTAAAAGCACCGCGGACACTCGGGTGGGACGCGCGGCAGGAGAGGCCCGGCGCCCACCACGCAAGTCACACCCACCACAACACAGGGCCACCCGGCCACCGCCACCAACCGCCCGTCTGCTTGCCGAAGCGGGGTGGCGCCCCAACCCGGAGAGTCGCCTGGCCTTCTCTGTACCCTGCTCGGGCCTCCCCCGGGCGCTCAGGCCTGTCCAGTCGTCAGACGCGGGCTCCGGGCCTCCACAAGCCTTCACTCGGGCGCGGCCGCCATCTCCATCAACACCTCGGCGCTCGGCAGGCACGCCTGCGGCGGCACCGAAACCAAAAGACCGGGGGAGAAAACACGTAGGAGCGCCGAGTCATCGAGAGGCCGGAAAAAAATTCCCCAGGAACGGCGCAGCGGCGGCTTCTGCGCAGGCGCCGGAACGAGTGGTCGGGTTTGTTTTGTTTTTTTCCCTTCAGTCGTGTCCGACTCTGTGCGACCCCATAGACGGCAGCCCACCAGGCTCCGCCGTCCCTGGGATTGTCCAGGCAAGAACACTGGAGGGGGTTGCCATTGCCTTCTCCGAGTGGCCGGGTGACGCTCCTTGATTATACGTTTTTCCCGACCCCGGAACTTGGGGTGGTTATTCAACTGCTAGGTCGTGTCTGACGCCTTGTGACCGCATGGACTGCAGCACGCCAGGCTACCCTGTCCTCTTTCTCTCTCTCTGTCTCGGAGTTTGCTCAAACTCATGTCCATCGAGTGGCGATGCCATCCAACCCGCTCATCTTCTGTCATCCCCTTCTCCTCCCCGCTTCAATCTTTCCCAGCCCCAGGGTCTTTTCCAGTGAGTCAGCTCTTCGCATCAGGTGGCCAGAGTATTGAAAGTTCAACTTCAGCATCAGTCCTTCCAATGAATATTCAGGGTTGATTTAGATTAGGATTGACTGGTTAGATCTCCTTGCAGTCCAAGGGACTCTGAAGAGTCTCCTCCAAGATCACAATTGGAAAAGGCCTTCTTTACGGACCAACTCTCACATCCTTACATAACTACTGGAAGTTCAGGGGCTGAGAGTCGGGGGGCGGTGGGGAGGTGGGGAGAGGTGAAGTTAAACCCCATCCCTTGCTTTCCACTCCATTGCACAGATTGGAAAACCGAACCTTGTAGCCCTTTAGGCCTTGGCCAAGGTGCGTAGTATATGAGGCATCCAGGGGTCTTTAATGCGTCCTCTAGACCAACAACTGCAGTTCTATTAATAAATTAATTAGAAACAATAAAAGTTCTGGGGCTTCCCAGGTGATTCAGTGGTAAAGAATCCGCCAGGCAATGCAGGAGATGTGGGTTCGATCCCTGGGTTTCGAAGATCCCCCGGAGGAAGAAATGGCAACCCACTCCAGTATTCTTGCCTGGGAAATCATACGGACAGAGGAACCTGGTGGGCTAGAGTCCGTGGGGTCCCAAAGAGTCACACGCAACTGAGCACATATACCTAGTACATAAAGGTCCTGAGAGCTAGAGAGAAAAGGCTATTTGAGAAACTTGCAGTATGTGGAACCGTCTAGAATATTACTGCATGGGCTTAAGCTTGAAATAAGACAGAGGATCCAACCCAAGCATGTACAGGGTGCTCAGGAAAATCTGTGAATCTTCAAATGCAAAACAAGATGGCGATGAGACATCACCTGGTAGCTGAGTGGCTGTATCACCAAGAAACGTGCTGGTGAAGATGGGAACTGCGACTGTAAAGCGATGCAGCCATTGTGGAAAATGGCATCAGTTCACTGCAGTTCAGTCGCTCAGTCGAGTCTGACTCTTTGCGACCCCATGGATCGCAGCACGCCAGGCCTCCCTGTCCATCACCAACTCCCGGAGTTCACTCAGACTCACGTCCATCGAGTCAGTGACGCCATCCAGCCATCTCATCCTCTGTCGTCCCCTTCTCCTCCTGCCCTCAATCCCTCCCAGCATCAGAGTCTTTTCCAATGAGTCAACTCTTCGCATGAGGTGGCCAAAGTACTGGAGTTTCAGCTTCAGCATCAGTCTTTCCAAAGAACACACAGGACTGATCTCCTTTAGGATGGACTGGTTGGATCTCCTTGCAGTCCAAGGGACTCTCAAGAGTCTTCTCCAACACCACAGTTCAAAAGCATCAATTCTTCGGTGCTCAGATTTCTTCACAGTCCAACTCTCACATCCACACATGACCACTGGAAAAACCATAGCCTT
>NW_011495042.1:5631790-5643275 GCF_000754665.1 Bison bison bison | reverse complement strand
ATTTCCCATGAAGTGATGGGGCCAGATGCATGATCTTCGTTTTCTGAATGTTGAGCTTTAAGCCAACTTTTTCACTCTCCACTTTCACTTTCATCAAGAGGCTTTTGAGTTCCTCTTCACTTTCTGCCATAAGGGTGGTGTCATCTGCATATCGGAGTTGATTGATATTTCTCCTGGCAATCTTGATTCCAGCTTGTGCTTCCTCCAGCCCAGCGTTTCTCATGATGTACTCTGCATATAAGTTAAATAAGCAGGGTGACAATATACAGCCTTGAAGTACTCCTTTTCCTATTTGGAACCAGTCTGTTGTTCCATGTCCAGTTCTAACTGTTGCTTCCTGACCTGCATACAGTATGGAGTGCCTCAAAAAATTAAAAATAGAGCTGCAATGGGGTTCACTAATTCTGCTTCTAGGTTTTATCTGAAGAAAAGACTAACTGGAAAAGGCATCTGCATCCACTTACCTGCTGCAGCATCTCTTACAAGAGGCAAGATATGGAAGCAGCCTAGAGTATCCAGGAATGGATGAATGGATTAAAAAAAAACAGTGACCCAAAAAAGGGGGGTGCTCATTATATTCACCACGGGCCTTGGTGACCCTGACTGCTTTGACATCCCTAAATCTGAGGAGACTTGAATCCCAAGGCTGTACTGCAGTGGGGCCGAGGGAGGTAAGACAGGATAGTCTGGCAAATGAGCCCCGTTTGGGCCTCTAATACCTCGTCCATGCTGATGGAGACCAAACTCTCCTGACCCAGGCGGGCGCTGCAGCAGCACAACCAGACCTACTGCACCCAAGTGACGGTGGACATGGAAGATGCAAGAGCTTCGAAAAGTCAACTGGTCTCCAATATCCTAGTGGTAGGGTAGCCTTAGTGGCTGGACTGCAAGGAGATCCAACCAGTCCATCCTAAAGGAGATCAGTCCTGAGTGTTCATTGGAAGGACTGATGTTGAAGCTGAAACTCCAATACTTCGGCCACCTGATGTGAAGAGCTGACTCATTTGAAAAGACCTTGATGCTGGGAAAGATTGAGGGCAGGAGGAGAAGGGGACGACAGAGGGTGAGATGGTTGGATGGTATCACCAACTCAATGGACATGGATTTGGGTGAACTCTGGGAGTTGGTGATGGACAGAGTCAGACACGACTGAGTGACTTCACTTTCTCTTTTCACTTTCATGCATTGGAGAAGGAAATGGCAACCCACTCCAGTGTTCTTGCCTTGAGAACAAGAACAGCCTGGTGGGCTGCCGTCTATAGGGTCGCACAGAGTCGGACACAACTGAAGCAACTTAGCAGCAGCAGCAAGGCTGTATATTGTCACCTTGCTTATTTAACTTATATGCAGAGCACATCATGAGAAATGCTGGGCTGGAAGAAGCACAAGCTGGAATCAAGATTGCTGGGAGAAATATCAATAACCTCAGATATGCAGATGACACCACCCTTATCGCAGAAAGTGAAGAGGAACTAAAAAGCCTCTTGATGAAAGTGAAAGAGAAGAGTGAAAAAGATGTCACAATGGTAATAAATGTTGGGGGGCAAGGAAAAAATGAACTCTCCTTCACTCTTTTTGGGAATATGAATGGATAAGACTTAGAATGGTAGGAACGTTCCCCTTCAAAAAAAAAAAAAAAAAATTTCAATGAGGGACACTTCCTGAGAGTCCAAAGCTAAGACTCCATGCTCCCAATGCAGGAGGTCCAGGTTCGATTGATCCCTGGTCAGGGAAATAGATGCCACACGCCACAACTAAGCAACTAAGAGTCTGCATTCTGCAAATAAAGATCCTGGGTACTGGAACTAAGACCAAGGGCAGCCAAACAAGTAAATAAATAAATATGTATTTTTACAAAATACCACAAAAAGTTGAGCCGGTGATCAAACTCCTGGACATAAATGAAAAAAAAAAAAAAAGAAAACCTGACATTCGAAAGGAAACATACAAACAACATTCACTGCATCATAATTTATGATATGAGAGCCAAGAAGTGGGATCAACAGGAGTGTCCAGAGAGAGACGGATGTGTCAAGATGTAGTACGTATATATAATGAACTATGACTCAGACAAGAAAAAAAAACAATGAATGAAAAACTGCCTTTTGCAACAGCATGGATGGACCTAGAGTTGATCATACTGGTGAAGGGCGTCAGGCAGAGAGCAAAAGTAGCCTATGATTTCATGAGATGGCATCAACAAACTAATACAAACATAGCCATTTACAAAGTGGAAACCTGTTCCAGGAATCAGACAATAAACTGATGCTTAACGAAGCAAAAAGCTAAGTGGGGAGATATATTAGGAGTACAGGAGTAATATATCAATTCTAATACATATAAATACTCAAGGAGGACCTAATCAACAAGGGAACACTACTCAAAATAATCTAAAAACCAACAGTTTAAAAAAAAATAACAAAGAATACTTCTATATAAATGTGTAATAGAAACAGGATGCTAAACACTCAAAAGAAACACAACATACAATATCAACTTTATTCTAACATAAACAAAAGACCTGAAATTGAAAGAAGAAAAAAAAAAAAGATAATGCCAAGGCTCTGTACCTGAAGTCTCGGTGACTGGGGCTTGTGTCACGTCCCCGGAGCCTGAGCAGCCTGGGGTCCCCGAGGCTGGACTCTGGGCCAGCTGAGAGAGCTGGGGAGGACGTGTCTCTCCCTTGAGACCTGGAGTGTCTGGTCCCACGTGGACCGGACCATGATCTCACGATCCAGGTGCACCCTCTGCATCCAAGGACCGGTGCGTGCTCTGGACTGGAAGAGCTTGCAAAAGTCACCTGGTGCGCAACTCTCACGCCGGTGGGATTCCCCGCTGCAGCCTCCTCGCACGGAGCTGTCTCCCCACCTAGGAACCACAGCGTCCTCAGCGGAGCGGTCTGTCAGGGCTTGGCATCCGTCGGGGGTGGGAAACGTCCCGGGAAACAGCAAGGAGCACAAGCCCTCGGCTGTTTCTTCTCGGCCTGTCCACCCTCCTCTCCCACCCAGGAAAGCCACTTTCTTTTAAAGCTCTGCTTGCCGCCCACCCAGACCTGGAAATGGAGACGTGCTGCCGCCTTGTGGACACGTCCTGTAACAACACCTTGAAAACCAAAGCTTCTGGGCACTGGATACTCACAAGCGCTGGGGCCCTGGAAATGACACCCCACCTCCAGAAACGTCCTAGGGTTGGTCATCAGAAACAGTTCAAAAAGAAGCCCCATTCAAGATGCAAATTTCAAGAGGTGAGTGGTAGGCAGGCAGAATGAGTTCCTGCGGTGGTGATTTTGCTTAAGCACAAGAGCAGCAAGCATTAGGGAGAGACAGATAGAAATCTCAACCAGATACCACTTCACAGCCATCAGAGAGGAGATCAGGAAAAATGCAATAGAGAATCAAAGCGGGATAGGGCCCAGGGGAAAGGGACCCATCCGACGGTCGTTTGGGGAAGGGAAAAGCACAGGAATCACGATGGCAAAGGTTTGAAGGTCGCACCCTCAGAGAAGATAAATACAAATACAGATGGATCTCTACCAATGGGTCCCACAATCACATTCCTGAAACTATATGCAAAGAAAAACTCTGATTCCCAAACAAAGGGTGGAAACAACGGGCGAAACCAATGTTCACTACAGAATAATCTGCAATCCCAAGATCAGCAGGCAACAAACATGTCCATGGACAGATGGATGCGTCAGCAAGACGTGGCACCCAGATGCAAGGGACTCTCACTCAGCCATAAATAGAAATGAATGAAACGCTGCCTTTTGCAACCACACAGATGAACCGAGCTGATCATACTTAGTGAAGGACCTCAGTCACAGAATGACAAATAGCCTGTGATGTCACTTAGACAGGCAGTGGAAAATGGACAGAAACGGACCTGTTGACCTAAGAGAAAGCAATGCCCAGACCCAGGAAAAAAAAAAACAAACTGATGGTTACCAATGGAAAAAGGTGGGGGGAGGAGGGAGGGATGAATTAGGAGTCTGGGATTGACGAATCCCCACTAGCATACAGAAAGTCGTCACGAGGACCAACTGTCCAGCATCAGGGACTCTGCTCAACCCTCTCTAACAACCTGTATGGAAAAAAAAGCCTGAAATGAAATGCGTGGATAACAGTTAGGGTACCTAACACCCAAAGAAGCACAACATTGAAAATGAACTCAATTCCAATTGAAAAAAAAAAAATGAAAACTCTGAAGGAAGAGGGCACACACACACACACACACACATTAACACACAAAATGCCACGACTCTTCCCTGAGCCCTCGGTGACCTGGGCTTGTGTCATAGCCCTGGAGCCTGACCAGCCTTGAGCCCCGAGGCCTGGGAGACGGTAGAAGTTCCCGGAGACCTAGAAAATGCCCGGGGAGGTAAGTAAAAACAATTCAAAACACAAGCACCTTTCAGAGAGCAAATGTCAAGAGGGCTTTTTACACCCACTGTGTGTTTTAATTTTTTGCACAAAAACCATGGCTCTCCCTTATCAATTATTATGAGAGGGCAATCAAATCACCACCAGGTATCACCTCACACCAGTTAGAAAGCAGATCAATCAAGGCTGACAATACATTCCAGGGAGGGATGGAGGAGAGGGAGGCCTCCTTCGCCATTTTTGGGAAGGTCAATTGCTAAGAGCCATGATGGAGAACGGAAGGAAGGGCCCTTTCAAAAATAAAAATTCACCTACCATTTAAGCCTGCGATCACACTCCTGGGTGCTATGTGAAAAAAATAAAAATTAAACAAGTAAAACCAACCTTCATTCGCAAAGACACACTCACCCAACCTGCATGCAGCGTCATTCACAAGCGGAGACCTGGAAACAACAAAAAATCTCCATCGGTGATGGATGCCTCAAGAAGATCTGGTTCATTCATACCCTGGGATATTACTCTGCCAAAATAAGGACTGAAATACTGCTGTTTGCAGAAAAAACAGAAAAATGGATGGACCTGGAGTAGACCACACTAAGTGAAGGGCCGCCGGCATAGAACCACAAACACCTTCTAATGTCATTTAGAGACCGAATCCAAAGACTGAAACAAACGGACTCATTTAGGAAAGAAAAAACGATTCTCGGGACCAGAAACCAAACAGATGGCTACCAAAGCAGAAAGAGCAGGGAGAGGCATATATGAGGTGTTTGAGAGTAATAGATATGCACTAATATATAGATAAATTATCAAAAAGGTCCCATTCGCACAGGCTGCTGTGCTCCACACACTCTAGAAATCTGTATGGAGAAAGAAATCAACACAGAACATGTTTAGCGTAACAGAATCAGGTGGCTGGAAACCCTCCCCCCCTCCCCCCAAAAAACCCACAACGTTGTAAATGAACTCTATTCCAACCTAACATAACCCCTTCAACCTAGAGAGAAGTGGGGTGGGGAAAAAAAAAAACAGAAACGTGAACACTATCTCCCTGAAGGCCCTTTCAGCAGGCTCGTGTCACCTTTCTGGGGCCTGAGCAGCCTGGGGCCCCCGAGCCTGGACTCGGCCAGATGAGAGAGCTGGGGAGGATGGGTCAGCAAACGAGCTCCCCTGAGTCCTGGAGTGTCTGGTCTCTTGTAGTGGGGACTACAATCTCCCGATCCAGGCGCACCCCGCTGAAGGCTCCATGAAACCTCCCGCATCCAAACAGCGGTGCGCGCTCTGGGCTGGAAGAGCTTGCAAAAGTCACCTGGTGCGCAACTCTCACGCTGGTGGGATTCCCCGCTGCAGCCTCCTCGCACGGAGCCGTCCCCCTACCTAGGAACCACAGCGTCCTCAGCGGAGCGGTCTGTCAGGGCTTGGTATCTGTCGAGGGTGGGAAACAGCAAGGAGCACAAGCCCTCGGCTGTTTCTTCTCGGCCTGTCCACCCTCCTCTCCCACCCAGGAAAGCCACTTTCTTTTAAAGCTCTGCTTGCCGCCCACCCAGACCTGGAAATGGAGACGTGCTGCCGCCTTGTGGATACGTCCTGTAACAACACCTTGAAAACCACCGCTTCTGGGCACTGGGTACTCACAAGCGCTGGGGCCCTGGAAATGACACCCCATCTCCAGAAACGTCCTAGAGCTGGTCATCAGGAACAGTTCAAAAAAGAACAGCGGTTCACGAAGCAAATTTAAAGAGGTGAACAGTAGGCAGAATGTGCTGCTGCGGTGGCAATTTTGCTTAAGCACAAGAAAAGCAATCATTAGGGAGAGGCAGATGGACATCTCAACGAAATACCACTGAGAGAGAGAAGGAGAAGATGAAACCAGCAAGGAAGAACCCTGTACTATAGGTGATAATGAAATAAAGCTCCAGGGGAAGAGCTGTGCTGCGTGTCTAGAAAGCAACCAGCCCCGAAAGGAACGGGGGACACAGGACTTCAGGAAGAAGGTCCCCACGAAAAGCAAGAAACAGAGAAAACACCTGATGTGTTTGTCTAGAAAGGAGGATGTTTTACAGATTTGTAAGAGAGTTTGAGGGTGAATTATTTACAAGTATATAGAAAATACAAGACCTTCCAGAACTAACACCAAAACAAGATGTCCTTTTCATCACAGGGGAATGGAATGCAAAAGTAGGAAGGCAGGAGATAGCTGGAGTAACAGGCAAGTTTGGCTTGGAGTGCAAAATGAAGCAGGGCAAAGGCTAACAGAGTTTTGCCAAGAGAATGCACTGGTCATAGCAAACACCCTCTTCCCACAACACAAGAGACAACTCTACACATGGATGTCACCAGATGGTCAATACCAAAATCAGGGCTTCCCTGATAGCTCATTTGGTTAAGAATCCACCTGCAATGCAGGAGACCCTGGTTCAATTCCTGGGTCGGAAAGATCCGCTGGAGAAGGGATAGGCTACCCACTCCAGTATTCTTGGGCTTTCCTTGTGGTTCAGCTAGTGAAGAATCCACCTGCAGTGCGGGAGACCTGGGTTCAATCCCTGGGTTGGGATATCCTCTGGAAAAGGGAAAGGCTACCCACTCCAGTATTCTGGCCCGGAGTCCATGGGGTTGCAAGGAGTTGGACATGACTGAGTGACTTTCACTTTTTTTCACTTTTATATTCTTTGTAGCCGAAGATGGAAAAGCTCTATATGGTCAGCAAAAACAAGACCTGGAGCTGACTAAGGCTCAGATCATCAGTTCCTTATTGCAAAATTCAGACTTAAATTGAAGAAAGTAGGCCATCCAGGTATGACCTAAATCAAATCCCTTATGATTATATAGTGGAAATGACAAATAGATTCAAGGGATTAGATCCGACAGACTGCCTGAAGAACTATTGACGGAGGTTCTTAAGACTGTGTAAGAGGCAGTGACCAAAACCATCCCCAAGAAAAAGAAATGCAAGAAGGCAAAATGGTTGTCTGAGGAGGGCTTACAAATAGCTGAGAAAAGAAGAGAAGTGAAAGGCAAAGGAGAAAGGGAAAGATATACCCATCTGAATGCAGAGTTGCAGAGAAAAGCAAGAAGACAAAAGAAAGTCTTCTTAAGTGAACAACACCAAGAAATAGAGGGAAAAATGTCCTTTCAAAATAGAAAGGGAAAGACTAGAGATCTCTTCAAGAAAATTAGATACAAAGGGAACATTTCATGCAAAGATGGGCATGATAAAGGGCAAAAACGGTAAGGACTCAGATGAAGCAGAAGAGATTAAGAGGAGGTGGCAAGAATACCCAGAAGAACTATACAAGAAAGGTCTTAATGACCTGGATAACCACCATGGTGTGGTCACTCACCTAGAGCCAGACATCCTGGAGTGTGAAGTCAAATGGGCCTTAGGAAGCATTACTATGAACAAAGGCAGTAGAAGTGATAAAATTCCAGCTAAGCCATTTCAAATCCTAAAAGACGATGCTGGTAGAGTGCTGTACTCAATTAGCCGGCAAATTTGGAAAACTCAGCAGTGGCCACAAGACTGGAAAAGGTCAGTTTTCATTTCAATACCAAAGAAGGACAATGCCAAAGAATGTGCAAATCACCACACAATTGTACTCATTTCATAGCAAGGTAATGCTCAAAATCTTTCAAGCTAGGCTTCAACAGTATGTGTACTGAGAACTTTCAGATGTACAATGTGGATTTAGAAAAGGCAGAGAAACCAGAGATCAAATTGTCAACAGCCACTGGGTCACAGAAAAAGCAAGAGAATTAAAAAAAAAAAATCTACTTCTGCTTCTTGACCATGCTAAGACCTTTGACTGTGTGGATCACAGCAAACTGTGGAAAATTCTTGAAAAAGATAGGAATACCAGACCACCTTACCTGCATTCTGAGAAACCTGTATGCAGGTCAAGAAGCAACAGTTAGAACCGGACATAGAACAACAAACTGGTTCAAAATTGGGAAAGGAGTATGTCAAGGCTGTATTTTGTCACCCTACTTATTTAACTTACATGCAGAGTACATCATGAGAAACGCTGTGCTGGATGAAGCACAAGCTGGAATCAAGACTGTCAGGAGAAATATCAACAACCTCAGATATGCAGATGACACCACCCTCATGGCAGTGAAGAGGAACTGAAGAGCCTCTTGATGAAGCTCAAAGAGGAGAGTGAAAAAGTTGGCTTAAAACTCAACATTCAAAACACTAAGATCATGGCATCTGGTCCTATCACTTCATGGTAAATAGATGGGGGAAAAAATGGAAACACTGACAGACTTTACTTTCTTCAGCTCCAAAATCACTGCGGACAGTGATTGCAGCCATGAGATTAAAAGATGCTCCTTGGAAGAAAGGCTATGACCAGCCTAGACAGTGTATTAAAATGCAGAGAAGTCACTTTGCCGACAAAGGTCTGTATGGTCAAGGCTATGGTTTTTCCAGTAGTCGTGTACAGATGTGAGAGTTGGACCATAAAGAAGCCTGAGCACTGAAAAATTGATGCTTTCAAACTGTGGTGCTGGAGAAGACTCTTGAAAGTCCCCTGGACTGCAAGGAGATCAAACCAGTCAATCCTAAAGGAAATCAACCTTGACGATTCATTCGAAGGACTGATGCTGAAGCTGAAGCTCTAATACTTTCGCCATGTGATGTGAAGAGCTGACTCATTGGAAAAGACCCTGATTCTGGGAAAGACTGAGGGCAGGAGGAGGAGGCAGCAGAGGATGAGATGGTTGGATGGCATCATTGACTCAATGGATGTGAGTTTGAGCAAACTCTGGGAGATGGTGAAGGACAAGGGAGCCTGGCATGCTGCAGTCCATGGGTCGCAAAGAGTTGGACATGACTTAGCGACTGAACCACAACAATGTAGACACTAAGCAAGAAGGAACAAATGGACTGATTAACTCCAAGAAAAACAAAGTTGTGCAGGAAAGTAAACTTCACAGTAGTATATGGCAGCAATGAAGAAACCCAGTTGCCTTAATAAAGTAAATTTTGACTATTAACCTAAAATTACGTAATAATTATGCATACATGCATGCTCAGTCACTTCAGTTGTGTCCCGACTCTGCGACCCCATGGATTGTAGCCTGCTAGGCTCCTCTGTGCATGGGATTCTCCAGGCAAGAATACTGGAGTGAGTTGCCATGCCCTCCTCCAGGGGATCCTCCTAATCCAGGGATTGAACCCACATCTGCACTGCAGGTGGATGGATCCTAACCATCTGGGTGGATCACTGAACCATGTGGAAAGCCCATGTAATAACTATATGTGGAGCATAAGTGAGTGGTGGTGAAGAGAGAGGCGGAAAGAGTGCGTGAGAGAGAGAGAGTGTGTGTGTGTGAATGGAGTGCATGAGAGTAAAAAATTCTCATTTTCCATAAAAGGGTGACAAAAAATGTACAAAACTGAAAACAAATCAAGAAATAACAGTCAAACCATATTACTTATAAATATGGAGATAAACACCAGAAGCCTCAGTGAAGGAGATGAAAGCAGCTTCTCTGGGAAAGTAGGAGCTGTGCAGCAGAGAAATGCTGCTTTTCGTAAAAACCTTGGGGTGTCACCTGATTTTTAAAGTGTGCAGGCATCACTTTGAGAAGAGTAAAAATTAAAAACACAAAACCTCGATCTAAAGCAAACACGGCAAAATCTGTTAACCTGAGTGGTGGGTATTCTGGGCATTCATGTTATTCTCTAACACTACATTTAAAATAATTCCTGTTTTTTAAAGTTTCCTTTCAGTTCTAGAAATACCATTAATTTGTTATTCAACATGAATTGCCCCTATTATGTGGAAGAGGAGGAGCTTTAAAAAAGTTAATGGTGTTATCGTAAAGATTAAAAAACCACAAATCCTATAGTTTAAAAAATCTTATATCCAAATTACATTTTTCAAAGGTTCTTTGACTTTTATTTTCAAAAAACTTAGTATTTTTTTGATAAATGCCTTGAAAGAAAGCCTTGTCCGCTATGTCAAAAGAAAAGTCCCAAGACACAATACATATAACGAGTGGGGGAGAAACAAGCTTCAGAATAACATATATGAATACATTTATGTAAAAAATAAAATGAAAAAGACCAAGCCACTTCCTACATGTCTATACACGTACAAATACACACAGAAGCACACGCAATGAGATCTGGAAGCGAACACACCAACCTGTGAATAAGACTACCTCTGGGAGGCAGATGGGTTTGGAGGCGAAGAGAAGGTAATTTCAGAGTTTGCTTCTATTTTTTTCTGATTAATAATTAATATATGTAGCAAGAAGTTCAAATGGCAAAAAGGTACACACGGTGAAGACCGGCCCCCACCCGGCTCATGTCAGCCCCTGGCCCTTCTCCAGAGGCAGCCTCCTGTCTGTCACTAGTTTCTTATGTGACCTTTTAGCCTTATTTCAAACACACAGAGAACACGTTTACACGCAAAACGCACTTTCTGTGAATAGTTACTACACTGGTCATACTGCGCACTCGACTTTTCCCCTTAAACGGGCTCCTGCCTCAGGACGGACCCGTGATGTCCCACCGACCGCTCACCTCCAGGCTGCCCTGCTGGGCCTTATACACCACCTGGGGGCTCTCCTGCAGAATGCTGCCGTACAGCTCCCGGAAGTGGGCCATGTTGGGCTTCACAATATTCAACACTTTTGCCTTATCCTCTCCAACCACTGTCCAAAAGTCACCTGGTTAAAACAAGCACAAAACCAGTTTTGCACTGCGACTTCAGAGTCTGCCCTGTGGACTGCAGGCCCCCAAATGACCTGTGAACCAAAGCCCCCCAGCTGACAGTGCACCAGGTCAGCCTGGCAGGATCTCTCACTCGAAACACTGGCTTTTTCACCTTCAAGACGTGAACACAGCAGCCCAGGAATGCAGGCACTTGTCTGGGGGGAAATAGAGACTCTCAAACCACAAAGCCCTTTCAGTTCAGTTCAGTTCAGTCGCTCAGTCGTGTCTGACTCTTTGCGACCTCCCTGTCCATCACCAACTCCCGAAGTTCACCCAAACTCATCTGCATCGAGTCGGTGATGCCATCCAGCCATCTCATCCTCTGTCGTCCCCTTCTCCTCCTGCCCCCAATCCCTCCCAGCATCAGAGTCTTTTCCAGGCT
>NW_011495042.1:5631219-5631690 GCF_000754665.1 Bison bison bison | reverse complement strand
CACCACAGTTCAAAAGCATCAATTCTTTGGCGCTCAGCTTTCTTCACAGTCCAACTCTCACACCCATACATGACCACTGGAAAAACCATAGCCTTGACTAGACAGACCTCTGTTGGCAAAACAATATCTCTGCTTTTTAATATGCTATCTAGGTTGGTCATAACTTTCCTTCCAAGGAGCAAGTGTCTTTTAATTTCATGGCTGCAATCACCATCTGCAGTGATTTTGGAGCCCCCAAAAATAAAGTCTGACACTGTTTCCACTGTTTCCCCATCTATTTCCCAGGAAGTGATGGGGCCAGATGCCATGATCTTAGTTTTCTGAATGTTGAGCTTTAAGCCAACTTTTTCACTCTCCTCTTTCACTTTCATCAAGAGGCTTTTTAGTTCCTCTTCACTTTCTGCCATAAGGGTGGGGTCATCTGCATATCTGAGGTTATTGCTGTTTCTCCTGGCAATCTTGATTCCAGCT
>NW_011495042.1:5620231-5630948 GCF_000754665.1 Bison bison bison | reverse complement strand
AGGTCAGGTGGTCTGGTATTCCCATCTCTTTCAGAATTTCCCACAGTTTATTGTGATCCACACAGTCAAAGGCTTTGGCATAGTCGATAAAACAGAAATAGTTCTCCTGGAACTCTCTTGCTTTTTCCATGATCCAGAGGATGTTGGCAATTTGATCTCTGGTTCCTCTGCCTTTTCAAAAACCAGCTTGAACATCTGGAAGTTCACAGTTCATGTATTGCTGAAGCCTGGCTTGGAGAATTTTGAGCATTATTTTACTAGCGTGTGAGATGAGTGCAATTGTGCGGTAGTTTGAGCATTTTTTGGCATTGCCTTTCTTTGGGATTGGAATGAAAACTGACCTTTTCCAGTCCTGTGGCCACTGCTGAGTTTTCCAAATTTGCTGGCACATTGAGTGTGTTGGGGATTTTCTCCCCGGGACTTGGAAGCGACGAACCTGAAAGAAGGACACTTGGACGGTCTCTTGCAAGGACTGACAAGTTTATTTCTGCAGTCAAGCTTTTTTATAGAAGCAGGAACAAAGAGCTTAAAGTATACGGTCAGCAGAGCGCATATGGAGTTAACACATAATCAGTGAAAACATTTCAAGGCCAGCGCGCTCTAAATGACTCATGGGCTTATCCCACAACCCGCTTTCACAAGTAACATCCCTATTAACTCTTGGTGCTGAGCATAACCAAAGGCAGGAGATGTTTTTCTGTCCGCAGTGCAAAGCCGGGTATTTCTGGCCCTTCGCCATTTTCCCAAGGACTTTCTCCTTTTACGGCTATTTTGCAGTACGCTTCCCAACGTATTCTCCTTTTGTTTTTAAATTAAGCATGGCGGCTGCTAGTTGGACTCCATTGTGGGAAGCATGGAGTCTTGAATAGAGACTTCTGTATCCCATAATCAAGGACAAAAAGAGCAGGGTGATTAATACATATATAAAAATATTGCTTCCTGAAAGCTAAGCTCTAGGGTCTAGAGACCATAGGGTTTTGGTTAAAGTATCACAGAATTGAGTGCTATACAATTCCCTAGGTACCCTAACTTGAAAATTAGCAACTTGTTGTTTCAACAAATTGATGTCTAAACTTGAGTTATTTGTGAGATCCTGCAAATGCACTTTAACTTTATCCCAAGGATATTCAGTGCTATTATAGGGCATGTTAGTCAGACAAAAAGAAATAAAATTCCAGTGACAATGTACACGTATTTGGAACGTCAGTTGCTGCACTTGATCTCCTGAGTGGATAACTCATTTGTATCCTAAGTGGATAACCACAGTTTGTAACTCATTCATTCATGTTTGTAATTGCTGATCTATTTGAGCTTGTCGAGTCCAATTTTCAAGAACACAGAAAGAAATACAGAATCAGTCCAAGGCTCAGTTAAGTTTATGGGAAGCCATAACTCAGATCTTTGTTTAACTAGCGCAATGCTAGCATTGTGATAGGAAATGGTGTGATTAAGGCAGGTATACAATGCACATGCAGTACAATTGACAATCTTGGTCGATAAGTCAATATCAAAATGCCCTACAATAAACAAGTACAGAAGGTGAACATATGATTGAATATAGCCAGTACTATTATATAGGAAGGTATAATTAGAAGGACAAAACACACCCATAGTCCCATAAACATTAGCGAAGTGCTCTAAAGCTGCTGGAATTTTCCAAATGTGCCATTGCTCTGGCCCCACAATGGGGACGACAATCCTGGGTCGTGGGGGTGATAAGCCCCTGTTACACCAATTCAGCAATATGTCCTTATCAGTCCAGAAACTTGTTTTAGATTTATGAAAGCCTCCAATGCTTGATCTATTAAACCAGGAGTGATTATGATGTTCCTCTTGCTCTTCAGTGTCTGCTCAGCCTGACAAGTCATGTTTTTCACTTGAGCCCATGTCGGGTAAGGATTCAGACGATGGCGTTTCCTCATTGGCTCCTCCAGGGTCATTGACGAGACCCTTTGCGTCAACTTCGTCACTTCCCGAGGGAGTCCGGTCTTGGGGTCCCTCTCAGTAACGGACATAGCGAAGGGGAACCTAGATTTCCTCTCCATCTGCAATGACAAGACCATAAGCCTTGCCTAGGAGTCGTAAGATTCCTGGCAGCCACTGATTAAATTGCTTATACCATATTGGTGTATTGATTTCTAATTTGCTGTTTTGTCTTCTGTAAAATGTCTATCTGCATGAGTGTCAGAATTATTTTTTGTTAAGTTTAAAAAATTCAGGGAATAAAGAGTTAAAGATAATTGTAATTGAGGGTTAATAGGATAAGAAGTCTATCTCCTCTTCCATATTTCCCCTTTCTGTTTTAGTAAACGAGTTTTTAGGGTGTGGTGGGCTCTTTCAATAATAATTTGACCCTGAGGATTATAGGGTATTCTTGTAATGTGTGTTATGTTCCATTCTGATGAAGATGAACGAAATGAATGTGAGGTGAATGCAGGTCTATTGTTTGTTTTCAAGACAGAAGGAATCCCCATAATGGGGAAGGTGAGTAGAGTGTGGAAATGGTGTGTTCGTTAGATTCTGAAGAGACAGGTACTGCCCAGATAAAGCCCGAAAATGTATCAACTGAGACAAAAAGCAAAGAAAACTTTCTTAAGGAGCAGTGAGTGAAATCAGATTGCTAAAGGGAATTAGGTTGTTGCCCCCGGGGATTAATTCCTGAAATTGTAGTTTGTAAGTGCAGAGGGGCGCAAACATCATAGGTTTTAATAATATGTCGGGTTTCAGTGAGAGGAATATGGTATTTAGATTGCAATCTATTAGCATTGGTATGAAGATTAGCATGTTTGTCATTGGCAGATGTAAAAATGGGAGCTATGAGCCTGTCAACAGCATCATTTCTTGCGACCAGAGGGCCAGGTAAACCTGAATGAGCACGTATATGTGCAATAAGGAAAGGTTCCGTACGTGAGCGAATTAAAGCTCGAGTCTGTGAAAAGAGAGTATATAATTCTTCATCTAGGTTGTATGAAAAGGCGGTAACAAAATCAGGAAAAAGGGAAGCAAGGTATTTGGAATTAGTATATACATTGAAGGATAATGGTTGAAGTGACATAAGAGCATATAAAGCATATAATTCAGCTCTTTGTACTGAAGAATAGGTAGTGGGTAATTTCTCTTTGATATCAGGGCCGACAATCCCTGCTATGCCTTTCTTGTTGCCATCAATGAAATAGGTGGGTGCATTGATAATAGGCTGGGATGCAATGACATTAGTTACAATGAATTTAGTACATTGTAGAAAGTCCCATAATTTTCCTTTCGGCAAATGAAATGAGATAACATTTTGAAAATCATTTAATGCCATTTGCATGGTCAAGTTGTACTGTAAGGTAATTTGCAATTCCTTTTTTTGTCAAGGGAACATGTATTGCATATGGATCAAATCCAGTCAAAGTTTGTACATGGCTTCTTCCTGACATAATTAAGTGCCCTATTTTCTCAATATATGACATAATTTTTTTAGACTGTTTAGTGTGTAAATATACCCATTCTATTGGGCTATGTTGAGCTATAATTGCAATGGGCGAATGTTCAGTGGGGAATATATATAAAGAAACTCGTTGATCATAATCTAGCCGAGTTGAAAAAGATTGTTGAATGCGTTTCTCCATTAAGGCCAGTTCTTCTTTGGCCTCTTTTGTTAGCTGCCTAGGGCTATTAGGGTCAGGGGATCCCTCTAAAATTTTAAATAGATTTTGTAAGGCATAGGTGGGGATGCCAACAGATGGCCATAGCCAATTAATATCTCCTAGCAATTTTTGAAAATCATTCAGCGTGTGTAGAGACTGCACAGAAATTTGAGTTTTTTTGAGGTTTGATTTTAGATTCTTCTATAACATGTCATAAATAATTAAAGGGTGCTTTCCATTGAATTTTATCTGGCGCAACAAGCAGGCCATGATTTTGAAGAGTAGTAGTAACTTCATTGTATAACTGTTGCAAACAGAGTTCAGATTCCATAGAGAGAAGTACATTATCCATATAATGAATTATAAACGCAGTAGGATACTTGTCTCTAATGGGTTGTAATAAAACAGATATGAGATATTGGCAAATGGTAGGGGAGTTCATCATTCCCTGAGGTAGCACCTTCCATTGGAATCTTTTAATAGGAGCCATGTGATTTATAGAAGGAACTGAAAAGGCAAAACGTTTTCTATCTTTAGGGTGCAAAGGTATAGTAAAAAAGCAGTCTTGTAAGTCAATAATACCTACAGACCATCCTTTTGGTACCATAGAAGGGGAGGGCAATCTGGGTTGTAAGGGCCCCATAGGTGACATGGTATTATTAACATTTCTTAAATCTATCAACATTCGCCATTTTCCTGACTTCTTTTTTATTACAAAAACAGGGGAATTCCATGGGGAAAATGAAGGTTCTATATGAGCTTTTTGTAATTGTTCATTTACTAATTGTGTAAGAGTTGCCAATTTTTCTTTAGTTAGGGGCCACTGAGGTGTCCATACTGGGGTATTAGATTCCCAATCGAGGGGCAGCGGTGTTAACTCAATGGCCCCCATTAAAAAGGTTCATTTAAAGAAATTGTGGCTTTCGTTTGTTCAAGAAAATCCCGTCCCCATAAATTGATAGGGATATTAGTAATATATGGTTTAAGATAAGCTACAATTTGATCAGGGCCATACACTTGTAAATAGGATGCACTGACAAAAGTTTGTGTGGCATCAGTTTCATCCATTCCTAATAGTCTAGAAGAAGCCATAACCTTACCCCAATCGAGGGACCACTCTGCAGCTCTAATGATTGAAATGTTAGCTCCGGTATCTAACATGCCTGTGAAATTCTTTCCCCGTATGCGTAAAGTAAGCATGGGTTTCTGATGTTCCTTTAATAAGGTGGATAGTGCAGCAGTAAGGTTGGTACTGCCAAAGCTTCCTTGCCGAACTTTATCAGATGCCTTCATTGGTTTAACATATGGCAAAAGTAATAATTGTGTGAAACATTCCCCTTTTTGTAAGTATGCATTTCCCGTTTTCATAACATTTACCATAACATGTATTTCCCCTTCATAATCTTTGTCCATAACACCGGTCAATACCACTAAACCTCTGATTGTGCAGCTACTATGTCCCAAAATTAGTCCCATTGTCCTGGGTGGAATCAGGCCGTAATATCCAGTGGGAATTTTGTGGGGGTTGCATAATTCTATTAGTTCCATATCATAAGGACTAGATACATCAATGCAAGCACTCTTAGATGTAGCTGCTTGTAGCATCATAACACTAGGTCCTCCTTTTGTAGTGGGGCTAGAGGACGGCCCCTTTATCAGTTTCCCTGTTGTTTTTGTTCTGCACCAGGGTTCAAGGTGTTTCCATCCTTATCAAATTTAGAATGACATTCATTCAGCCAATGGAACCCCCTTTTACATCTTGGACATATTCTTGGGGGTCTCTTCTTATTAGAAACAGTATTATTTTTTTTGGCCTGTGTTGGTAGGCAACATTGTTTTTTCATATGGTTGGGCTTCCCACAGTTAAAACATTTGGTATTAGCAGCCTTTTGTACATTAAAGGTTTCTAATGTTGCCAATTTTGCTCTATGGGACATAGATCTGATGTCCCTATATGCTTTCAAATATTCCATAAGAGAGCTAGTCTCTTGAATTGGTCTAAGCATGGATTGACATTCCTCATTAGCATTTTCAAAAGCAAGTTGTTTTAAAATAATATTTTGTAAAGTCACATCCTTAATAGATTCCTCAATTTCATCCTTTAATTTTCCTATAAATTGAGAATATTCCTCTTTGTGTCCTTGAATAATCTTAATAAATGAACCATCAGAGTTAGTGCTATCAACCTTTGCTTATGCCCTGCAGGCAGTTTCTTTAATGAAATGTAATATCTCAAGGGTAATATTAGCTAATTGTGCAATCATATCAGCCATGGCTCTTGTTCCAGTGAGTATATCATAGGTTAAATTGGCAGAGTTACCATGAGATTGCTGGTCAATCAGCATTTGTTGGGCCTTATCATTAACCCATATTTGCCACTGAAGTAATTGTTGAGGATTTTGAATTATCTTTGCTATTTGAAAAAAATCATATGGCATCCAATGGCCAGCCCATCCTCCGAGAAATTCTATACAGTAAGGAGAAGTAGGTCCATACAGAGTGCATGCTTTCTTAAAGCTAGACAACATGCTAACATCTAGATTAGCCCAAGTATTTTGGTCTTGGGCAGGTTGATTAAATTGCATTGGGAAAGCGAAAGTGCAAGCAGGCATCTCCCAAGGAGGAGTGAAATGATTAGTACGAGCAAAGTTAGCAATTGCTGTTACAGGCGGAGCAGAAGGAAAAACCTCAGATTTGGGCTGTCCGTTGAATGAAATGACCTCCGTTCTAAGTGGCTTCAGTTTTGACAAATACTGTCAAATACACATATCCTGTATATTTATGTCTCTAAGTTGTTTTTCTAAGGATTGTGTCTGATTGAGCATAACATTCTTATATTTCAAAGCACCTTGCGTATCTTGTTCCTTAAGCTCATATTCATGTAAAGATCGAATAGTTTTTACTTCCAAATCAACGTTATGCCCTTCAATTTGTTCTATGATAGCCCGTATGAGTGACCATGTAATCCTTGCCGATATGCTCACAAAATATTATTTTTAACCCTTTTCTATATGTCTAGATTGAGTGTCCCCTCTTCTGGGAACCATGAATTGTTCCAGTAAAATATGATAGCAATCGTTCAACTGATCTCTTGAAACATTAATACCATTTTGTTTAAAAAAATGATGCATTATAGAAATGAAAGGAATTTTACTGCTATGTTCTCCCATCCTGCTTACCTCTTTCTGCAGGGGCTCGTTGCTTTGTTCAGCCTTCCTCTCAAGTCCCTGTTCGTGGCGCCACTTGTTGGGGATTTTCTCCCCGGGACTTGGAAGCGACGAACCTGAAAGAAGGACACTTGGACAGTCTCTTGCAAGGACTGACAAGTTTATTTCTGCAGTCAAGCTTTTTTATAGAAGCAGGAACAAAGAGCTTAAAGTATACGGTCAGCAGAGCGCATATGGAGTTAACACATAATCAGTGAAAACATTTCAAGGCCAGTGTGCTCTAAATGACTCATGGGCTTATCCCACAACCCGCTTTCACAAGTAACATTCCTATTAACTCTTGGTGCTGAGCATAACCAAAGGCAGGAGATGTTTTTCTGTCCGCAGTGCAAAGCCGGGTATTTCTGGCCCTTCGCCATTTTCCCAAGGACTTTCTCCTTTTACGGCTATTTTGCACTACGCTTCCCAACAGAGTGCAGTACTTTCACAGCATCATCTAAAGGATTTGAAATAGCTCAACTGGAATTCCATCACCTCCAGTAGCTTTGTTCACAGTGATGCTTTCTAAGGCCCACTTGACTTCACATTCCAGGATGTCTGGCTCTAGGTGAGTGATCACACCATCATGACAAAGCCCTTTAGCCAGTTGAAATATACCTCAGTACAGAAGGAAGTCACCCTGAGAGTTAATATGCACTTGTTTTTCCAATGCACAAGCTTCTCTATTTATAGACTTTCATCTTGTTAACAAAACTCCGCCTGTGACCAATCAAGACGGGGGTGGTGTGTTATCTCATCCTTGGTGCTGCTCACTCAGCTTGGCCCTGCCTGCTGTGTTTGTATGAGGGCTTTTTAGGTGCTCTGCAAATATGAATAACCTTATTATATTTGATAAGGGCAAAGTTTACATTTAGGATAAAGCTGATATAACCTGCGGTGGATTCATTTTGATATTTGGCAAAACTAATACAATTATGTAAAGTTTAAAAATAAAATAAAATTAAAAAAAAAAAAGTTGCAAGTGGTGAACTGCTGATCTGGAGAAGCAAGAGGCAACGAGGCCTCCTCCTGGGGACAGAGACACTGATGGCCGCCCTCCCGAGAAGCTCATTCCGCCCACAGCTACTCCACTGCTGGCCAGGGCCATCTTGGCATCCTCTGTCCAGCCCGTCAGCACCAGCCTGCTACCCAGTGGGCTGGAACCACCGCAGGCCCTACAGCCAGTCACCCTTGGACAAGCCCCGACCACCGGCACGTCAGCAGCCACCGCACAGGCAGGGCCAGCAGCTCCTGGGCCAGGGAGCAGCCCCGCCTATGTGCATGCCCAGAAGCCAGCCCCGCCCCAACAGAAGGGCCCCTGAGACCCATACAGGGGGCACCACAGAGCAGGGAGTCCTGGTGAGCAAAGGGGCATGCTGCTGGGCCCACAGGGAAGCTTCGACATGCCACTCCTCCAAGGCTGGGAAAACAGCCAGCAACACCCTGATGCCACACCAAACAATCAGGCAGCTGATCTGATAAGACATCTGCATGTCTATGTTCACTGCAGCATTATTTCCATTTGCCAAGATAAGTAAACAACCTAAGTGCCCACTGATAGATGAATGGATAAAGATGGGAATATATACACATATATGGAAAGGAATATCAGCCATAAAAGAAGAAGGAAATGTTGCTATTTGCAACAATATAACTGGACCTAGAGGATGGTGTGATCACTCACCTAGAGCCAGACTGGAAGGCGATGTCAAGTGGGCCTTAGGAAGCATCACTGCGAACAAAGCTAGTGGAGGTGATGGAATTCCAGTTGAGCTATTTCAAATCCTGAAAGATGATGCTGTGAAAGTGCTGCACTCAATATGCCAGCAAATTTGGAAAACTCAGCAGTGGCCACAGGACTGGAAAAGGTCAGTTTGCATTCCAATCCCAAAGAAAGACAATGTCAAAGAATGCTCAAACTACCGCACAATTGCACTCATCTCACACGCTAGTAAAGTAATCCTCAAAATTCTCCAAGCCAGGCTTCAACAGTACGTGAACCGTGAACTTCCAGATGTTCAAGCTGCATTTAAAAATGGCAGAGGAACCAGAGATCAAATTGTCAACATCTGTTGGATCTTCAAAAAAGCAAGAGAGTTCCAGAAAGACATCTTCTTCTGCTTTATTGACTACACCAAAGCCTAGTCAAAGCTACGGTTTTTCCAGTAGTCATGTATGGATGTGAGAGTTGGACTATAAAGAAAGCTGAGCGCCGAAGAATTGATGCTTTTGAACTGTGATGTTGGAGAAGATTCTTTAAAGTCCCTTGGGCAGCAAGGAGATCCAACCAGTCCATCCTAAAGGAAATCACTCCTGAATATTCTTTGGAAGGACTGATGCTGAAGCTGAAACTCCAATACTTTGGCCACCTGATGTGAAGAACTGACTCATTTGAAAAGACCCTGATGCTGGGAAAGATTGAAGGTGGGAGGAGAAGGGGGCGACAAAGGATGAGATGGTTGGATGACATCACCAACTCGATGGACGTGATTTTGAGTAAGCTCTGGGAGTTGGTGATGAACAGGGAGGCCTGGCGTGCTGCAGTCCATGGGGTCACAAAGAGCTGGACGTGACTGAGCGCCTGAACTGAACTGAGAGGATGTTATACTAAGCGCAATAAACAGTACCAAGGACACAGCTGTGTGATACATGGAAGAGGCTGGGCACGTATGAGGACCTCCAGGGAAAGCCTAGAGAAAGCCACATGGCTGAAGCCGTTGCTGGGCAGAGAGAAAGTCGTCCAGGGCAGGAGGGAGGTGGGAAGAACAGACACATACCTCTGCAGCTGAGGAAGCCCTGGGGCGAGGATGATAATATAACTTATCATCCAAAAGAGGCCACTTTTGACAGTGAGGGGGGTGCTATGAGTCATCACATTATGATGAGTATAAAGTGGGCAAACCAGGGTATGTGGTTGCCCTTGCCGATTTTTTTCCGCAGAGCAGAAAGGGAATCATCGAAATTATGACCCACCATGGCAAATTTTCTAGAGCAAACTGTGGGTTTGTTTGGAAAAATTAACAGATACTCAACAGTAAGCATGTACCTCAGTGAGGAATAAAATACACTGGATTTTTAAGTTTCAAAGAACCAACATGTACTGCAATTTGGTAGAAAGCGTGTGGGGACTACAAGCTATGGAAAAGATTCATGGACAGCCTCTGGAACCTGACCTCTGTGAGATGAGGTGGGAACTGGTTAGGGCAGTGAGCTCGAGTGAGTCCTGCCCTAACGAGCCGCTCAAACACAGAGACAGTGTTTTCTGTTTGTTTACACAATTACACGCGAGGATGACTGCTAGTGAGAGGTTGGAGAAACTGGTTCTCTCACGTAACTCTCTTGACTCGTATGCTGCTACAGTCCTTCTGGAAGCTGTGACTGACGAAGCCTCATCTCTGGAGAGCGAGCCCCAAGCCCCAAACCCAAACAGAGGCCAGGAGATGAAGCCCGCTGAGGATCTGGGTCATCGTTCTACCTCGTCTGCCCACACAGCTGTCCCCTCAGCTGGGCACTGCCGCCTCCCCACGTGGCAGGAAGGGGACAGGCACACGGAGGTGACGGAACTGGACTGAGGTCTCCCAGGAAGCCAGTGAACACCCTCCACACACACGGCTCTTCACTGAAGCATGATTTACAACAATGAAATCCTGGCAGCAACCAAATGTCCCTCAACAGGGGAAGAGTGCACCCACACCGACCACAGACCACCCACACCGACCACAGACCGGGGCGTGCCCACTAAGAGTTACAGGAACCACACAGTGAGATGGAAAATGACCATGGAATAATGTGCAGCTGAGAAGCCAGGACACAAAAGTACCAGAAGGAAACAGCTTTGGGAAAAAAAAAAAAGACAAAGGACTACTTTTAAATGGTTCA
>NW_011495042.1:5609058-5620131 GCF_000754665.1 Bison bison bison | reverse complement strand
ATGAATCGCAGCACCCCAGGCCTCCCTGTCCATTACCAACTCCCGGAGTTCACTCAGACTCACGTCCATCGAGTCAGTGATGCCATCCAGCCATCTCATCCTCTGTCGTCCCCTTTTCCTCCTGCCCCCAATCCCTCCCAGCATCAGATCTTTTCCAATGAGTCAACTCTTCGCATGAGGTGGCCGTTTGCTCTAATAAGAGACACATTTACTGTGGGCTCTTTAAAGGCATGTGCTCCGCATCTGCTGTCTCATTTAAGGCTGCCAAGCCTCACAAGGAAGGTGCTGATTATCCTCAATCTCATGGACGAGGACAAGGAGCAACAACCTGCCCAAGGCCCGGCCACGTCCCAGGATCAGGGCAGTGACATTTCAGGTGCTAACTTCACTTCACTCTGTAATTCTCCCCTGTAATTTCCCCCCTTTCCCTCACTTCTGTAATGCTAGCTCACTACCTCTAGCGCTCTGAAGTAAGTTCACAGATGCACAGATATGCTGTCCCAGCAAATGTGAATGGAGAGGCAGCTGGGTTGACTTTGAATTGTGTATATACCCTCATGCTTTCATTCAGAGCCTATAAATGTTTTCTACTTCTCCCTGAAGGGATGAAATGTCATCTAACTCTGAGTCTCACACAGCTGGCTCAGAATTGAAGCATCAGTGCACCACTGTCGAGATCTAAATATTTATGCCACCTCCTTACCTCCTGTACATTTAACAAACAAAAGCTCTTACATTTTAGACAGTAACTTTCTGAGAGAGGGAGTATATTTCACCAAAATGTAAAGGCAAATGATCCAAACCTTCCCCAAACAACAACTGCCGGTCACGATGAAAGGAGCTGGGAAACATTAAGGACTTTCTTCGAACAGGGACCAAAGTGTATTCGTCCCTGTGACCCCGGCTCCTCACCTGCTGCCTGGCACATGAAGGCAGATCCATAAATGTCTGCTGAATTGGATTTCTCTAACTGCTGTGCAGCAGAACCAGCTCAGCCACGGGGAACAGCAAGCAAATGGGCTTATTACCTGCTGCTTCAAAAAAAATGAATAAAATTTTGGGCACTGCATGAACCAGCATTTAATCCTAAGAATCAATTTTTCTTACCTCTGGAGATAGGCTCACAACAAAACACAGAGATTGAGGAAAAACTGACCGCTGACCTGTATTTTACGGGAGTTTAACTCTTAACTGCCCAAGCCAGAGAGCAGCCTGTCTAATGCGATGGCTAGACAAAGGGTAATCTCTCCTTGACCTGAAGTAAGACAAATTCAGAGGCTTGTAGTGCATTTGGAGCTGGCCTGCTCCATGATTCCAGCACGTCCCCAGCAGTCAGGTGTGAGCGGAAAGGCCCGGCTCTCAGGTCTGGCCATATCCCTGGGAGACTGGGGGTGAGTTACTTAACCTTTCTCAATCAGCTTCCTTCTCTGCAACAGTCACATGAACCTCACAAGACTGCCTTTAGGTTTCAGTGATTAAGGTATCAGAGGACGCTCTGTCCACAGTGAGCAGACAGTACTGCTGTCATGATGTGTATATGGGAGGGGCAGGGCAGAGGGTGCAGGAAGCCCTGGGTTTCTACGACACTGGCAGGCTAACTTTCCCTCTTAGACGAACTGCCACACTCCTGTCATCTCGGTTCGGTAAATATCTGGGTGGCTTCTAAGTGCCGGGAGCTGGTTGGACTCAGGGCATACAAAGATACAGACTCTGCCTCAAGCAGCAAGTGACATGGAAACAGCATTTCAGAGCAGGTTAGTGCCCGGGATTCCTGATGTGGGAGTGGTCAGGAACAGGAGCTCAAACTGGAAGCTGATATGTGCAACATAATATTCATTTTAGACTGTTTTTTTTTAATATAATTCACATACCATATAATTCTTATGTAATGCACATAACTGTTTTTTTAGCATATTTACAGGGTTAAGCAACCATCTAACTTAAGACCATTTCAGCCTCCCTAAAAGAAACCCTCTACGTCAGCAGTCACTCGCCCTCCCTGCTTCCGCCCTCAGCCCGGCACAGAGACTAATCCACTTTCTTCCTCTACAGATTTTCCTGTTCTGGACACTTTGTATGAGTGAAAAGTGAAGTCGCTCAGTCGTGTTCAACTCTGCGATCCCGTGGACTGTAGCCTACCAGGCTCCTCCGACCATGGGATTCTCCAGGCAAGAATACTGGAGTGGGTTGCCATTTCATTCTCCAGGGAATCTTCTCAACCCAGGGATCGAACCCGGGTCTCCTGCTTTGGAGGCAGATGCTTTAACTTCTGAGCCACCAGTGGAACTGCACGATATAGGGTATCTTATGATCAGAATGTTTTCAAGTTCATCATGTTGGAGCACCTATCAGTACTTATTCCTGTCTGTGGCTAAGTAATATTCCACTGGGTGGATGTACCACATTTATATATCCATCTCTCAGCAGGCATTTGGGTTGTTTTTACTTTTGGGCCTTTTTTTAAAATCAATAACACTGCTATGAACAGTTGTGTATGAGTTTTTGGTGGATATATATTTTCATTTCTCTTGGGTAGATACCCAGGAGTAGAATTGTTGGGTCAAATAGTCGCTTTAATATTTTGAGGAACTGCCAAACTGATTTTTCCAAAGTGGCTGTATTATTCACATTCCTTCAGCAATGTATGCAGGTCTGTTTCTCCACAGCTTCAACACCTGTTCTCATCTGTATTTTGATTATAGGCTTTGAGAGGGAATTGGGGTCTAATGACAAATGGTGCTGATACCTTTTCATGTGCTTATTTGCTATTTGTACACTTTCTTTGAAAAAAAAGTCTATGCAAATCCTTTGCCCATTTCTATATTGGGCTGTTTGTCTTTTTACAGTGTCCTAAGAATTCTTTATACATTCCAGATACTAGTTACTTATCAGATATATGATTTGCAAGTATTTCTTTCCATTTCATTGTCTGCCTTTTCACTTTCCTGACAATGATTTTTTGCAGCACAGAAGTTTAATTTTTATATTGATCTATTTCTTCTTTTGTTGCTTTTGGTATATATTTAAGAAAACACTGCATAACTCAAACTGACTCTTCTAAAAGTCTTATGGTTTTAGCTCTTATGTCCATGATCTGTGTGTGTGTGCTCAGTCACTCAGTCATGTCCGACTCTTTGCGACCCCATGGACTGTAGCCTGCATCAGGCTCCTCTGCCCATGGAATTTTCCAGGCAAGAGTACTGGAGTGTGGTGCCATCTCCTGCTCCAGGGGGCCTTCCCAACCCAGGATCGAACCTGTGTCTCTTGGATCTCCTGCACTGGAAGGTGTATTCTTTACCACATCCATGATCTATTTTGACTTAATTTTGTATAGGGTGTGTAAGGGGTCCAATTTCATTCTTTTGCATGTGGAAAAAATAATTATTTCAACAAAGATGACTAAGGCAGTATTTCTAGGTGGCAGCCTAATATCATTCAAAATACATCCTCCAAAATATTTCCATCACTGCACTAACTCACACATGGAGGAGAATGAGGTAAGAACAAATAGTTGATGCATTGGTGCTATACATTTGAATCATATATAAATTTTTCTCTTGCACACTTTAGAGAACACAAATAGGTGCAGGAAGCATCAGGTTTACGATACTGATTCAGGAAGGAACCAGTACCACAGCCATCCATCCACCCACCCGTCCCCTAACTACTTACCGAGCACCTAGTATCTGTCAGGTGCCACTATGATCACTGAAGGAGAGTGAACAACGCAAGGAAATACGTCTGCCTTCCGCATCCTAGAGGTGGAACAAAGACCAGAGACAAGAAACCCAACAAATAAACAGTACCTCAGAAGGTGGAAAGTGCAAAGAAGGAAACACAAGCACAGGAAGATGGCCAGGAACGGGGAGGAGCCCCAAGCGGCCGCACAGTCCCTACCATAGTCCCCGGTGTGAGCCAAGAAGGGCACGTGCCACACAGGCGCTCTGCAGGACAGGGAAGGGGAGGAGCGAGGATCCTGGACCAGAGCGCCTGTGTTCACCCGCACGCTGGACTAGAAGCTGCAGGGCCCAGCACGAGCTCCCTCCTGCTCTGGCTTCGGGATCTCCAGACACAGTACAATATGGAGCAGCAGTACAGCAGGTTCATGAATTTCCAGGATTAAATGAGTTAGTACATGTAAAGCACTTAGAACACTACCAGACACACAGTAAGTAACCCAGAGACGTTAGACACGGGTGGTGACTGACACCCTTTCAGGAGCGCGGCACGCTCAGGAACCAGCTAGTGACCGAGTAAAGAAGCGTTCCGAGCGAGGCTTCAGCAAGCGCTCAGGCTTGCCAAGCCTGCGGAAATCTGTTTCCAAATGACTGCGAGAGTCACTCCCAACATCCACGTCACCCAGGGACACTGCTGGCGAGGGCAGAGGTGTGAATGTCATGGAAGAAATCGCAGGAGCTCTCGCCCCAGAGGAAATGTCTCTCTACTGGCTTCTACCAGGATCCAGAAATGGGGATGTTCACTCACACTGTAGAGGGCTGGCACTCATTCCTAATTTTTTTTCTCTAAGAAACACTCAGCTGGCACTTCCTCACTGCTTTGTCTTGTTCCTAGAAGTAGCTGAGGCTGCACTCAGACAATCTGGCATCAAAAAGAAACCCATTCTCTCTCTCGAACATGTCAGCGGTTGAAGGGGTTTTTCGTTCCTCAAGGACTGTGAAGGGCCAAGTGACTCTACCTGACTTAAGTCCTCTGCTAACTCTGACATGCATCATTTGCCAACATGTATTTAGTGGTTAGTATATCAGACGACATAATCCCAGTTTGGCGAACGTGTCCAAGGAAGCTAGTGTCCCCCTTTGCTCTCTTCCCTACCAAACAGATTTGGCCGAAGTGAACCATAGTCATGTCATTAGTAAAACAATGGTAGATGAAGGCAGCCTGAGTGTCCACCAGTCACTGAAGCACTGGGCGGATCAGGGTGTCTCAGCCTGAGGAAAGTCTCTGCAGTCAGCGATGATACACAGTAACAGTGATGAATAATGACAGGAGTCATTTTCTGAGCGCCAACCATCAGTGAGCTGTGATGCTGGGGTTTTATACATATTATCTCATGGAAAATCTTCTTATGAAATAGTTATTTCTCCTTTACAAAGGAGAAAACGGGCTCGGAAAGGTTCCAGCACCTCCACGAGGCTGGTGTTCAGGCTCAGGTCTGACTGCAGCCTTGACTTTCTATCTACAGCAAGTGGCTGTGTGGTGTGTGTGTTAGTCGCTCAGTCGTGTCTGACCCTTTGTGACCCCAAGGACTATAGTCTGACAGGCTCCGCTGTCCATGGAGTTCTCCAGGCAAGGATACTGAATAGATTGCCATTTCCTTCTCCAGGAGATCTTCCCAACCCAGGGATGGAACTCGGGTCTCCCACATTGCAGGAAGATTCTTTACCGTCTGAGCCACCAGGGAAGCCCTATGTTAATACAAGCAAACATGGATCTAGAACAATGCAGGATAACATTTACTGAGCATTTACGATGTGCCAGGCACATACAATTTAATTTACATGTATGGTTTAGCTTCATCCGTATAAAAAACTCCTTTAGAGAGAAAGAAACTGAGTCACAAGGAGATAAGAAACTTGCCCAAAGACAGAAAGTTAGTTAAGGTTAAAGCTAAGAGGTGAACCCAGGAGTCTGACTGCAGAGCCCCAGCTTATGAACTCTGTACTAATGCTGCCTTCCATGAAGTAATATAATGATTAGAAAAAGCAAAGTACTAAACAGAATGGGATTCCTGAGGCTCAGTGGTAAAGAATCCACCTGCCAGTGCAGGCGATGTGGGTTCGATCCCTGGGTCAGGAAGATCCCCTGGAGAAGCAAATGGAACCCACTCCAGTATTCTTGCCTGGGAAATCCCATGGACAGAGGAGCCTGGTGGGCTATAGTCCACAGGATCACAGAAGAGCTGGACACAACTCAGCAACTAAATGGAACACCCAGCTGAGCAGCTGTTTCCACGTGAGGCTGTCGCGGTCCTGAGGCCCTGCCTGAGCGCTCATCGCCATGCAGACTGGCTTCGGTCTGTCCATCCACCCACAGGCGGAGTGGCCTGCCACGCGCCACGGGGTGGGGGGTTTCTGGAGGCCACCCAACACTGGCCAGGTCCCAACCGTCCTCCCTGCAGGCCCCTCTCTGCCTGGCCAGCTCTCCCGGGGCTCTCCTCACGGGTGCTCAGATGCCGGTGCTCAGGTCCCACCTCCCGTCTCTGGTTGCACCAAAGTGACGCCCGCCCCCTCCCCTGTTTTGTGCTGCCACGTGTCTGCCGTCAGGCTTTTCAACTGCAGAGAAAGCGCCATGAGGGCCGGGACCGTGCCTGCCTTATCCCCAGAGCTTAGAAGGGCGTCCAGCAGAGGAAACTCTCGTGATTATGTGCTGAGGGAAAAAACGTTCTCATTCTCAGTCTTTCTCCCTCCTGCACACTGCTGGCAAAATTATCTTTCCACAACCACAAATCCTGGCCCAACCTGCAATGCCAGAAAACTTCTATGGCTCTCAACTGCATACTGGTTGTCAAATTCCCATCTCTTCACTTTGTATTCCATGCTCTGCCCAATCTGGGTCTAACTTCTCCGAAACACCAGAGGCAGTGACTTTCAATGATTAAGAATGAGGGCTAACATGGAACTCTGCTCAATGTTATGGGACAGCCTGGATGGGTGGGGAGTTTGGCAGAGGGTGGAAACATGTATATGTATGACTGAGCCCCTTTGCTGTTCACCTGAAACTATCATAACATTGTTAATCAGCTATAAGGTAAGGTAAGTCACTCCAGTCGTGTCCGACTCTGTGCAACCCCAGAGACGGCAGCCCACCAGGCTCCCCCATCCCTGGGATTCTCCAGGCAAGAACACTGGAGTGGGTTGCCATTTCCTTCTCCAATGCATGAAAGTGAAAAGTGAAAGTGAAGTCGCTCAGTCGCATCCGACTCCTAGTGACCCCATGGACTGCAGCCCACCAGGCTCCTCTGTCCATGGGATTTTCCAGGCAAGAGGACTGGAGTGGGGTGCCACTATACCTCAATACAAAATAAAAAGCTAAAAGAAAAAAAAAGGGTGTGGGCTCAGATTCCAGTGCTACCACCTACTAATCTACCAGACAACTGACCTGAGACAGACCTGGGCCTTGGTTTTCTCATCTGTTAAATGGGGCAATAATATAGCACCCTATCAAAGGGTTGTGTGTGAGGATGAAATGAGTTATTAGATCAAAGTACCGAGAGTCATTCCTGACATATGACACAGAATGTGCCTTTCTCCGGCCACCAGCGTGGACCTCCATCACGTCCATCCGCTCCTCCCTCCCTGAATGGGACATGCGCTTACACACCCCTGCCTTTTCCACCTGGGCTGTTTTGAAGTCTGCCACTGACTCACTATGACCACATATGTTGATTAATGTGAGGCTCCTTAGAGCAGACATTGCATCCTTAATTCTTTATAAGGTATGGGACGCTGATTCACTTGATAAATGTTAAACCAGGGATCATTACCTAACACTAGCCAGTAGTCTGCACTTGCACAAGATCGTGAAGGTGGCCCTTTAAAAAGTCCATTCGGTTTCCTTTTCTGTTCGCTTAAATGCTGACTTCTAAGAATAACTGAAGGATTAGAGGGTTTTCTGCTCCCCAATTCTGCAGGCTCCCATCTTCCACCCACTCCTTTCTCACCACCATTTATAATGATAATGCCATAAATACTGACCCTGGGGCAGTTAAAGTGATCCTCAAATACTACACAGAATACAGGGATTATTATTATTATTACTGCTAGTAATACTGACAGATCTTGCCTCCGCCAACAATTTCTGGCAGGAACTTGTCCAATGACACGGAGACAACTGTTTTCTCCATGTCCCCCAGACTCCGCCAGGGAGAAACGGAACTTCGCAGGTTAGGGACAACATATCACCTCTCAACTAGAAATAAGTGGAAAATATATGTCCAAGTTATAAATAAAAATGAGATTGGTGGGTAATTTGAAGTCTGGAATAGTCTGAGGGCTTGAGAGGTTTGGGTGGTTTCCCGAAGAGATTAGAATCTGATCAATTCAAGGATACTGCGTTCTCAGAAGCCCAGGAAAGGCAAGAAGAAAAGCTGGTTTTCAACACATCACCTGAGGTAAGTCTCACATCTACAGAAGACACCTGCCTGCAGGGCCTAGATCCTTCCCCAACCGCACCATCCCAGTCTAGTTCCATCATATCACAGGCTAGTTAACCATTAATTACACTGTGTCCTGGCGTACCAACAACCATCATATATTATGCTGTTTCAATAGGGAAATAGATTCCCAATCTAAACAATTTATTTACAGAATACTTTTTGGAAAAGGTCTCACTCACAAGGTAGGGACCACACAGAGTGGGAATCAGTCCCCTTTGGGGAGGATTTGAGGATTTGAGGAACTGAAGCGACTTAGCAGCAGCAGCAAACCAGTCAATCCTAAAGGAAATCAGTCCTGAATATTCATTGAAAGGACTGATGCTGAAGCTGAAACTTCAATACTTTGACCACCTTATGCAAAGAACTGACTCACTAGAAAAGACCCTGATGCTGGGAAAGATTGAAGGTGGGAGGAGAAGGGGACGACAGAGGATGAGATGGTTGGATGGCATCACGGACTCGATAGACATGAGTTTGAGTGAGCTCCAGGAGTTGGTGATGGGCAGGGAGGCCTGGCGTGCTTCGGCCCATGGGGTCGCAAAGAATCGGACACGACTGAGCGACTGAACTGAACTGGGGAGGATTCGCAAAGCATTGTGTCCTAAGTGTTGTAGGAAAAAGAAGTCAACCTCTTTGAAATGAGTAATGTGGGCTACTTGGCCAAAATCTCAGACCCAAGGCTGGTTAAGCAATGACAAATAGAAAGAAAAGGAGGAGGCGAGATGAGAAATGGGAGCGACCAGAGGCTGTGGGGCTGGGGTCAGACACAGCAGGGTGTGAGACCTGGCTCTGGGGAGCAACACACTCGTCGGTCGGCTCTTCCCCAACAGCCCTGGGCCGGCTCATAGACACCGTCCCCTGCCTCGGAGGCCCTTTCTGAACCACCCACTGAGAAACAGCCTCACCCTCAACCTGCAGTATTTTCTTCTCCTCACGGCACTCACCGCTGTCTGAAACTGCCTACTGCTTCTTTGCCGTCAGTCTCTCCCTAAAAGAACATGACCTCCACGAGGAGATTCATCGCATCTTGCTTGCGAGCTCGCACCCGGCCTAGCGCAGTGTGTGGCACAGGAGACACAGGACACACACGTCTGCTGAGCGGAGGCGGCACCATGAGGATCCGTGGTGGAGTAAAGGGTAAGTGCTCAGCCGCCCACCTACGCATCCACCCACCTACCCACTTGCGGACCCACTGATTATGGAACAGCATCGCTATACAGCAGCTCTTAATGAATATTCTAGAAGAAGCGGAACAGAGGATGATTCTGCTACGAATCAGCAAGTGTTTACTAAACAAAAGGAGAAACCAGGAGCGTATGACATGGTCCTTTCAGGAGGCGGAACAAAAGTCAGCTCAAGATTGAAAGTGATTGAATGCTTACTTAAAGTCTGTAAATAAATGTCTTCAGTCAATGTTTGGAATTTATAGAGAAATCCTAGATTCATGCAATTAAAAGAGCTTGCTCCTTGGAAGGAAAGCTATGACGAACCTAGACAGTGTAAAAAGCAGAGAAATCACTTTGCTGACAAAGGTCCATCTAGTCAAGGCTATGGTTTTTCCAGTGGTATGTATGGATGTGAGAGTTGGACTATAAAGAAAGCTGAGCACCAAAGAATTGATGTTTTTGAACTGTGGTGTTGGAGAAGACTCTTGAGAGACCCTTGGACTGCAAGGAGATCCAACCAGTCCATCCTAAAGGAAATCAACCCTGAATATTCACTGGAAGAACGGATGCTGAAGATGAAGCTCCAATACTTTGAGCAGCTGATGCAAAGAGCTGACTCATTGGAAAAGACCCTGATGCTGGGAAAGATTGAGGGCAGGAGGAGAAGGGGATGACAGAGAATGAGATGGTTGGATGGCATCACTGACTCGATGGACATGAGTTTGAGCAAACTCTGGGAGATGGTAAAGGACAGAGGAGCCTGGCATGCTGCAGTCCATGGGGTCACAAAGAGTCAGACACAACTGAGCGACTGAACAACAGCAGCAACCTAGAGTCCACCTAACACTAAGCTGATGCTGACGACGTGGTCAGAGCAGAGGACGGCTCTGCATCTTCTCCCACAAAGTCGACCGAAGGTTCAGGTCCACCTTTCCTCACAGGTGAGCGGGGTCAGGGAGGCACCCAGACAGAGGGCCCCTCCCCACGTTCCTCCTGGAGCAGCCCCACCATGCTGTCCCCTTGGCCTTTGCTGACAGACAGCGAGGCTGCCGTGAAATGCTGGAAGCGACCGAGACCAAGGCTATTTCACCTGCCTTCTCACCCGTGCTGCATGACAGTCACAGCACGTACGTTTTGGGAATAAGACTGAAGAGCGAGACCTTCTGCATCTCTGTGAGCACGGCGTCTCCATGAAATCTTATCTGTACAGGGATTCAGAGAATGAGTCAGCTGCCTCTGCAGTATTTTGAGCATAGACTTCTTCGAGTCATACTTAAAAGTGGGTAAAGAGAATATTTAAGATAGTGGTTTTCAAACTACCACTTAAGAGGCAAACTACTTTTCTGAAAATGGAGTTATACACAAATTCTTAACATGTTAAGGATTGCTGGGGGGCTCCTGGGGCCAAGGCTACAGTGAGGGGCCAGGCTCTGCCCTCTCGGCCTCCTCCTCCCCCTGATAACTTTGAGGAGCACAGCTGGCTTAAGGGGAAAGGAAGTTAATATTCAGATAAATAAATAGATGAATGGAGAACGAGGGAGAAAGGTTTCCTTAATGTGAGGAAAGGTGGAGTGGCCAAGTCACCACTTTGCACCCATCATAGTAAAGACTGTTTCCAGCAAGAATCATCAGTGGAAATTCACCCTCGAGGGAAAGTTTCATTAAGAAATAGGATACTGGCCTGACCTTCAAATGTCTCCCCAGTTTGCTTAGACAGGAGAAAACACTGCT
>NW_011495042.1:5601158-5607808 GCF_000754665.1 Bison bison bison | reverse complement strand
AAATATTTTTTTAAATGAGGAAACCCCACGAGTTTTGAAAAAGTTACTACAAAATGGAATAAATGACCTTTGAGAAATTGAGAATTTTATTTTTTAATCTCTTTGTTCTTCATTTAATTTTATGGTAGACAAAGGCATTTTACTTCTTTATTCAGAACTCATCTCTGTTCTTATCTAACCTGAGCAGGCCACGCTCTATTTTGAACTGATCTGAACCTGAGTAAGGAAAAAGGAAAGAAAACCAGCTAGAAGAAACTGCTGTCTGTGCTCCCCTCCCATCGAGATACAAACTGCTCCAGTGTGTCTGACTGGTCGTGAAGACGGCACTGCAGTCGCCAGCATGTGCTCACGCCCTGTCTCTCACTACCTCTGTGACGGGGTTCATACCTGAGCCAGGCTTACGAGCTTTCGGGGAAGATTCAGTGAGAGCCCGAAGCTGAGCCCGCAGCTGAAGGGAGCTTCCCTGTGTGTCTCCTGGTGCACAGCGCATGCGCTTCTCTGAGCCGGGGCTTCTCACCTTTAGGAGATCAGAGTCTCCTGCAGGGCCTGTTCAAACACCCAGTATTAGGCCCATCCCCAGAGACTCTGACTCGGCAGGCCGGGGTACATTTCTGCCAGGTTCCCAGGTGATGCTGATGCTGCTCCAGGGGCCACGTGTGAACAGCACTGCTCTAAGGCACGAGCTTAGAACCAGAACTGCCACGTTGCTCTCTGTAGCGACTGTGCCAGTGTGCACTCCCGACACGATTGTGGACCATCATGCTGCTTCTGACTGAATTTCTAAGCAAGCAGTGGGTCTAGAAATCCCTCCTGAGGACACTCACGTATCTGAAACGCAGCTGCCGTCTCTGATCCTTTAGTGCTGTAAGCAAACTCTCCTCGTGTTCCAGAAAGTAGGGTTTAGACTGCCTTTCATTTATCAAACACAGATCATTTCTGACAAAATTCAGACAACACATAAAAGACACAAACAGTATGACAAACTCCAAATTAAAAGTGTATTAGATGGCAAGGAAAGATGGGAATGATGTAAATCCCAAAGTATAGTTTCTTCTCTGTTTTTTTTTTAATTAATTGTGAATAACAATATTAGAAGACTTAACTATTTTATAAATCAGGCTTAAGAACCTGATTGAAGAAAGACTGAAGGTAGGAGGAGAAGGGAATGACAGAAGATGAGATGGTTGGATGGTATTACTGACTTGATGGACATGAGTTTGAGCAAGCTCCAAGAGTTGGTGATGGACAGGGAAGTCTGGTGTGCTGCAGTCCACGGGGTCACAAGGAGTCAGACACGACTGAGCAACTGAACTGAATTGTAAAACCTGAATTCTACCTTTTACCTTTTGTCCTTATTTTTTTAATGGAATATTTATAATATACAAAGCTTCATATGGTACATAAGCTACTTAATTCCATATTGCCTCCTCCCTCATAAGGATTTAATGGCCCTGAATTAAGCCTTGGAGCACTTGGTTGAGTGTGGAATTACCGCAAACATCTGCAGAAAGTCAAAGCAGGGAGCAGCCCAGGAGCATGGTCCGGAGAGGAGAACCATCCCTAACAACACTCACTCACTGGTTTTTGGAGTCGACCAGCAATGTCTAAGTTATTCCAGTTGAGGAGATCTTCGATCAAAACACTGGTGCTAATAACTCTGTATTTGATAAGCTGGAAAAGAAAAGAGTCGTGCATGAGAAAGAGCAAAATGCCATACTGACCCTTGTGCAAGTGCAAAATATAAAGACCTAAATTTCTGACCAGGGCAGAAGCTTGATTTCCAAAGCCACTCAAAAGACCGCCTACCTTGTAAAAACACATCTCCATGAAATCTTCTGCAAAGGGTTAGTTTCCAAGACTGTCTGTCGCCTGAGGTATTCATGGTGCGATGACCACAGCTTTAACTCTGGCACTTGTGATGTCAGAGGCAGAATGGCTCTATAGGCTGTCTGGTCTTGGTCCTCAATGGACTGGAAATATCAATAAAAACAATGGTCCTGACAGGCACGTGGCACAGTTCACACTCCTCATGTGAGAAATAAGAAACCTGATGCTCAGAGAGAATAAATGGTGTGCCCGAGGTGGCACCCAGTGGAGCAGAGCCAAACCAGGTCCCTGAATTTCAGTCTGGGCTTCCAGTGTTGTTTCATCACAGAGAATGAGACATTTTTCTCAAAGTTTTCACTGACATCCTTTACATGGTGAATTTCTCTTTCACGGTTGACTATTTCAAACACTTCTGTAATTACAATGCAACATGCAAACATAAAACATCTTTATCAGCTCTGAACACATGGAACTATGGTCAAGCTCATCTCAGTAGTAATTTGCACAAAACCCTGAATGCAGTTGTTCCCGGTTACAAAATCCCATTTGCTTCAACAGATATCTTCAGACTCACTTCACTGAACTTCAGTATCCAAGCAGCCTTCGCAGGCTACAAATATCTAAAAAGTAGCTGAAGAATTTCAATTAAAAAGTACAGTCCCTTTGGCACACAGTTATGCCCAAACATTTGGTTACTGGCGCCTGTAATATGTTTGAAACTACTAATTAGAGGTCGGTTCAGCATAACATTAATACTGGAGAAAGCATAGAGCTCCGAGCTCCATGACTAGCGCGGATGTGCAGGGCTGGGCTGAGTGACCCGCTTCCCCCGACTCCGGCCACCGCACCGCAGAGCCCTTCTTGCCCCAGGCGCCTAACAGCTGGGAGGCAGGACCAGACGGCAACCAGAAAAGTAAACGCATGGCCCAAAGGCGATGCAGACATCACCATATCAACCACAGAGCTCATCCCTGCCTCACTCAGAGAGGCCTGCAAAATCCTTCTCAAGTCGGTACTCCAGCCTCCTGCCTTTCAAAGTGTGGTCCACCGCCCAGGAGCATCAGCGTCACAGACCCAGTGAATCAGAATCTGTGTTCCAACAAGATCCTCAGGTGACTCGTCTGCCCAGGGAAGGGTGACGGCCCTGAGCTGTCGGGAGCCTGGAGCAGTGCAGGCACAGCAGTCACCCTCTGCCTGGCTGACTCTAGGAGGCCCGACTTAGCTTCCACTGGTCCTCTCACACTGGGGTCATGCCGGGTTCCTGGACGTCCTCTTAGAGCCTGGACTCCTCATCAGAATGACCACTGGGCAGGGTCCCCACAGTCAGACAACCCTCCACCAGGATCGGGGTGCTCATCTGCCCTCCAACACCCGTCATCAAATTCTGCCCAACCGATGGCACCAAGGAGTTCCTCCCACTGGGCACCACAGGCTTCCAACTACCTATGATCCCCTCTTCACTTCCAACTTCTCCCTGGGAGTGTGTGCCTCTCCGTATAAATAAGATTAATTTCCACCCTGATCTGCAATGAGTCTGCCCCTTCCTCCCACTGACCAAACCAGTGGTTCTCAAAGTATGTTCCAGATGGGCAGCATCAGCATCATTTGGAAGCCTGTTAGAAATGCAAATCCAGGGGGCAGGAGAAGGTGGGAAAAACTGAGAGAGAAGCACTGAAATATACACCACCATGTGTACAAGAGATAGCTAGTGGGGAGTTGCTATACAACACAGGGAGCTCACCTGACGCTCGGCAGCAGCTCAGAGGGGTGGGATGGGGTGGGCAGTACGTTCAAGATGGAGGGGACATATGTATACCTACGGCTAATTCATGCTGATGTATGGCAGAAACCAACACAGTAGTGCAAAGCAATTATCCTCCAATTAAAAATAAATAAAATTTAAAAAAAGAAATGCAAATCCTTGCTGCTGAGAGAGTAAACCTTAAAAATTCTCATCACCAGAAAACCAACTATGTATGGTGATGGGTGTTAACTAGACTTACCGTGGTCATCAACCCGCAGTAAGATCAGTCATTTACGCCACACACCTACAATCAGCCCAGCGTTACAGGACGATTACCTCTCAGTGAGTGAAAACTGCAAATCCTCAAACCCTCTCCCAGACCTTCTGATTCAGGAACTCTGGGGGCAGGGCCACCACCTGTGCGCCCGACAGGCGCGCTCGGGTGCTGCTGAGGCACTAAAACTTGACACCAAGAAACAGCTGCTGTTGCTGTTCAGTCACTAAGCCATGTCTCTCTGTGACCCTACGGACTGCAGCACATCAGGCTTCCCTGTCCTTTACTATCTCCTGAAATTTGACTCCAGAGTCAAACTCATGTCCATCGAGTCGGTGATGCGGTCTAAATATCTCATCCTCTGCCGCCCCCTATCTTTCCCAGCCAAAAAACATTTGGCCAAAGGCAACAAATAAAACACAGTCACATTCATCACCTTCATCCGGCAAAAGTGTGAACAGTTCCTGACTGTAAGAACACACATATTTAGCTGGAACTCTAAGAATAAAGGTTAATAGCCACCGAAGTTAAGACAGAGGCCGGAAGTCACTCACCCTCCCGTCACACATGATCACCGGTGCCGTGGTTATTCTGGACAGGAGTGATAATCCTTGGTCCCAATACTTTTTTTCTAGTCACTAAGTTGTATCCGACTCTTTGTGACCCCATGGATTATACAAGCCATGGAATTCTTTAGGCCAGAATACTGGCGTGGGTAGCCTTTCCCTTGTCCAGGGGATCTTCTGAACCCAGGTCTCTCACATTGCAGGCAGATTCTTTACCATCTGAACCACAAGGGAAGCCCAAGAATACTGGAGTGGGTAGCCTATCCCTGCTCCAGGGGATCTTCCCAACCCAGGAATCGAACTGGGGTCTCCTGCATTGCAGGCAGATTCTTTACCAGCCCAATACTTTAAGGAAAGAGTAATGGTTCCAATTTTTCTTCAGGTTCTTTGAATGCCATGTGACAGGGTCTCAACATATGTGAACACGAAGTTCCACATGACATTCTGGGAGGTGAAGAAAAGAGGATTTTCAGTTTTAACTCCTAGAAATACAGCGAGACAGAGTTGAAAGTTCTAAGACTCAACGTTGCTGTGATTAACAGCAGACTCAGGGTCAGAAACTTAAGCAAACCTCTGGAACCAGGTTGAGCTTCGTTTTCCTCAACTCATATAACAGTAACGCTGACTGAAGTAATGTTCCAGCCCTCTTTTACTTTCTGTATTATACATACAGTAACTCTTTTTATCCTCAAAACAATCCTACAAGGTAGATACCATTATTATCCCATTTCTACAGGAAAGGAAACCATGGCACAGAGTAAGCTCCCTGCCCAAGGACACACGGTTAATGAGTGATAGACACAGTCTGGTTCCAAATTCTGGGCTAGACCACTTTGCTACACTGTCTTCCACCTAAATACTTAAATGTGCTCCACTTTTCTTTCAGATCAGATAACACCATGTGGACAAGCTCTATAAAGCATTATGCAAAGGGAAATAAGTTATCTTAACTTCACCCATTAGCCAACCTCTCCCTGATCATCTAGGATGAGCTCTGATGGGTCCTGAGATAAAGAGCTCAAAGTCAACTGGGGAGAAGACAGATTATTAGCAAAACGACTTCCTAGGGGAATTTCACTCAGAATGGGGTCACAGAGGAAGGAGGAATTTTCCTATGAGACGACACTCTTCAAGACTCTGGTAAGTCTGAGTCTTCAAGAATGCACAAGTTAAGCAGATTTGGTGAAGTGTTAGGCAAGGCCTGAGGAATGGGGTCGGGGGGAGTCCTGTTGGGTGAAAACGCTCTTGTGGAGGAGACGAGAGCTGGGCATGTTCTGGGAGCTGTGTCTAGGTCGGTAGGGCTGGATGGGATGCAGGTATAGAGTGGTGGCAGATGGACCAAAGAGGGAGACTGGCTGCCGTGGTTAAGAAATGCTCCTGCAGCAGAAAGGGAGGTCAGACAAAGGATGCACCACCACACACGAGGCTGCCTGCCAGTAACCAGGGCACCGAGGCAGGGACTCAGCTGGGACAGACTCAGGTGCTGGAATCTACTTGTGAACTTGCAGGCAACGAGGGTGAGGGAAAAGGAAAGACCTTTTCTTAGAGAGAATTCCAGGTCTGCTCAAAGGAAAATCTTCACATGAAAAAGAAGAGGTGACTATAGAATCAAGATGCTCTGAGTTTCCTACAAACTAGTGGTGATAGTTAAGAATTTGAGTGGACATGTTTTAAAATTTTTTCATGTTAATGTATGTTGGAAAAAAATAACCTATTATAATCTATAATTTCCTGTGTGCCCCAAATGTATCATTTCCCATATGTTGTCAATTTAAAGAAAAGTTCAGTTCAGTTCAGTCACTCAGTTGTGTCTGACTCTTTATGACCCCATGAATCGCAGCACACCAGGCCTCCCTGTCCCATCACCAACTCCCGGAATTCACCCAAACTCATGTGCATCAAGTCAGTGATGCCATTCAGCCATCTCATCCTCTGTCATCCCCTTTTCCTCCTGCCCCAAATCCCTCCCAGCATCAGAGTCTTTTCCAGGTGGCCAAAGTACTGGAGTTTCAGCTTTAGCATCATTCCTTCCAAAGAACACCCAGGGCTGATCTCCTTTAGAATGGACTGGTTGGATCTCCTTGCAGTCCAAGGGACTCTCAAGAATCTTCTCCAACACCACAGTTCAAAAGCATCAATTCTTCGGTGCTCAGCTTTCTTCACAGTCCAACTCTCACATGCATACATGACTACTGGAAAAACCATAGCCTTGACTAGATGGACCTTTGTTAGCAAAGTA
>NW_011495042.1:5595861-5601058 GCF_000754665.1 Bison bison bison | reverse complement strand
ACGCCAGGCATAACTTTCCTTCCAAGGAGTAAGCGTCTTTTAATTTCATGGCTGCAGTCACCATCTACAGTGATTTTGGAGACTCCAAAAATAAAGTCTGACACTGTTTCCACTGTTTCCCCATCTATTTGCCATGAAGTGATGGGACCAGATGCCATGATCTTAGTTTTCTGAATGTTGAGCTTTAAGCCAACTTTTTCACTCTCCACTTTCACTTTCATCAAGAGGCTTTTAGTTCCTCTTCACTTTCTGCCATAAGGGTGGTGTCATCTGTATATCTGAGGTTATTGATATTTCTCCCGGCAATCTTGATTCCAGCTTGTGCTTCTTCCAGCCCAGCGTTTCTCATGATGTACTCTGCATAGAAGTTAAATAAGCAGGGTGACAATATACAGCCTTGACGTACTCCTTTTCCTATTTGGAACCAGTCTGTTGTTCCATGTACTCCTTAAATTAGGGGGCTTCCCAGGTGGCTCAGTGGTAAAGAATCCACCTGCTAATGCAGGAGACACGGAAATGAGGGTTTAATCTCTAGGTCAGGAAGATCCCCTGGAGGAAGAAATGGCAACCCACTCCAGTATTCTTGCCTGGAGAATTCCATGAACAGAGGAGCCACGTGGCCTACAGTCCATGGGGTTGAAAAGAGCTGGAAAAGACTGAGCAACTGAGCACAATAAAATACAAAATAAGCACATTACTTAAACACTAGTATAGGTGGGAACCAGGAAATTCAAGGCATGGTATAGATGGCCTCACCAGGAAGTGAACAGGGAAAGATTAACTGAAAGGTTACAGCCAGGTGTCCAAAGCCAAGAGGCCCTAGAGCAGACAGCACGTGACCATTTCCTTTGTTTATTTAAAAAACAAAAACAAAAAAACCCAGTCCGGAACAGGAGCTGCACATACAGAAAACATCTCTATCTAGACTCCTGCTCCTTTTACCTTAATTCAGCAGGAGCTCAAAAGCCTTGTTGAAGTCAATCAAAAGCCTCATTAAACAGCAAATATGTCTGCCATTTTTTATGTCTTAAATTTTGACTCCACCTTGGAAGCAAACTTGTTTTCCCCCATTTGCAGAAAAAAAAAAAATCTGCAATCACAAGGAAAACTGTACCCTCACTTCTGTTATGCTCAGCCAATTCTGAAGCGTAACAACGCCTTGCCCTAAACAGACTTGGTAAATGTCCTGGGTCAGAGAAACACACTGCTCACCCACTAACTCTCCCTGTTAGTTCAATCAGTTCAATCACTGTCAAGTCCAACTCTTTTCGACCCCATGGACTGCAGCACACCAGGCTTCCCTGTCCATCACCAACTCCTGGAGCTTGCTCAAACGCATGTCCATCGAGTCGGTGATGCCATCCAACCATCTCATCCTCTGTCGTCCCCTTCTCCTCCCGCTTTCAATCTTTCCCAGCATTAGGGTCTTTTCCAGTGAGTCAGTTCTTCACATCAGATGGCCAAAGTATTGGAGCTTCAGCTTCAGCATCAGTCCTTCCAATGAATATTCAGGACTGATTTTCTTTAGGATGGACTGATTGGATCTCCTTGCAGTCCAAGGGACTCTCAAGAGTCTTCTCCAACACCACAGTTCAAAAGCATCAATTCTTTGGTGCTCAGCTTTCCTTATAGTCCAACTCTCACATCCATACAACTACTGGAAAAACCACAGCTTTGACTAGACAGACCTTTGTTGGCAAAGTAACGTCTGTGCTTTTTATTATACTGTCTAGGCTGGTCATAGCTTTTCTTCCAAGGAGCAAGTGTCTTTTAATTTCATGGCTGTGGTCATCATCTGCAGTGATTTCGGAACCCAAGAAAGTAAAGCCTGTCCCTCTTTCTATCGTTTCTCCGTCAATTTGCCATGAAGTGATGGGACTGAATGCCATGATCCTCCTTTGTTGAATGCTGAGTTTTAAGCCAGCTTTTCACCCTCCCCTTTCACCTTCAAGAGGCTCTTTAGTTCCTCTTTGCCTTCTGCCATAAGGGTGGCGTCATCTGCATATTTGAGGTTATTGATATTTCTCCCAGCAATGTTGATTCCAGTTTGTGCTTCATCCAGCCTGCCATTTCACGTGATGTACTCTGCATATAAGTTAAGTAAGCAGAGTGACAATATACAGCCTAGACGTACTCCTTTCCCAATTTTGAATCAGTTCATTGTTCCATGTTTGATTCTAACTGTTGCTTCTTGACTTGCATACAGGTTTCAGATTTAGTTAGTGCCAAGTGCAAAGTTGCTCAGTCGTGTCAGATTCTTTGTGACCCGCCATGGACTGTAGCCTGTCAGGCTCCTCTGTCCATGGAACTCCCCAGGCAAGGATACTGAAGTGGGTACCTGTTCCCTTCTCCAAGGGATCCCAACCCAGAGATTGAACCGAAGACTCTGGCATTGCAGGCTATTTCTTTACTGTCTGAGCCACCAGGGAAGCCCAAGAATACTGGAGTGGGAAGCCTATCCCTTCTCCAGGGGATCTCCCGGAGCCAGGAATCAAACCGGGGTCTCCTGCATTGCAGACGGATTCTTGACCAGCTGAACTACCAGGGATGCCCTTGCTATTTGTTAAAGTCACTGCAAATGCCCTAAGTCTACCATCCGTCCACCAGCTTCCCAAAGTCAGGAGAATCACTTTGTATTTTCTCCTACAGCCAGAGACGTAACCCTCAAGCTTGGCTGCGAGATACAATCACCTGGGACTAGGACGTTTTTTAAATTCCTAAAGCCTGGGCTCATCCCAGACTAATTATATCTGAATCTCCGCAACTGGAACCCAGATTATCAATTTTTTTTTTTAAGCTTTCCAGAAAACTCGAGAACACTGAACGAGGACCTGGCCAAGTGTTTTGTTTGTTTTTTTTTCCCGTCTTGTCCAGGCACCAGCTCTTCCCTGCACATAACTGCATCTCCCGCTCTTAGACCCAAGCGGACTCCTACGTGTCTTTGGAAGCGCAGCTCAGGCTGCCGCTCTGCTAAGAGCCCTTTCGTAGGGTTTGTGTCAGGACTTCGCGAGTTGATACGGGGATGCGCAGAGCGGCCCGGCAGCTCCAGGGCTCGGGAGGGACCGAAGGCAAAGGACCTCCCGGGCTCACCTTCTGGTCTGAGCTGGGCCCCGCCTGGCGGTACACCCCCGAGCCGTAGGCGAAAGCCAGGCTCAGCTCCTCGGGGAAGTGAGACAGGATCTTGCGGAAGGCCACCCCCGAGCTCTGCAGCGCCTGCAGCGCCATGGGGCCGGGGTCACCGAGGGCCCCCCGGAGGACAGCAGGCGGGACCGGGAACTCGCTCGGGGTGGGAGATGGAAGTCTGGGACCCGCCCGGACGGACGGAAGAAGGCTGGGGCCGGGGGGCGAGGAGATGGGGGGCTCGCAAGGACTCGGGGCGGCAGTTCAGTCAGACACGAAGTCTGTCAGACATGAAGTCACTCAGTCAGGCGAGAGGCAACAGGGACACAGCCGAGTGGGCGACGCCCGGCCCTTCAGGCGGCCACGCGGGCCACGCCCCACGCGCGCACAGGTGCTCCGAAGGCGCAAGAGCAAGAGCTGGCGCCCTCCCTCGAGTGGGGACGCCAGGCCTCTTCAGAGCCCCCTGGTGGACGGAGGAGCGCGTTGCAGGCTGGCTGCCTGGGATTATGACTTGGACATGGGAGCAGGAGAGTGACTGCTGATTGAACTGCCTTTGAGCCTTAAAAGTCCTTGCTTGTTCTCGCCTCAAACCTCATTTTCATAAATGAGTATGAAATCGCGTGTGTAGTATTGCAGGAGATCTTTTGGATGAGGTGAAATTCACATAACGTAAAATTTTACACTTTACGATTTAGTGCATTTATTGCATTCACAATATTATGCAACCATTGTTTCTATTCAGCTCTGAAACTGCAGAAGATTTTGAAGCTTTAGGGAAACACAAGTAAGGTTAAAATCACCTCAAATCCCACCATCCAGATCAGATCAGATCAGTCGCTCAGTCGTCTCCGACTCTTTGCGACCCCACGAATCGCAGCACGCCAGAGACTATCACTATTAAGATTTGGCTGTACTTTCTTCCCATTAAAATCGTCTCCAAATTCTATGCTGGGTAGGAAAGTGCTTCATAAGTGGTAAAACAAACAAACAAAAAACCCGCACCAAAGTTCTCTAATATTTGTATTTAATATTAAGGGTAAGGAAGAGTCTTTTCCCCTTTGCCTTATGGATTGAGCTCAGCAAGGGGCACATGAAATGCAGTTTCTTATGGAAATGGGATCCTAGGTAAGAGTTCACCTCTTCGTGAATAATTAAAGAAACTTGCGGGGCTTCCCTGGTGGCTCAGTGGTTAAAGAATCTGCCTGCCAACGCAAGAGACGCAGGAGATGTGGGTTTGAACCCTGGGTCAGAAAGATCCCCTGGAGGAGGAAATGGCAACCCACTCCAGCATTCTTGCCGAGAAAATTCCATGGACAGAGAAGCCTGGCAGGCTACAGTCCATGGGGTCTCAAAGAGTTGAACACGACAGAGCGACAGAATAACACACACACACACACACACACACACACACACACACACACACACGCACGCACACACAGAGAAACTTGCTCCGGGACACGGGGCCCTTCAGGATGTAGTCTGAATTCCTGGACAGGGACTTTTCAGACATGCTTTCCTTCTCCCCTGATGAGCCCGGCCTCTCAAGGATAACAGAAGTAGTAATAGCTAAATTTGGGTTTGGCTAAACGCCCTTGATGCATTTCACATGCGTTTTTCATTGTGTTCCTTCTACAGCCTTGTGGGAGGAGGTGATGCCTTCATTTCGTAGATGAAGCAGCCAAGCGTTCCAGAAAGCAATGTGCTGGGCATCACGTCAGCCTTAGCAAACCGGAATGAAAATCTGACTCCGTGTCTTCCAGTCCTACTCTGCCCTTGAAGGGCTTTGGGCAGGGACCCGTCAGGCTCAAACGTCAGCCTGGACCGGAATGGAGGAAGACGAGCAGGGAGACCCCTTAGGAAGCTGTTACCAGAGCTCCGCAGTGCATTTAGTTGCCTTGCCTGGGGTGACAGAGGCAAAAATAGGGAGAATTCAATTAGGAAAAAGGTGGACCGAACAGGGCTGCCGCCTTGCAGGGACTCGGGGGGGATGGAGGAGAGCGAGGAGCAAACCCGGACCAGACCGTGCAGGGGCGAGGCTGGGTGCCCAGGGCCCTGCAGGACCGAAGGAGGAGCCCCC
>NW_011495042.1:5590301-5595745 GCF_000754665.1 Bison bison bison | reverse complement strand
CTACCAAGGAAGGACCCACAGGACGATGCTAATCGGTGATGCTCCTTTCTGTTCTGTTCTCAAGCTCTCTCTATGCTTTCCTCTTCATTCCAAAGACCCCTGGGACAGGTTCCCTTAGACCAGCCTTGTTCACAAAAGGAGACAGGCCACCTGAGAGGAGAAGCAAATCTCCCCAAGCCCCGCCGTGAGGGCTTTCATTTTAAAATGAAAGCATACAAAATAAAAGCATGCAATAGATACTTTTTTTGTCATTTGCTTTTTTTTTCCTTTAAAACATCAGTGACAACTTTTCATGTCAGAATATCTCATTCCATTTATTAGCAAAATTTTCTAAAATATGGATATGCCAGCATTGTTTAAACATATTCATGATGATGGAAATAGATTATTTCTATATTGTTGTACGTGCAAACTACACTACAGTGAACATTCTTGTACACAGACCTTGGATATGTGTTAAGTCTTGCTAAAAAGTAGATTTTGCGAAGGGAACTTGCCGGGTCAAAGTGTCAGGACATTAACAAGTCCCCTCCAAAAAACTGGACCAATTCACACTCCCACCAAACGGACTTCAGTTCTGGATATAAATAAAGATTCGGCAGTGTTGCTGCATTTTTCTCCCTTGTGGGCTTTCACACATAATTATCAGTAATTTTCATTTTCATAAACACTTTCCTTCCTGATAATGCAAAATCACCAGCTGGAAAGTTCCATCACGTTCCTGTGTGCATGTCGCCTCTCTCCAGAAAGAGGCAGAAGCAATGGAGCCAGAACACCTTCATTTTCTTCAGCAGAAATCTCCCTCCTCCTAGCAGCTCATCCACTTCTCTTTAAATGGCTGTGGCTTGCTAAGGTAGAAGCTGTTAAAAAGCCCCAGTGTTCTCTACAATCGCTTTAGGGTTCTATTGGAACTCTTATACCAAGGAAATAAAAGCGTTAGAGAGCCATTTAAAAATACAGATAAATGCCACTTGATTTGACTGAATGTTGGGCCCCTTTTTCTGATTCATTCGGCTGTTGGCTTTGTACTCCTTAACAATGACCTTGTCAGGCTAGGTTTCACCAGGAGGATGTTCGCCTATTTCATTTTCTAAGAAGCCCTGTGAAATCTCTATAACTTTTATGCCTTGGTTTTTCTTATAATCAGTGTTTAAGTCAAGGACATAAAATGTTTGGGAAAAGAAAATCCGAGTTCTGTGATCCTCATAATTCATCCTATTTTCAGCTGATCTACTGATGGAACTGGAGGAGAGGGGTCTTGATGACTGTGTCCTCAGAGGTGGTCACCCTGACACATCCATCCCTTCTCAGCTGACTGACATGTCCTAAGCGGGCCTGACTGACAGCATCTTTAGTGCATCTTTAGCCTCTGATCAGAGGTGCTGAGGTACCATCTGGGCCCCAGTAGTTCAGAGCTGTGTGACCTTGAGCCAGGCAGCTGAGCTCTCTGTACCTTCGTTTCCTCATCTGTAGAATGGGCATATGGATACGGCCCACCTTATAGGATTGTTGGGACGGCCAGCGAAACAGTATCCTGGAAGTACGAGAATGGTGTCTGCCGCTGAACAAGCACTCAGTAATGTTCTGCATTGTACTGAATTCTTAAGAGACGAAGTACAAGAGGAATTAAGAAGCATAATTATACCTAATATCTTTATGGCACTTAGCATTTCAAGCAAAGAACTTTTCCAGACATAGCTTTATTTCAGTCTTAAAACAAATCCCGGGAAATGAGTGGTTACTAGTCCAATTTTACAGATGGATAAACTGCTGTGCAGAAAAATGATTTGCTTGAAGTTGCAGGACTAATGCCAGTCCCTGTGAATACAGTGCCAAGTCGAATTCTTTTCATCTTGTACCATAAAAAGAAAACAAACCATTTATTTTCCCAAGGGATTCATTCATTCATTCTCCCATTGAAATCTTTCTCTTCCTTTACCTTCAGCTCAAATATCACCCCCTTCTGATCAGAAGTAATTGTTCTGTCCTCTGTGCTCTTATATAACCCTTTACTCTTAGAGCTTTAAGCTTGTAGCTCTCCAGCCCTGGTATTAAATTTCAAATGTGTCTATCAAAAACAGTTACAAAAGCCTTGGGGACTCTGGTGTCTGGTCCCTGCAGGATCTTCCAATCCAGGTGCACCCTCCTGAAGGTTCCATAAAAACTCCTGCATCCAAAGACCGGTGCACCCTCTGGGCTGCAAGAGTTTGAAAAAGTCACCTGCTGTGCAACTCTCATGCCGGTGGGATTCCCCGCTGCAGCCTCCTTGCACAGAGCCATCGCCCCACCTAGGAACCATAGTGTCCTCAGCAGAGCGGTCTGCCAGGGCTTGGCATGGGTCTTGAGGGTGAATAGTAAGGGGGAAGAATTTCTGAGACATAAACCTTGGAGTGTTTCTTCTAGCACATTCCCCTGAAATCAACAACCTAGGAGCATGACTTACTTTAGGTCTCTGATTGGGGGACCGAGTAACCTGAGTGCGGCATGAAGCAGTGCTCTTGCCTTGTGGACATGTCTTGTAACAAGGACTTGGAAACTGGTGGTAAGAACTGATGCTGAAACTGAAGCTCCAATACTTTGGCTGTCTAATGCAAAGAGCTGACTCAGTGGAAAAGACCCTGAGGCTGGGAAAAATTGTGGGCAAGAGGAGAAGGGGACAACAGAGGATGAGAGGGTTGTTTGGCCTCCCTGACTCAGTGGACATGAGTTTCAGCAAACTCAGGGAGATTGTGAAGGACTGGGAAGCCTGGGGTGCTGCAGTTCATGGGGTCGGAAAGAGTTGGACACGACTGAGCAACTGAACGACAAAAGTGAGTAGCCACGAAGGGACCTGAACCTGGTGAGGAGTGACCTCACAGGATTGAGTGACTAAGCATACACACAGGCACACGTATATCCCCTCCCTTTTGAGCCTCCCTCCCACCCCACCCCCATCCCACCCCACTCCAATAATCTTAATGGCAGTTTTCATTTATTTAATAAATGCCAGACCCTGTGCTAGGCATTTGATATACAGTATCTTATTTAACCTAAAGCATGCAATGTTCTGTGTTTACAATGATTAAATAACTTCCAACCGTCTCGCCACTAAGGACGTACTTTTATGAGTTTCTTGTGATGAATTCATTCAACACATATTTTATGAGGGTGTGTGTGTGAGGGTGTGTGTGTTTGGGTGTGTGTGCACCAAGTACTGCCTGGACTTTGGGTCTATAACAGCTAAAAGAAGACACAAGGTCTGCCTTCTTAAAATGTATCAGTACTATAGTTACCCCCTGTGGCAACTTGAAATAAGTTCTATCACAAACTACATTTATAAACTGTGACTCTATTTCTTTATCTGTAGAACCCCTGGTGTAAGAGAGTGGCCACATGATTAGCTATTCAGCAAAGGAATTCTGGGGCTTCCCTGGTGGCTCAGACAGGAAAAAATTCTCCTGCAAGGCAGGATATTCAGATTCCGTCTCTGAGTCAGAAACATCCCTGGAGAAGGGAATGGTAACCCACTCCAGTATTCTTGCCTGGGGTATCCCATAAGAGCCTGGCAAGATACAGTCCATGGGGTCACAAAGAGTCGGACACGACAGAGTGATTATGCACACACACAGGCTTCAGGAAAAAAACACACACACACACACACACATACTCAGTAATTTTCCAAAGGAAAGAGTTGAGGAGAAAGGAAGATTTGAGTTGTTTTCTCTTTAAATCTCCTATGTCTTAGGAAGCACAGCAAAGAGCCTAACTTTTCATAATGTCAAAGACAAAAGTCCACATAATCCCAGGTTATCAGTCACTCCTGATTAAACCTTCAGGAGACTCTTGGGAGTTGGGGCGGCAGCCAAAGAGCAATGAGTCTTGATTCTCAGCAATAGAAGGACTAAACCCCTTAAATAAGGTTTTGCTTGGAAGCTAGGTAAGACGGTGAATTGGTTAGAGGGGAGCAGAGCAGATGGGAGATGACAAGTATAATGAAAGATGAGGACTCTTTCATTGGCCAGCAGACATGGAGACCAAGCTCTGTAGCCATCTATCCATCCATCAACCCGTTCATTATCCATCTCTCCATTCATCAGTTCAACAACTACCGCCCAAGCACATGTGTTATACACAAGAGTGAACAGAAAGAATCCTCTTCAAGGAGGTCTCAGGTGGAGCTTCCAGGTACGGTTGTATAGGGTGTACACGGCATAACTTCAGGGGCCACTCTTTACATCCTTGTCTCTTGTGAGTTGTGCAGTGTATAACCTGGGCAGCTATACCACAGTCTAGCGAGGAAGACAAACAAGTAAACAGGCCATTATGGCACCATAGTTAAGGTCAGTAGGGAGGGAGACTGTGGCAGCAGAGAGCAGGGATATGTAAGTCATCGGCCATGGAGGCGGACTTCACACAAGGCTTCCTGGAGAGAGTGGGGCCGAAACTGAGCCCTGGGACTCTCCTGGTGGTCCACTGGCTGAGACCCCACGGTCCCAGTGTAGGGGGCCTGGGTTCCATCCCTGGTCAGGGATCCCTAGATCCCATAGGCTGCAACTAGAGATCCCACGTGCCACAGCTGAGATCGGCCACAGCCGACTAACTAATTAAATAAAAATAAAAAATAAACTGAGCCTTGTGGGAAAATGGGAGTTAGCCACGGAAAGATGTGGGAGAAAATGGTCCAAGCGGTCGGAAGAGCATTTGAAGAGCCCTGGAGGCAAGCCCGTATTTCAGCAATATGTGAACCGTGAACTTCCTGATGTTCAAGCTGGTTTTAGAAAAGGCAAAGGAACCAGAGATCAAATTGCCAACGTCTGCTGGATCATGGAAAAAGCAAGAGAGTTCCAGAAAAGCATCTATTTCTGCTTTATTGACTATGCAAAAGCCTTTGACTGTGTGGATCACAATAAACTGTGGAAAATCCTGAAAGAGATGGGAATACCAGACCACCTGATTTGCCTCTTGAGAAATTTGTATGCAGGTCAGGAAGCAACAGTTAGAACTGGACATGGAACAACAGACTGGTTCCAAATAGGAAAAGGAGTTCGTCAAGGCTGTATATTGTCACCCTGTTTATTTAACCTATATGCAGAGTACATCATGAGAAACGCTGGACTGGAAGAAACACAAGCTGGAATCAAGATTGCTGGGAGAAATATCAATCACCTCAGATATGCAGATGACACCACCCTTATGGCTGAAAGTGAAGTGGAACTAAAAAGCCTCTTGATGAAAGTGAAAGTGGAGAGTGAAAAAGTTGGCTTAAAGCTCGACATTCGGAAAACAAAGATCATGGCATCTGGTCCCATCACTTCATGGGAAATAGATGGGGAAACAGTGGAAACAGTGTCAGACTTTATTTTTCTGGGCTCCAAAATCACTACAGATGGTGACTGCAGCCATGAAATTAAGACACTTACTCCTTGGAAGGAAAGTTATGACCAACCTATTTAGCATATTGAAAA
>NW_011495042.1:5571283-5589975 GCF_000754665.1 Bison bison bison | reverse complement strand
ATGAGATGGCTGGGTGGCATCACTGACTCGATGGACGTGAGTCTCAGTGAACTCCAGGAGTTGGTGATGGACAGGGAGGCCTGGTGTGCTGCGATTCATGGGGTCGCAAAGAGTCGGACACGACTGAGCGACTGATCTGATCTGATCTGGAGGCAAGAAAAAGCTTGATACGTTCGGGGATCTATGAGTAGTTTACGTGGTTGGAATGGGGAGAGGGCAAGGAATATGGAAGATGAGTTTAGAGAGGTTGGCAGGGGCTACATCCCAGGGGTTCTTGTAGGGCTGGCTAAGATGCATGGACTTTATCCTGAGGCCAGTGAGGACCAATTGAAGGAGGGCGTGACATGGTCAGAGTTGCTCTTTAGAATAATCATTCTGGCTGCTGTGTGGAAGGTAGGTTGGAAGGGGACCAGACAGGAAGCCTGGAGTTTAGCAGGGGGCTGGGACATCATCCAAGATGAGAGGGCCCAAGGTAAGGTCGTGGAAGAAGAGAGTGGGGATGAAATGAGAGAGGAGGTAGCACTGTCAGAATCTGGTGACTGGTTAGAAAACAGAGGGGCTAGCAGTAGAGAGATTGGGGCCATTACTGAGCTGAACAGGGGTGTGAGGATTGTGGGGAGACAGTGAGTTGAGTCTGAGGTGCCTGTGGGACCCGTGGGTGTTGATGAAGGTAGCATATACCCTGACGCTTGGGAGGGTGATGGAGGCATCCTTAAACCCCACAGTCCTTGGAGGTGATCGTCTAGGACCTTACGAGGAACGAGAGGAAAAGAAGAGCTAGACTAGAACTCCAAGAAGCACTGAATCTAAGGGATGCACTGCGATCCACGACGGGAGACTGAGGACAGCAACCTCGTTTTCTTCTTCCTGTGCCTCGTGGGTTTCCAAGTTTGGCTTTAGCTACTACAGGGGGGTTGGGTGACCCATGAGCTCTTAAAATATTCATCACTGCACCCAACGACTGGCATAGAGCCTGGAAAATAGAAGGCTTCATCTGATGTGGGTTGGAAAAAAAATGATTGAATAAATTAAGAAGTGTAACTATAAAGAAGACTTTCAAAGCAATATACCAATATTTATATATAACAAATATATCCCAAATCCTGTTGTTCCCTGCAAAGTGATCTCCTTAATGAATAATTACCTCCATGGAGGAAAAGGCTTTTAAATTATACCAACAAAGGGAATTCCCCGGTCGCATAGTGGTTAGGATTCAGAGCTGGCACTGCCCTGTGGCTGGGTTAAATTCCTGGTCAAGAACGGAAATCTTATAAACTGTGTGGCATGGCCAAAGTATGTAGGAAAAAAAGGTATCCCAGAAAGAAAGATAACACACAGAAAAAGATCTATGCATTTGGCTAACTGAAAGTAAAAGAATATGACTTTAAAAATCATTCGAGATTGAAAACAGTGACAAATTAGGGAAAATGAAAAGACACACAAAGGGTTGGCTTCCTTACTATGTAAGCATTCCTCACAAAAAAGAAAAAAGAAAAAGCTAAATATTTCAGTATGAAAAATAAGCCAAAGTTATAAATAGGCAACACACAAAAGAACAAATACGATAAACCTATTAAAAAATTCCATCTTATTAATAATTCATTCAACTTAAAATAACATCTTCACTAATCAACTTGGCAATGAGTTTTGAAAGCTTTAAACATATACATACTCTTTGATCCAGAGGTTCTATGTCTAAAAGTTTGTATTGAGGAAAAAAATCAGAGATGTGCGAGAAATAGATATATAGGAGAATATTATTGCATCATAATTTTATTAGCAGCAAAATTGGGAACAACAAAGCAATAACAGGACATTAAGAATAATTTGTGCTTTTGTTTTCAATCTTTTCTATTTTCTACTTTCTGCAGTAAAGATAAATGGCCTTTGCAATTCAGAAAACAAATAAACACTGCTTTTCTGAAAAAGTAAAAAAGAAGTCACCTTGACTACAAATATTCCTTTGGAAGGCTGCCACTGCTTAAAATCTGCCGAAGCCCCCTTGCTAGCAGTCTTAAAAGCTAATTTCTGAGACACATAGGAAATTGATCATGTTACTCTGTAGTCATCATTTCGTTTTGGATCCATAAAAAAAAAAAGCCATGATTCAGTTTCACCACCCACCTAATTCATCTGCCTCTATATCAAATGACTTTAGGGTCTTGTGAAAAAAATCACTCTCCCAAAGTATGAAAATGTTCCCTTCTTGAAGAAATTGCAAAGGAATGTTGTTTAGACTTTTGGAATATATATATTTTAGAATATATATACATGCTTATCACGGAGCTTGGCATATGGAGCTCAATAAATAGTAGCAGTTGTTATCCCCATTTTCTTATTTGGTTTTATTTATTTCCGCAGTTGTCTAGGAGGCCAGATTGCTGAGGCCAGATGGGTGAATTCTCCAGCCAATGCTTTTGATAAAATACTGACTCATTCCGTCAGTTGTTTTTTTTTTTTTTGAGGGGGCGTGGTCGTGGACATTCTGTAGCCTCCCACCTTAAAATGTCAAGATTCCAGGACCCAGAGAAGCAAATGAATAACGTCTAATTAACTGCCTTAACAACATCTGCGGACTGTGCGAATGGGCATCCTATTGACAGTTCCTCAGTGTATGTTAATACTTGGTCTTTGAGATAAGGGGATGGGTTTGGGGCTGAGCCTTGGTCTGCTCTCCACTGCCGCCTAGGGGCAGAGAGGGGACGTGCTGCCTCTCCTGCCTGGTGGTACCTTCTGGAGAAGACGAAGGATTGCATAGTGTCACCTCCAGAGAGAGCTCAAGCATGTCTTCCCCCGACATGAACGCGGGGTCTGGATGAAGATGAGAAGGTAAATGGAATCAAAACCCAGACCTCGGAGTGCGACAGACCTCCTTCGTATCCAGGCTCTGTCACTCTCAGCTGCGTGACTTGGAGCCGTCGCTCTCCCTCTGAGTCTCGCCCTCTGTTACAAGGGGATATAATGATATTTCATAGGCGTGTTTTGAACTGAGACAGCAAAAATAACCACTTAAAATGAGGTCTGATGCATCGCAGGTGCTCCACAGATGGTGTCTCCAGATTCAAAGCATGTGATTCGTACATACTGCCAGCGGGGTGTAAAGAGATCATTCAAAGAACTGGTTGTGCGAGAAAATCTCTTAGATTTTTTCTTTCCTTGAAATTTCAGGATTGCACTTCTCTCTTCTTTCTAGTGAATGCAGTGCTGGGCTTCCGCCCCTGCAGGCAGGCTCTGGCCCCTTGGAATGGAAGACCTGTCCATGTTGGAGAGAGCAGAAAAGAGCCAGTGTACTGGGGGAGTCAGGACAGCGGCTCTGCCCAGAGTCAGAAGATCCAGGATCAGAGTGTGGGGCTGGAAAGAAAGATCCAGGGAGAGCACATAGTTTTCCTTTTGCACACCCAGTCTGATCTGGGGAGTAGCTGGCAGTGTTGAGAAGGAGTCTGGGATTGCCTTCCAGAACCAGTGTTGTGATCAGTTACCAGTGACCGGCTTGGCTGTGGACAGGAAGCTGAGGGCAGGTATTTGCTCCTCGGTGGTCTGCCAAGTGCTCTTCAGCCACAGTTCGGGGACCAGGGCTGATCTGTAGGCTGTTTGAAATTGGTCTGCTGACAAGGGAAGAACAGAAATTGAGAGTTAAGTGTTCAAGAAAGATTTATAGTAATTGGACAGAGTAACTTTATTGAATCTATTGAGTCTGTTGAATCCAATAATAAAACATTCAGGCTCTTATTTGCATGTTTTTTCTTATTTTTTTTCTAATGATTCACTTTTATCATATTTTATCAAATTACCTGTCCGTGATAGAGGCAGAGAGGGAAGAAAGGAAGTAGTCCTTCACCAAAGAGACTTTGAGAAGCACTTACTGTGAGCTCCAGGCAAAAGGAGTCATTTCTGCTCCTAAACTGAGCAGCAAGCTTATTAGAACAGGAGACAACAAAGTCACAAGGATCAGTTACTGCTGACATTTCTACAACTCTCCCTCAGGAACCTGTAGCCATAAGGGGCTGGTGGAGAGTTCAGAAGTGTGAGGTCCTGACTGCCTTTTGCCTTAGAGAATGGTCCAGAAACCAGATACTCCTGTTTGCTTTTTTTTTTTTTTTTTGGCCTTTTGTCCTCCCAAAGGTTGATTTGCTTTTGGGAAAACTGAGGCAGCTCCTCAAATAGGACATGTGTTCTCACAAAAAGTTTCCAAGGTGGGATGGTGACATGGATACTCCAGGCTCCTGTGGAGACTCTGCGAAGGGTGTTTGCAGGCCTCCTGAGGGGCTGGCCCAGGGACGTGCCCCAAGCAAATGACACGATGCACGTGCAGAGGGCTGCCAGCTGGCTCAGTCCTAAGGGTACATTTATCTCCTCTGTTCAACCTAACTGTAGATTTGGGCAATCCGATTTGTGTAGCAGCTGAGCACTATGCTGCTGCTGCTGCTGCTGCTGCTAATTCGCTTCAGTCGTGTCCGACCCTGTGCGACCCCATAGACGGCAGCCCACCAGACTCCCCCATCCCTGGGATTCTCCAGGCAAGAACACTGGAGTGGGTTGCCATTTCCTTCTCCAATGCATGAAAGTGAAAAGTGAAAGTGAAGTCGCCCAGTCGTGTCTGACTCTTCTCGACCACAGGGACTGCAACCCATCAGGCTCCTCCGTCCATGGGATTTTCCAGGCAAGAGTACTGGAGTGGGGTGCCATTGCCTTCTCCGCTGAGCACTATAGGGAATGACAATTCCCAGGAAATCACTTATATGGAAATCATGAAACAAGAAGCTTATGGGAGGGGAAAGCAAAGCAAAGCCAAATGCTCAGCAGAAAATTGTGATTGTGTAGGCAGTCAATGTATGGGAAGGGCTAGTGGGCAGATGACGGCCCTGCCCCTCACCTGGGAGCTCTTTCTACTCCCCCAGAAGTAAGAGCATCTTGCCTTGCAGCCAAGGCTCTGCACAGTGGTCCCAGAGCCTCCATCCTCAGGGGGTGTGGGCCAGCAGTGATAGAGGCCACCTGTTGTCGTGGTCCAGAGCCTGGGAGGGAATCAGAGAGACCTGGGTTCAAACCCCAGTCGCTGCTTACTGGCTGTGCCATCGTGGGTAGGTTGTCTCACCTTCGAGATATGCAGTTTCCCATCTTTGGCGTGGGATGGCACTGGGATCCCCTCAGGGTCCTCGGGATCTCAGCTGACAAACCCCGAGGGACAGACACCGAGGGCTCGCTGGGGTGTAGCCCCCTGCACAGTGTCATCAGGTGGGCTCTGAGGAGCTGACTGGGGCCAAATGTGAGAGGCCATCTGGTCCAGCTCGCCTGTATTTTCAGAGGGGGTCCCTGAGGCCCAGAGAGGAGCATGGAATTGCCTGAGGTTAACATGCCAGGACTGGGTCCAGACCCAGGTTTGTTGACTTGCCAGCTTGCTAAAAAGAAAACCCTCAGAACTGCTTTGTCATCCAAGTTCAAAAGTGCTCTAAAGCTGAAACGGTTTCCTAGTATTTAGCTTACTTTTGAGAGTAGCTCGGGTTCTAGCTCAAGCCTTAGTAAGGGTTCAGATCCGAATCCTGGCTTCCTGGAATACCAATGCCTCCCGGGAGAGAAGTCATCCTTAGGAGAGAGGGCGCCTGGCGTAACAAGCTTGCATGTGTGTGCTCAGTCGTGTCTGACTCTGCGACCCCACGGACTGTAGCCCACCAGGCTCCTCTGCCCATGGGATTCTCCAGGCAAGAGTACAAGAGTGGGTAGCCATTTCCTACTCCAATAACAAGCTTGGCTGGTCAGCAAATTCTTATCTTCAGATGGGGCCATGTCCATGGTTCCCCCATGACTCTGGCTGGACCCCAGACACTCCTCTCAAAGTCCTTGCCCAAGAGGATTGTAAGTGACCTGTTTTACTAACAATTCTATAATGTTTTGAGTGTGATCAGCACACTCTGTGATAATTTCTAACAGAGAGTGGCAGGGAGGGAGGAAAGAAGCATTAACTCCACTTGGCTGCTACACGCAGGGCAGCTCTGACCACCTGGAGATTTCAGTCGTGGCAGGAGATGGTGTTGTGAAGAAGAGACACGGGGAGAGAAGGCAGGTGGAAGGAAGCCTGTTACGGTGGAGGTGAGTCTATTCGAGTTGCAGTTGAGACAGCTAGTTGTCTATCCAGTACCATTTCCTCTTTGCTGAATGAGCTACCATCTTGTTCAAAGAGGCAATGAACTTGGCCCAAATGATGGATTGCTAATAAGTCCATACCCTACTTTCCCAGGCTCCCTTGAAGTCAAGGAATGACTATATGCCCTAGTCTGGTCAATGTGCCCTAACAGGTAAACTACTGTAGATACTTCTGAGACGGTATACAGAATATAAGCACTGGGGGGAGGGGAGAGGTGACTTGTCCTCTTTCTTCCTCTTCCTGCCTGAAATGTGATTTGATGGCTGGAGCTGCAGCAGCCATTTATTTCGAATCTCTATTAGATAGTTCAGGCAAAATAAAACAAACACTCCCCTATTTGTTTATGCCACAAAGTTCATGTTTTCTCTTCTTTGGGGGCACAAAACATTCCAAACTTGATAAGTGAACACAAGAAAAGAAGACCTGCTTCGGAGTCCAAAGGATGTTGGACTTGAGAGGAAAGCAGATTCTACAGAGAGCTCTGTTGTTCTGTATAGTAATTTGGGTTATAGCATGGCACTTAGGTAATGCACTCTGAAGCAAGAAAGATGAAGAGGTATGGTTATTGGAAAGGAAGCAACAAATATGTGATCATTTGTAGAAACTGTAATTGTGTATGTGAAAAATTCTGAAGAATCTACACAAATGATTAAATAAATAAATGAATTTAGCAAGGTCTCTGGAAACACGGTCAATGTACAAAAATAATTTTAGGTCTAAACACTAGCAATGAACAAATGAAAAAAGAAATTTAAAGAATCTCTTTATCATAGCGTAAAAGACATCAAATACCTAGAAATAAATTGAATGAAAGATGTATAATACTTTAAACCCTACAAAACATTACTGAGGGGAAAAATAATCTCAAAAAAAGAAAGGATGTTTCATTGGAAAGATTCACTATTGTGAAGACGACAATTCTTACCACATTTGTTTGTAATTTTAATGAAGCCCAGGGAGGACAAAAAGAAAGCCTAACAAGTATTTTGGTAGTTATTGACAAGCTTGGCAAAGAGCTAAAAATAGCCGAAGCAATTTTGAAGAAGAATAAAGCTGTCTTCGTTATTACAGCTTTTTGTTACCATCAAATGCACACGCGTGCTAAGTCCCTTCAGTTGTGTCGGATTCTTTGTGGCCCCATGGACTGTGGCCCGCCAGGTTCCTCTGTCCATGGGATTCTCTAGGAAGGAATACTGCAGTGGGTTGCCATGCCCTCCTCCAGGGGATCTTCCCAACCCAGGGATCAAACCCATGTCTCTTAGGTCTCCAGCACTGGCAGGCAGGTTCTTTACCGCTTGTGCCACCTGGGAAGCATCAGATGTAAAAAAGCAACCAAAGATGATGGCAATTAGGACTCAAGGACAGACGGGCTGACCGAATAGGAGGGAGAGGCAAGGGCCTGAGTGACTCTTACAGTTATGGAGAATGAAAGAAGATGAACACGAAAGGTTACATATCCTATACTTAGATTTATGCAAAGTTCGGAAACGAGCAAAGTGATTCATGGTATTAAATCAGGATGGTAGTTACTCTAGGCGGCAGGAAGCAGGTGGGGCTGAGCAGGAAGGCACTTCTGGGGTCTGATTGTATTGTTTCTTGATCCATGTCTATTCTTCTGTACAATGTTCACCAGTTAAAATACTAAAGAGTGTGGCCTCTGGAATCAGACTGGTCAGCCTCTCATTGTCTGTGTCCTTGGAGAAGTTCCTCGGGTCAGTGTCTCTGTTTCTTCACATGTAAATTAGAATGAAGAAAGGCAAATGAGTTAATATCTATAAAACTCTTAACACTATCTCTGGCAAAGAGTGAAGAAGTGAAGTAAAGTCGCTCAGTCGTGTCCAACTCTTTGCGACCCCATGGACTGTAGCCCACCAGGCTCCTCCATCCATGAGATTCTTCAGGCAAGAATACTGGAGTGGGTTGCCAGACTGGCTATTACTGTGAATTCTCTCGTGGTCCAATGGCTAAGACTCCATGCTCCCAATGCAGGGGGACCTGGGTTCGATCCCTGCTCAAGGAACTAGATGCCACATGCTGCAATTAATACCTGGTGCAGCTAAAGAAATACTTTTTCAAAAAGATTGGTCACTATTAGTTCAATAATAACGAGAGTGGAACTCAAGATGGGTTAGGGTTAGGGAAAGAACTGATAAAGGACTAGTGTTTGGTCTTCCCTGCTCGCTCAGATGATAAAGAATCTGCCTGCAATGCAGGAGACCTGGGTTCAATCCCTGGGTTGGAAAGTTTCCCTGAAGAAGGGAAAGGCTACCCACTCCGGTATTCTTGCTTAGAGAATTCCATGAACAGAGGAGCCTGGTGGGCTACAGTCCATGGGGTCACAAAGAGTCAGACAGGACTGAGCAACTAATACTTTCACTTAGTAGCCAAAATGATAAAAAGGAAAATCAAGACGGTCCCTCGGACTATTTGCTTGCCTACTTGCTAGCTAAAGTGTTTCCAAATCAAGATGAATCTGAGCCAACAAAAGAGCTGGAAATCCACGGTGGAGTCCAGTTATTCCCTAGCTTGTTAGCTAGTTCTGAACTTCGAAGGAAGAGGTTTCCTCATTAGTGTGCAAGTTTAAGAAAAAAAAAAAAGAATTCAATTTCTTTGCTCATTAATTTGTCAGTCAGCTGAAAGCCTACGATTGAAGACTGCTCCCAGCTTTTCACTTACAGTTGTCGTCCCAAGACATTCCCCGTTGTCAGCTGCCAGAGGGCAGACTCAGGGTTCCTGATAATTCTGGGTCTTTGCTGGTAGATAGGCTGGCAAGCCCTCACCTTGCCTTTCTCCTGGACATCTGCCTGTAAGCCTCATCGCTCATTATAGAAGAAAAGCTTTTGTCCTCCCGTGAAAGGGTTTTCAGGCTTCAGCAATCAGAAGGGGAGGTAGACAGTCCTGTATCCTGGGAGTCACCTTGGTGGAGGGCAGAGAACCATGGTGTGCCCTGCGGGGAAGAACACAAAATAAGATCTAGTAATGGTCCTGCTCTTTAGAACAAAAACCTGCCAGCTGGTTCAAAATGCCACCTGATGTATATGTTTTTTTTATGATAGGAAATTAAATGACCACACCCGCCGTTGTTTCTGCATGAAACCTTTAGAACAGAGGACTTGTCTTTCCAGATCCCCGGGGCAAATTAAAACAGCAGAAAGCTCTGATGAAAACCTGAAGGCAGGAGCTCTGCACAACCTCACTCTCTCTGTTACTGGCGCCCTTCAAAGTCGAGTATTTTCATCCATTTCTCCCTTTGGGGGCCTGAAGGATGGATGGCAAAGCCAGTCCCATTCCTAGTTGGATAGCAGGCACTCAAGAGAGATGGATGAAGGTCCAAGGAGCAGTTGCGCTCTGAGTCTCCTAGGCTTAGCAGGAATGGATAATTATTACGCTGCAGAGTTGGAGAAAGAATATTTCTTTCTTTGTTTAAAGGCCAAAGTAGGCAGTGATCTATGAGGCCCAGCTTCACAGAGTGAGAAGGAAAATATAAAGTGCTTATCGGAGCAAGGGTGGAGTTTAAATCTTCGAACCACAGCTCTGTCACTTACTAGCTGTGTGACCTTGGGGCTTGTGAACGTGAATCTCCTCGCCTATTCAGAGGGTCCCAGAGTACCTATTTCATAGGGTGCTGGTGAAGATTAAATGAGATAACGCGTGGAGAGTACCTAGCCTGGGGTCTGGCACCCGGCAGGCCCTCAATAAATGATAGCTTTTATTTGTTATTATTCATGTCAAGTGGTACCACTCGCGGCTTCTGAAATTACAGTCTGTCTCTTTTGACATCCCTTCTCTATTGGAGTGTTCCAAACAAATTTTGTGGTTGGAATGTTTGTCTGTCTCCGGTGGTCTGGCGTTCTAGATAATCAGGCTGCGGATGTCTGTACCTTGGAGACCTTTTGCCTGGATAATTGGTAAGAAATTGAGTTAGGGGCTGAGGTCGTTTTCTCAGGCTGACCAGTTGTGCCTCTCATCTCAGGGGCAGGGCAGCCTGGCTTTTGTCTCCATCCTGAGGAAGCTGTCAGCGTGGGTGTGAGGTGAGCTCAGGCCTCAGCTGCCGCTGATGCTGTTTGGAGGGTTGCCAGCCGGAGAGGGGGTGGCCCACGCCCACGTTTGTCTGCTTCTGTGTGCCCGCAGCTGGGAGAACAGGGCAGGGCGCTGGCTGCCTGACTGTCCACTGCTTGAGCCGCTGGCCTGGCCCACTTGGTGCTGGCCAACTCCACATTCTGACTCCAGCCTTAGGATAACTTTTTAGGCCTTATTTCTGGGGTTCCCCCCAATAATGACAATATTAGTGACATTGGTTACCATACTGTGTACTTGCCTCACAAGATACCTGGCTTGCATTTGCAGACACACGGATGGACCTAGAGATGATCATCCCAAGTGGAATAAGTCAGGAAGAGAGAGACAAGCACTGCACAACATCACTTTTACACGGGATCTAAAATACGACGCAAGTGAACTCATCTATGAAATAGAGTCACACTCACAGACGTAGAGAATGGAGCTGTGGTGTCCAAGGACAGAGGTAGGGAAGGGAAGGATTGGGAAGTGGGGATTAGCAGATGAAATGAGTGCGCATAGGATGGCTCAACCTCAAGGTCCTAGTGTACAGCACAGGGAGCTATACTGAATATCCTGTGATAAACCATAATGGAAAAGAATACAAAAAAGGGTATGTGTGTGTGTGTGTGTGTAACTGAATCACTTTGCTGTGCAGCAAGAATTCACACAGCATTGTGAATCAACTAATTAGATCAGATCAGATCAGTCAATTGAAAAAGAAAAGAAAAGAAAGACACTTGGCTCGGCCACTTAGTAGCTCTGTGAGTTCAAACTATATGACTGTTACTGACGCTTGTGGTTCTCAAACTTTGCGATAGAGTAGAATCATCTGGGGGAGGTTTTAAAAATCCCAATGCCCAGGCCACACCCCTACTAATTACATTCGGAATCCATAGGGACAGGACCCTGGCATCAGCAATTTTTAGTCAACACCAAAGAGCAGCTGCCTGTGGACCTGAGAACTCACTTTCCAGGCTCAACCTTGCTCTCAGTGTGGTCCTCTGACTTCAGGGTGGATATCACCCGGAAGCTTGCCAGCACTCCTAGGTTTTGGGCCCCACCCCAGACTTACTGAATCAGAATCTCCAGGTGATTCTCCTGCCCATTAACGTGCACGGGAGAGGCACTAGTCCAAGACTAGCTTTCCTTATCAGTGCGTGCATACTCAGTCGCTTAGTCGAGTTCGACTTTTGGGCCCCTGTGGACTTAGCCTACCAGGCTCCTCTGTCCATGGAATTTCCCAGGGTAGAATACTGGAGTGGGTTGCCATTTCCTCCTCTGGGGGAACTTCCTGACCCAGAGATCGAACCCAAGTCTCCTGTTTTTTCTCCTGCACCGCAGTCAGATTTGTTACCTGCTGACCCATCAGGGAAGCCCCCTCCTTATCAGTAAAGTAGGGATAATAATAACACCCACTGTGTTTCTCAAACTTACCTGCACACAAGGGTCCCCCGGAACACTTCATGAAAACAGAATCATTAGACCTTACCGCAGCCCCACTGAATCTGAATGTCCAGGGCGAGAGTTTGTGAATCTGTAATTATACCATGTTGATTATTATAACCACGTACATTCTTACAACAAGGTACATTTGGGAAACACTCAGTTCCAATTCTCGGGGATTTTTTTTTTTTAGAAACAAAGATTTTGTTCTGACGTGGATCATTTTTAAAGTCTCTATTGAGTTTGTCACAATACTGTTTCTGTTTAGTTTTGGTTTTTTGGCCCCGAAGGCATGTGGGATCTTATCTCCCCTATCAGAGGTTGAACTGGCACAACCTGCATTGGAAGAAGTCTTAACCACTGGACCGCCAGGGAGGTCCCTGTTGTCATGATTAAGGTCACAAGTGTTAGTCGCTCAGTCGTACCTGACTCTTTGCAACCCCATGGACTGCAGCCCTCCTCTGTCCATGGGATTTTCCAGGCAAGGATACTGGAGTGGTTTGCCATTTCCTTCTCCAGGGGATCTTCCTGACCCAGGGATCAAACCTGGATCTCCTGCAGTGCAGGCAGATTCTTTACCATCTGAGCCACAAGGAAGTCCATTGTCATGATTAAGTGAGACAATAAAGCTCTATTTTTGTTGTTGTCATGTAGAGGGTAACTATTTGTGACACAATATTAGCTGTTTTGTGTACAGTCTGTGTTAATGGGTGTCACCACTCATTGTCTACATTTTTACAGAGAAAGCAATGGGTTTACTTTCTGGCTATTAGGAAAAATTTGTTTCTCGGTTGATCAAAGTTTCCTGGGACTCCTCTCCAACCCCGAGGGCAAAGTCCTTCACATGCTGATGCTCAGGACCTAGGCTGGTGCCATTCTGTGGCTCCACCAGCTCAGCCCAAGACTTCTGTACTCACCACGGTGGGAGGACAGAAGCAGAGAGAACTGCCACCTGCCCTCGGGTGCTTAGCCCGGGAGTGACCCATGTCACCTCGACTGAGCCTGCTGGCCAGAACTAGCCAGGTGGCCCTGTATAGTGGCAAAACTGTACTCTCCCTATGCACTCAGAAAGAGGAAAAGGAAAACCAGATTTTTCATGAGCACAAGTAATGTCTATCCCAGGCAGGCTAATAATTTGGCATTCCTACAAACCATTATTCTTCAAATATTTGCTAAAAGGGTATTTAGAGAAGAGGTTGAATGTTGCTGGGTTTTAAAAATGAAAACAAATAGGAGTCCTCTTGGCAGTATTTAGTCTCCCTGTTGTCCAAGCCGAACGGCTCTGACACATCTCCATCCTTCACTAGCAGAAGGAAGGCTAGCATTAATCTGAACCTCCTTCCTAGAATATGAGTTAAAAACCTGTAATTATTGGACTGGAGTCTGAAGTCAAGTGGGCCTTAGGAAGCATCACTATGAACAAAGCTAGTGGAGGTGATGGAATTCCAATTGAGCGATTTCAAATTCTAAAAGATGATGCTGTGAAAGTGCTGCACTCAAAATGCCAGCAAACTTGGAGAACTCAGCAGTGGCCACAGGACTGGGAAAGGTCAGTTTTCATTCCAATCCCAAAGAAAGGCAATGCCAAAGAATGCTCAAACTACCGTACAATTGCGCTCATCTCACACGCTAGTAAAGTAATGCTCAAAATTCTCCAAGCTAGGCTTCAGCTTGAACTGTGAACTTCCAGATGTTCAAGCTGGATATAGAAAAGGCAGAGGAACCAGAGATCAAATTGCCAACATTAGTTGAATTGTTGAAAAGTGAGAGAGTTCTAGAAAAACATCTACTTCTGTTTTATTGACTCTGCCAAAGCCTTTGACTGTGTGGATCCCAACAAACTGTGGAAAATTCTTAAAGAGGTGGGAATACCAGATTATCTGACCTGGCTCCTGAGAAATCTGTACGTAGGTCAAGAAGCAATAATTAGAACTGGACTTGGAACAACAGACTGGTTCCAAATCTGGAAAGGAGGATGTCAAAGCTGGATATTGTCACCCTGATTATTTAACTTATATGCAGACTACATCATGAAAAATGCTGGGCTGGATGAAGCACAAGCTGGAATCAAGATTACCAGGAGAAATATCAATAACCTCAGATATGCAGATGACATCACCCTTATGGCAGAAAGCAAAGAAGAACTAGAGAGCCTCTTGATGCAAGTAAAGAGGAGAGTGAAAAAGCTGGCTTAAAACTCAACATTCAGAAAACTAAGGTCATGGCATCTGGTCCTATCACTCCATGGCAAATAGTTGGAGAAACAATGGAAACAGTGACAGATTTTATTTTGGGGGGGCTCCAAAATCATCACAGATGGTGATGGCAGCCGTGAAATTAAAAGACACTTGCTCCTTGGAAGAAAAGTTATGACCAACCTAGACAATGTATTAAAAAGCAGAGACATCACTTTGCCAACAAAGGTCCATCTAGTCAAAGCTATGGTTTTTCCAGTAGTCATGTATGGATGTGAGAGTTCGACCATAAAGAAAGCTGAGCGCCGAAGAACTGATGCTTTTGAACTGTGGTGTTGGAGAAGACTCTTGAGAGTCCCTTGGACAGCAAGGAGATACAATCAGTCCATCCTAAAGGAAATCAGTCCTTCATATTCATTGGAAGGACTGTTGCTGAAGCTGAAACTCCAATACTTTGGCCACCTGATGAGAAGAACTGACCCATTGGAAAAGACCCTGATGCTGGGAAAGATTGAAGGCAGGAAGAGAAGGGGATGACAGAGGATGAGATGGTTGGATGGCATCACTGACTCAAAGGACATGAGTTTGAGTAAACTCTAGGAGTTGGTGATGGACAGGGAGGCCTGGCGTGCTGCAGTCCATGGGCTCACAAAGAGTCTGACACAACTGAGCGACTGAACTGAACTAACTTATTGGACCGTGCTTCTTGGGTGTCCCATCTACCCAAACAGTTCATCAGAGAATATTCTTCCCAACCATGGACAGTACTTTCCTCAAAAGGAATTCTAAAGATGGAACAGTGGAGATGGTTAACTGTCTATCCAATGTTCAATCTCCTTTCCTTCTTTCCGACTATAGGCTATCAATGAGAGTTAGCTACTTACCCAGTTACAATTTTCTTTCTTTTTCCTTAAGAGCAGGACTCTGTTGTGTACCTATGTGAAAAATTATGTGTCAGTCTCCCCTGAAGGCAGAATGGCCAGATGATAGTACTTAGGTGGGACTTCCAGGAAAGCTCTTTCAAGGATGTTGCCTGTGCTGAGACAACAAGGTTGCCTCTTGTGACCTTGTCCTTTCCTACTACTTGAATATAGATGTGATGGCTGGAGATGCAGCATCACTCTTACCACTATGAGGTGGTTTTGCCAATGGAAGGTATTAGATAAGCAACACAGATGGAGGACGGAGTTATCACATCTGCCATGAACTACCCATATCCAGACTTCTTTTATAAGAAAATGAAAATATGGTTAAGCCTGTAGCTGGGGTTATAGGTTGTCCTCCACTGCAGGCTTGTCACAGAGAGAAAGAGGTAGAGAACGAGAAGTAGAGATAAAAGACAGCATTATGCGTCAACAGTGGAAAAATTAGGAGATACAGAAAAACAAGAAGAAAAAAGAATGTAACTGTCCCTTGTGGTAGGTACCATCAGCTGACTAACCTCAGGCCAACCAACCCTGGGTTTTTCCCAGCTTCCCTTGCAGCTGGGGTGGCCATGTGACCCAGTTTTGGCCAATGAGATGAGAGGGTAAAGCTTTTGATTTTCTGGCTCAGAGGAACAGATGGGGCTCGTGCTATCCCTTCTCCCTTGAATGCAGGATGTAGCGTGTGGTGTTGCAACCATCTTGAGACCATGGAGAAAGGCCGAGGGAACTGCACAGATGCTGGCCCTGACAATGTTGGGCTGATGAGTCAATGCCAGCAGCCACCCACTTCCAGACTTCTCATTTTGTGAAAAGAATAAACCCTCATTATTTTAAGCCACTGTTAGTTGGGTTTTCTGTAACTTTCATCATAACTATTCCTTTAATATACTCTCATCATCCAGGGATCATGAATGATGACATCCCAGCATGCATCTTTTCAGATCTTTTCTCATGCCTAGGCAGCAGAAAAATATTTTCAGAGATAAATATTTCGTTTCCTCCTAACACATGCCACCTTGTACCTTGTGTTCTGCACCCACCATTTGGGCATTTTTCCAGGCATTACCCATGAGGGACAATAAATAGTTTAGAAAAACAAAAAGCCCAAGTCTTGGCTACTCTGAGGGTGACTTGAAAATTTACAGCAGAGACAAAAGCTTAGAAGCCAGAGTACATTTGATTCACAAGAGCCAGGATTTTGATGGAAAACAAAAAGCTTATCTTCAGATTTGCAATAGCCTGACTTTATATATGAAAGAGCAAACCTGGGTGCTTCAGAGCACAGTGTTTGGAAGATAAGCTCCAGAATGGAGAAGAATGCAGGTCTGAAGAAAGAGAAACGAGGTGGGGTATCTGGAGAGAAGAGGAAATGTGGGAAGGCTGAGAACAGAGCTGACCTCAGTTCTGAAGAGGGGCTCAGAGCTCCGCCCCATGCTTGAGACTGGCTGTGTGCCTTAGGAATCCTGAGTAAGTTTAGTGAGAACAGGAAAACGGGAGGCACTTGAGCTTCTCCTCCGGGGTTATGAGTCCATTAAAGTCACTCCATGTCAAACCTGGTGCCTTGAGAGGCAAAGTAGCCATTGCTTGAGTGGAGGTGGTGAGACAGAGGGCATCCTTTCAGATGTGGAAACATCTAAGAATTCCCGCCATGGGCCTCTGTGAAGGATACCAAATGGGCTGAAAATAAATTGGGACCAGGAAGACCAGGGAGTGCACACATTTCTCAACTAACAATTAGGACCAGACCAGCAGAGACTTCAGTAGCAGACGCCAGAGCTTGATGATGGGGACCAGAAAAGATGACCTGCAGAGGCTAAGGGAAGAACAGAGGGAAGGGTGGGACCAGATGCCACTTCTCTGGATTCCAGGACAGCACATCTGTCTACAGAAGAGCTAGAGAAGCAGGGGAGGAGGAAGAAATAAAGAGGATCTTGAACTGACCATCTTAAATTAGGAAGTGTCAGAGTTACTTTGAGTTACAAGATTAAGTTTTCTATAATCAGCAAGAATGTGGGATAATAGGATTAGTTGGGTTTTTAGGAATAAAGTTCATTTTCGAGGGGTGGGGCTCCCAAGTATATATTCTGTAAATTTCAGCTCACCATCATGCATACAGTAAAGAATCTGCCTGCAATGCGGGAAACCGGGGTTTGATCCCTGCGTCAGGAAGATCCCCTGGAGGAGGAAAAGGCAAGCCACTCCAATATTCTTGCTTGGAGAATCCCCATGGAGAGAGGAGCCTGGCGGGCTACAGTCCATAGGGCTGCAAAGAGTTGGACACAACTGAGTGACTAAGCACAGCATACCATGTATACATTTATAACCTATATGTAATTTTTCTCAATATGGAAGAATATTGAACATGCTGTTTTGTCAATTTCTGTTCTCCCAATATATTGTGAACATTTTTCTATGCTTACAAATATTAATTTGAAAAAGTGATACTTAAACTTTGTTTGAAGGTTTTGAGAATCTAAAAAGAATCATGTACCCAGGAAAAGCATATGCAAAAATGTTTGCCTGTCTGTATTTATTTATTGATTTGAAATATTTATTTGGCTGTGCCAGGTCTTATTTGTGACACACAGGATCTTTGATCTTCGTTGCAGTGTGTGGGATCTTTGGTTGAGACATGCTGGATCTAGTATTGATGTATTTAAGGGTACTTGTTTAAGAATGCATGTTTAAGAATCCTTTGCCTGCTACAAAATTTTCAGTCCCTGTATAGTATATACTATAGCCACTCTGCTATGTATTCCATCAGCCTCCTATTGTTGCACATTGAGACTCCAGTTTTCCTCTATTATAGATGCTCTTTATGATAAATTCCTAGAAGTAGAATTTCCAGTTATGTTAGGAATGTTTCCACTGCATATAACAGAATACTGAAATAACAATTGCTTGTTTTTCTCCACATTATAAAATATTCAGAGGAAACAGCCTGAAGTCAACTCAATAATGCCATCAAGGACCCATACTTTTGCTCTCTTTCTGCTCTGCTGTGCTTTGCTTTTTGGTTTGTCACCTCATGGTTACAAAATGGCTGTTGCGGCACCGGATATCATATCCTTCTTTAAGGCAGGATAAAGAGAGGAAAGGGCAACACTTTTTATCAGGAAAATTGATTATTGCTTAAGTCTACATAGCCAGAGCTAGATAACATGTCTGTAGGTCTCTAAGGGAGACTGAAAAAGTAAATATTCCATTTGCCCAGATTTTTTTTAGTGGAGGCAGCAGTTAAGGGAGAAGAAAGTCAGTGGTGGATCTTAGGTTAATCAGTATGCCACACAGGGCCTAAGTCTGAACATTTTAAAGGAGTTGATCTACAGAGGCAACATACTTGAAAAGGTTTTATAAACCAACCAAATATTCTGTACAAATGTGAGGTATATAATTTATTAGAAATGATGCTGTGTTTCCCCCAGTAGATTGAATATGTAGTATTATTGCTAATCTCCGGGCAGCTGCCTTTCTAATTGGCCACCTCTGTTCAGAAATAAATTGTTAAAAGCTCTTTCTTATAGAAACAGCTTTTCCATCCCCAGTGACCAAATTACTTGTTTAGACCCTGTTTAGATACTTCAGTCACTTCCTGCTGGGGTGTAAGGGAAACAACTTTAGGCATGGGGTCCAAAGACTTGAGTTGATTTCTGAGTTCTGCTTTCTGACCACAAGAAAGCCATTTTCCCCCAGGTCTTGGATTCCTTATCTATAGGATATGAATAATAATTTCTACTCTACAGCATTGCTGGTGGGGCACAGTGCCGTTCTGAGTAGGAATATAAATTTTGGTTACCCTTGTTTTTTTTAGCACTCATTCTCCTTTAAAAAAAAAATAGTGTATTTATATTTGGCTGCACACACTCCAGTGTTCTTGCCTGGAGAATCCCAGGGATGGGGGAGCCTGGTGGGCTGCTGTCTATGGGG
>NW_011495042.1:5567229-5571183 GCF_000754665.1 Bison bison bison | reverse complement strand
AGCATTGCTGGTGGGGCACAGTGCCGTTCTGAGTAGGAATATAAATTTTGGTTACCCTTGTTTTTTTTAGCACTCATTCTCCTTTAAAAAAAAAATAGTGTATTTATATTTGGCTGCACACACTCCAGTGTTCTTGCCTGGAGAATCCCAGGGATGGGGGAGCCTGGTGGGCTGCTGTCTATGGGGTCGCACAGAGTCGGACACGACTGAAGCGACTTAGCAGCAGCAGCCGCAGCAGCACTGGGTCTTCGTTGCTGTGCTCAGGTTTTCTCCAGTTGTGATGAGTGGAGGGCTACTCTCAAGCTGTGGTGCTCGGGCTTCTCACTGCAGTGGCTTCTCTTGTTGCTGAGCACACACTCTAGGGCAGGGCTCAGTTACTCCACGGCAGGTATGATCTTCCCAGATCAGGAATCCAACCCACGTCCTCTGAATTGGCAGGCAGACTCTTAACCACTGGACCCCCTAGGGAAGTCCTGCACTCAATCTTGCTGGTCGTTTTCAGACCTGTTGAATCAAGGCCAGGGCCTGAGGTTTGCTGATGAACTCTCCAGGGGGAGAAAATTAACTTGATTTGTAGTCTTTGGTGATAGGCACAGCGGATTTCAAACTATCAACGGTTTAGCAACTAGCAACAAAATTTCTAGATATTTAACAAATTCTCTTGTTAGCTGGTACGAGCCAGCTCCAGCACGTCATTGGCCCAAAGTAGACAGTCAGCCACCTTGTAGCCAACTGTGCCGGCTGGGCCATAATCAGCGTTTGGGTCCACCTGGCAAGTGTGGTTGGCTTCCCCAGCGGTCAGTGGTAAAGAATCCACTTGCAATGCAGGAGACGCACGAGACTCAGATTTGATTCCTGGGTCTGGAGATCCCCTAGAGTAGAAAATGGCAAACCACTCCAGTATTCTTGCCTAGAGAATCCCATGGACAGAGGAACCTGGCAGGCTACAGTCCGTGGAGTCACAAAGAGTCAGACACGACCAAAGCGACTGAGCACGCACAGGGCAGGTGTAGTTATCAGCTCTCGTATGTCCTCCCTGTCTCCAATACCTTTTCTCATACATACCTCTGGATTTTTGAAAGATGTCTATAAACTCCAGAGGGAGTTTAAATGCAAGTTGTTTGAAGAATTGATTTCTAGTAGTGTAGTTCTAGGCCTGCAAAGAAAGGACCCAAGTTACACAGGGAGAAAAGCTATTGAGAACTCTCTCACTCTTTCTCCTCTTCCTGTTTATTTTTGTTCAGAATCAGATCTCAGTTGATTTCACACCATCTCCACCCCGTGTGCCATTTGTTTGGTTGATAAGTGACAGAACCCCAAGTCAAACTGGTTTAAAAAGGAGGAAAGTTTATTGTTATTCAGGATTATGCTGGCTTCAGCAAGGCTAAATCCAGGTTCTCGAGCAATGTAACCAGGACCTCAGGCAGGCTTTCTCCAGGTGACAAAATGGCCATCAGAAGTTTGAGTTCAGAGGAGAGAGCGCGTCTTTCCTGACACAGCCTGTCAGACTCCCAGGAATTGCTGATTTGCCCAGCTGGGGTCATGTTCTCCTTGCTGAGCCATAGTTAACAGAGACTGTAGCGCTTTCAATGGCAGGCTGGAGCTATGTACTCATTCCTGGAGCTGGAGTTGCGGTCTGCCCATCTGAAACCACTTGGGCGGGACTTCCCTGGTGGTCCGGTGGTTAAAACTCTGCCTTGCGACGCAGAGGACAACCCTAGTTGGGGAACTAAGACCCCACATGCTGCAGAGCAGTTAGGCCCACGTCCTCTAACTACTGAGCCCGTGCGCCCCGGAGCCCGCTTGCCAAAACCGGAGAGTCTGTGGGCCTCAACGAAGATCCCGCGTGCTGTAAGTAAGATCAGATGCAGCCAAATCAATCAACAAGCCACGTGGGCTAGGAATGCCGGGAGGTGGGTCACCCAAAGAGCAGTGGGATTCCACTAACAGAAGAAGAAGGCTCAGGGTTTGGCAGGTCAAAATAGCAAATGTCCACAATTCTGGTGTGCTTCCTGTTACCCTGGGAAGATCTGTGTGGCGTCAAAGACAGACACGACAAATAAAGCTAAACGTCCCTGGGTTTCATCAGCCTGTGATTCCCAAGGAGGTCATATTAACACTAATACTTGTAATTTTTTTTCATTAAAAAAACCTGCTTTTATTTATTTATATTGCTTATTTTATTAAAAAAACTTTTTTAATTGGAGGATAATTGCTTTACAAGGTTGTGTTGGTTTCTGCCGTACAACAACATGAATCAGCCACACGTAAACATATATTCCCTCCCTCTTGAGCCTTGTTCCCACCCCTACCCGCCATCCTACCCCTCTAGGTTGACACAGAGCGCCAGGCTTAGCTCCTGATGAAAAAACTGCTTTTAAAGGCAGCTGCTATGATAATTCAGAGAGTCTCTCTGGGTGGATTCACGTGGCCTCATGAATCAGTTTGGGGTACTTACTGCTCCAGCAAAGCTGTCCAGCCAGTGCCCTGCTGATCACTGTGACCTCCAGGGCTGTCAGGATAAAAAGGCGCGGGCCCTGTGCCTGGAGCCCCAGCCCAGGGGGCAGCTGAGATGAACCGCAGCATTGTATATGAAACACGGACTATAGACTGGGTATTTTACATGTGGTTTCTCCTTTAATCCTCTCAATAACTCTTTTGTTGTTCAGTCGCGTCTGACTCTTTGTGACCGCATGGACTGCAGCACACCAGGTTTCCCTGTCCATCACCAACTCCCGGAGCTTGCTCAAACTCATGTCCATTGAGTCGGTGGTGCCATCCAACCATCTCATCCTCTGTCGTCCCCTTCTCCTCCTGCCCTCAATCTTTCCCAGCCTCAGGGTCAGGGAATCTGACTTTGAAGGTCAGCGGGATTCAATTACAGAACTTCCACAGGACTGTGCAAACAGAGACTCGTGGAGGGCACGAACAAAACCTGTGTGCTCCAGGACCCAGGAGAAAGGACCAGTGACCCCAGGAGAGACTGAGCCAGACTTGCCTGTGAGTGTTTGGGAGTCTCTGGCGGAGGCGTGGGTTGACAGTGGGTCAACAGCCCTTGGAGGTGTGTATTGTATCATCCTGCCCTTGATGATAAAACTGGAGACTAGAGGTCATGTCCAGACTAAGTTTGCAAGACAGGGAGCTGGGATCGGATGATCAGCTGTTCTGATTTTCAATCTCTCACTCTTTCTCCTCTTCCTGTTCATTTCTGTCCAGAATCAAGTCTCAGTCAATTTCACATCATCTCCACCCCTAAAACAGAGCTCCCCTCCCAAGGGAAGCTTAATCAAAGTTTGTTGAATGTAAGAACCTGTTCTTGTCCCTCAGAGGCCATTGGTCTGTATGGGTGAGTTAATCAGTGTAGCACAGCGTCGTGGCATGTGCTGCCTCCTCCAAAATTCACGTGTCCAAGTCCTGACTCCCAGGCCTCAGAAAGCGAAGGTATTTGGAGATAGGATCCGAGAAGAGGAAATGGAATTAAAATCAGGTCTTGTGTATGGGCCCTAATCAAATATAATATAATACAGTATAACTTGTGTCCTTGTGGGAAGAGATTAAGATCCAGACCTGCACAGAGGGAAGACCAGGTAAGGACAAAGAGAGAAGACAGCCATCTACAAGCCAAGAGGAGAGGCTTCCGGAGAAGCCAACCCTGCAGACACTTTGGTGTTGCACTTTTTTAGCTTCCAGAATTATCAGACAGTAACTTTCTATTGTTTGAGGCACCTGGTACTTTGTTCTGGCAGCCTGGCAAGCTAATAAAGCCAGAAGTATCTTTGAAGAAAAGAGAAATCAGAATTAAACACTGCTGAGATGGGGGAAGAATGTCTTTTTTTTGTTCATTAAAAAAATTTGTCTAGGACTTCCCTGGTGGTAGAGTGGATAAGAATCCACCTGCCAGTGCAGGGCACACAGGTTCAATCCCTGGTCTGGGAAGATCCCACCTGCTACAGG
>NW_011495042.1:5549601-5567129 GCF_000754665.1 Bison bison bison | reverse complement strand
ATATAACTAGAGAAAGCCCTCGCACGAAGCAACCAAGACTTAGCACCGCCAAAATAAAAATAAATTAATTAAAAAAAAAATTGTCTGGGTAAGAATACACCCGAGGGCAAAAGGCATAAATCCGCCTTCCTACCTCTGTCCCTCCCTTAAGCCACCTGGTTTCCCTTCCGGAAGGTGAACGGTTACCGATCTCATATGTCCTCCCAGAGTCATTCATTCTCTCTCTCTCTCCACACACAGGCACAAATGTATATTTAAATAATTTTCCTCACCCTATGCACACTGTTTTGCACCTTGGTTTCTTTGTTTAATAAAACGTGCTAAAGATCCTGCAAGAATGACTTTAACCAAGCATGTTGGGAAAGTAAGAGAAATACCCTGCTGAATCACCAGTGTGATTAAAAACTAAAAGCAACACATTAAAACAGCGCTGCCACCCTGTCAGATATTTTAAGCCTGCTGCCTTCTGCAGAGGCGGGAGGGAGGCCCCAGGAGCTTCCGAGAGGGGCACTGACAGAACCATTAGCGGCTGGAGAGGAGCCTGGCTTGTTGGGAGGGCAAACCTTTGGTTATTCGCTCCTGCCTCAGGCCTCCTCTCTGCCCTTCTCTCCCTCAACACACGACAAAGTAGGTCAGCCGGAGAGATGCTGCCTTGAGCGGGCAGGAGAATGGTCCTGCTGAGTGGGAGGGCCCGCTTCTGGGCCCATATTGGGATGCCATCTGTAATCATAGATTCTCGGAGCTGCGAGAGATCTTAAAGATCGTTGTGTCTAATTCCTTCGGTTTACAGATGGGGAAGCTGAGCCCAGAGCGAAAAAAAACTTTGCTAAGGTTACCAGCTAGGTGGGGATGGAGCAGGGACAGAAGGTCAGTGTCCTGCACGTTTCACAGCACAGTCTGGACCTGCGGTCCCCAACCTTTTTGGCACCAGGGACCGGTTTTGTGGAAGACGATGTTTTCCATGGACTGGCGGGGGAGACGATGGTTTTGGGATGATTCAGGCGGGTTATATTTATTGTGCACTTTATTTCTATTCTTACTACATCAGCTCCACCTCAGATCGTCAGGCATTCGATCCTGGAGGCTGGGGGCCTCTGGACTGTAGGCGATATATTGAGTGGTACTCCCTGCGGTTGTGCAGTGCACAGACTGGGAGACCGCACAGGGGACGTGGCGGGCAGTGATGAGCTAAATGAAACTGTGCTCGTTATTCCTTTAGCATACTAAGAGACAATTAAATGTTGGCTATAATCATCATTATCATTTTTATCATCTTCATGAAGAACCAACTGTCTCGTTTCTAGAAGCAGAAACACATAGGAGAACTAAGAAGAAAAGTCATCTTTTCATGTTTCTTTTCTACTATAAAGGTAACAAGCGTTCAGAACAGAAAGCCTGAAAAACAAACCAAATAACACAAATAATACAATTCCACCAACCAGAAACAGCTTCTTTTGACATATGGTGTATGGTTTTGCAGATCGTTCATTCCCACCTGCTTTTTAGCTTACACATACATTGGGGGAAGAATTTCCCACGTCCATAAATGTTCGTCTGCAATGTCAGCTTCAGAGACAGGACCACAGCCTAGTGGGAAAGAACATGGACTCTGGATCTAAGTGGCCTGTGTTCAGTGTCAGCTCTACCCCTTACTAGCTGTGTGACCTTCGGCAAGATAATTAATTTCTCTGTGCTTCAGTTTCTTCTTCTGTAAAGTAGAGCTACTAATAATTATATCCACCTTGTGCAGAGTGCTTGCCATATTTCTGTTCTTAGATCAGCCTGTTTTGTGAAAATACTATCATATGCAAAGCTGGTCCTCTATTGTTGGCCCTTTAGATGGTTTTCAGTTTCTCCCTGTCCTGAATGATGTGGTCACAAATATTCTCAACCATGTATCTTTGAGCACATCAATGGTTATTTTTATTAAATTCATAGAAATGGAATTGCCAACATATAGGGGGGCTTCCCTGGTAGCTCAGATGATAAAGAATTGTCCTGCAATGCAGGAGACCTAGGTTCCATCCCTAGGTCAGGAAGATCCCCTGGAGAAGGGACTGGTAAGTCACTTCAGCATTCTTGCCTGGAGAATCCCATGGACAGAGGAGCCTGGCAGGCTACAGTCCACGGGGTCGCAAAGAATTGGACATGACTGAGTGACTAACAATTTCATTTTGTCCCCCACCAGGGGATATACTTGCCAAATTATCCAGAGTTTGTACCAACTAACTAAAGGACTAAAGAGCAGCATGAGGCCCTGGAGTTCTGGAAACAGACCAGGGGACTGTGGGGACGCAATTTAGGACATGTGATTGATTGATTGATTTTTAAATGTATTTGGCTGCACCGGATTTTAATTGCTGCATGCATGGTTTCCATTGCAGGATCTTTCAGTTGTGGCATGTGGTCTCTAGTTCCCTGACCAGGGATTGAACCCCAGTCCCCTGCACTGGAAGCACAGAGTCTTAACACTGGGCCACTAGGAAAGTCCCTCAGACATGAGATTTAGTTGTCAGTAGATCCATGTAATTCCCTGGAGAGGCCATGTCTGCTCATGCAGCCTAATACCATGCTTCCCCCCTTCAGGATTTTTTTTCCATATAGAAGAAGGTATATACCATAATATGTTTAATATTGAAAAGAAACTTACTTTAAAGACAACATTTACTTTAAAAGAGAACTTTTATTGTTCAGTGGCTGACTCATGTCTGATTGTTTGTGACCCCATGGACTGCAGCACACCAGGCTTTTCCGACCTTCACCACCTCCCAAAGTTTGCTGAACTTCAGGTCCATTGAGTCGGCGATGCCATGCAACCATCTCATCCTCTGTCGCCCCCTTCTCCTTCTGCCCTCAATCTTTCCTAGCATCAGGGTCTTTCCCAATGAGTCGGCTCTTTACATCAGGTGGCCAAAGTATTGGAGGTTCAAGAAAAGAGAACTGTAAATGTAAAGTCAGAATCACTCACGTAAAAAGTAAGCAACTGTAAAAATACACATAACAGTAGCAAAATATCATTGAATTGTAGCTAGAAGCTTTTGCCTGGGAGGGCTCTGAACTCCAGGCCCTGCACTTGGCATCTCTGGAGGGGGATTAGCAAATTAGCAGGAGCCAGAGAGGTGTTAAGACTTAATTAGCTCCAACCTGACACTTTCTCTTTGGTATAGTCAGAAAGATCAAGAGACCATTGAAAAGCGATTTTAGTGGGAGTAGAGGGGACATTGATTTTATGTTGAAGAGCCTGTGAAGTTACCTTCTAAAATTGCCCTGTAACCATTTTCTTCAGTTTAGGAAACATGAGCCAGAATTGCTTCACCAAGAGCCAACTTCCCAGGTGTGAAAGAACTCTTCCTGCACACGTCCATCCCATTAACAAGGTGTTGTAAGTAATGATCAGCTCCATTTTACAGATGATAAAATGGAGGTATAGAAAGGTTAAGTAACACAGCCAAGATTGCTATAGCTAAAGGCCAGTAGGGCTGGCGTTTGGAACTCAGGTATTCTGGCTCCAGAGTTTAAGCTCCTAAATAGCACTTGATACTGATCCTGTGGCTGATCCTGTGACTAGTTACCAGTTACATCCCCATTTGCATCTCATTCTCAGAGCTGAGAATGTTTAGACAACAGGACTCAGCTTGGACCCCTTTAACCCTGCTATAACTGGCTTCTCACCTTGCTACATTTACCTCGCTTTGACCTTGACTTGACCTTGAACTTTCCTTGTTACCTGGCCTGGTGACGGAGACTCTGCTATCCTCCGCTAGCACTGATGGCTCTAGGCCTTTTTACACCAGGAGCACTTGGGTCTAGAAGTGAATGTTACACTGGCATTTTAGGGGGTTACAGTGTAGAGGGGAGTTACTTTGTCAAGGGCTGCAGAGTGAGTTCCTGCCAAGCCTGAGCTAGAACCCTGATCTGCCGAGTCCTACGTGCTCCACCACACCCTGCAAGTTTCTTAATTACATAAACAATTTGTCTTCATAACAGTGGTCTTACTTGCTTTTCCCAGCAATCTTGGGAGACAGATAAGTGTAAGTGTTGGGGGAATTGAGGCCGTGCCCAGATCAGAGCTAGTTCTGTACACCAGACGAAATTCTATCAGAAAAGGGCATGGGACGAGAACCCAATCCTGTCGAGCTTTAAGTTCAGATCCCTTCCTATTAATACAAATGCCCCATCTCCACTTCTGTCTCTTCAGTTCCCCAGGTCCTCTCTCTCATTTCCTAAGACTTTTCATCTTGTCTCTTTTCTCGTAAGGATGGCGGTGCCAAAATATGGGTGATTCATGCTGAAGTGTGGATGACTATGCCTAGGGTCATATGTTTCTCCATCTGGGTGTGTTTGCACTTACAGAGATTGCTCTCTGCTGCAATGGAGGGTTTCATTCCTATATTTGTAATCTGCTGCTATGTAACAAATTACCCTGAAACTGGTGGCTTGATATTAATACAACAGCAGTCATTTATTATCTCTCACAAGCTCTGTGTGTCAGGAACCCAGACAGGGCAGAAAGGAGAAATCTTGACTCCATCCCACAACGTCTTGGTCCTCAGCTGCGAGACTCAAAGGTTGGGGGCAAAATGAAGACTTTCACTTATGCATCTGTGGTTGGAGCTGTGTCCGCTGGAAACACCCCTCATGGCTTCTCCATGTGTCCTAAACTTCCTCTCAATTTGGTAACTCAGTTTCCAGGGCAAGTAACCCAAAAAGAGAGCCAGACAGAATTTATTGCCTTTTTTTTTCTTTTCATATAATAAAAAATATATATATATATTATTTTGGCTGTACCAAAGTATTATTTTGACTGCTGCTTAGTTGTGGCATGTGGAATCTTTCATTGTTGCATCTTGGATCAAGTTCCCTGACCAGGGATTGAACCCAGGCCCCCTGCATTGGGAGTGCAGTCTTAGCCACTGAACCACCAGGGAAGTCCCTGAGCTCCCTGCCTTGTATGGTCTAGTCTTGCAGTTCCTACAGTGTCTTTTCTGCCTAATCCCACTGGTTGAGGCAGTACCCAAGGTCCATTCACTTCCCAATGCAGGAATATCAACGTCATATTATAAGAAGAGCGTGTGGGATGGACACATATTGGTGTAGCCATCTTTGGAAAATACAATCTGGCAAAACTCTCTGTTGCTGGGATCTCAAGCACAAGTCTGTGGGAACAGCTCTTAGGCACTTGGTGGGGAGGGTCTCTCGCTGTGTTTCCCATCAGACTCACTTGCTCTTGGGGTTCTCTTTGCTCTAGCTTCCTGCATTCCAAATTCTGCTTTTCTCTGCTCTGCATTTACACTGCAGTTAGTTTGTGATACATTATTTCTTAAAAGGTTCAGACAGCCCTCTCCACTGATAGGCAGGGGCGTGATCCTGTCTGCCAAGAGGAACTGACATTGAAAATAGGAATAAAAAGTGCTGATCCAATTCTGTGCCATTGGATGGAGCCCAGCCAACAACGACTAAAAAGTTTCCTCTCTGGAGTAAAGGCCTTCCCTGGTCCCAAAGGAGGAATTTAAAGGCTGAAGGTGGGCTGAGCTTCAGGGATTGTGTATACTGAGTGTGCACGTGTGCATGCTCAGTTGTGTCCAACTCTTTGTGACGCCATGGACTATATAGCCTGTTAGGTTCCTCTGTCCATGGAATTCTCCAGGCAAGGATACTGGGGTGGATTGACATTTCCTTCTCCAGGGGATCTTCCTGATCCAGGGGTCTAACCCACGTCTCCTGCAGCTCCTGCATTGGCAGATGGGTTCTTCTACCACTGAGGGTAGAGGTTATCAAGATCTGTCCAGCAAAGTGGTAGCAGTTGCAGAATTCCTAATTTGGGGTGGGAGGTGTTTTTGGGCAGCAATCTGTTTAGCAGAAGGGATTGGAAGTTCCATTTGCATAACATTTTACAGATATTTGAGAGAGCATCAGTTGTCTATTTCAAGGATTTGGAAGGGGAGCTGTCTTAGTTTGAATTTGACTACAAGCAGACTCTGAGATAGATTCAAGAATGGAGAAGTGAAACAAACAAGGGGAGGAGGGCAATCAAAGGCATGTTATCAAGCTAGGTACCACTGTAGGTGAATGGAGCTGAGCTTGCTAGGGAAACCATAGGAGTAAGTGCAAAACTCTCACCTCCAGAAGTGTCCCACCCAAGAGGGGACAGAGCTGGGGTATTGATATTCCAATTGCCATCAGGGCTGCTCTTGTAGAGCAGGGTTTAATCCCATCCTGCTGTTGCGAGCCGACCAGACTTTCAAGGCTGTTGAGAAAGGCTATAGTCAAAGAGATGCAGGTGCTGGCAGGGGAAAGGCAGCTGGTACACACCCAAGTGGAAAGGGTTACAGGAATGACATTGACAACGTATCCTGCAGGGAAGGTGAACACCCAGGATTAAGAGGGTTCTGGGAGGTGAGACTTTCAGTATTAAGCTAACAAGCTTCCAGACAAACCAGGATGAAGGGGTCACTCTAGCTCTGTGTGTGTGTGTGTGTGTGTGTGTGTGTGTGTATGCGCGCATGCACGCTCAGTTGTGTCCAAGTCTTTCTGATCCCATGGACTGTAGCCCACCATGCTCCTCTGTCCATGGGATTTCCCAGGCAAGGACACCGGAGTAGATTGCCATTTCTTTCTCCAGGGGATCTTCTCGACCCAGGGATCCTACCCGCATCTCCTACGTTGGCAGGTGGATTCTTTACCACTGCGCCACCTGGAAAGCCCCACCCTAGCTTTGAGGGCAAAGAAAAACAAGGAACCCATCACCCAAAACTACTGTCCGGAGTGAAAGGATCAACAAAGGATTTACAAATGATAAAACTGTTCTGGAATTAGGCAGTAGTGATGGTTGTACAATTATGTGAATATTCTAAAACCCACTTAATTGTATGCTTAGGGTGAATTTTATGGTGTGGGCAACTACAAAACCCCTTTGAGCCTTTGTGTTCTCTTTATGAGAAAGGAATGATAATAATATCAATTCCTATCTCAGGGGGTTGTTGTGAGGCTTCAGTGAGATAGTGCTTCAGACACTACTGTTGAGATCCTTTGTGTCCTTTACTCTGCTTGATGGTATAGACAAGCCCAGGGGAAAACCAGGTGTTAGGGCTGAGCTGATTGAGAATTTCTCAGAAGGCAGCAGCATCAGTTTGGGAAGAAGAGCTTATTTCAATGGGCCTCTCTAGGCTGGAGGGAGGAGAGTTTTGGCTGAATTTCAAGCATTCGCTCTCGCTCTCTCAGCACATTCAGAGGCTGCCTCCCGGGTGGAATCCTGTACCACTGTAATCGCCTGTCTGGCTTCCTGCCTCAATCCTTCTCATATCCACAGCTGAGATCTCTGTCACCCGCCGTGGCCTCAGCATCACCCTGACTTCAGGCAGAATCTAAGGAGACTGAGACAGAGCAGGAGCATCATCATTAACCAGTGAAACAGCATTTCCACGGCTTACATTTATCATGTATTGGCTACACACTGGGTATTATCCTGGGCTTCTCTGGTGGCTCAGACAGTAAAGAATCCATCTGCAATGCAGGAGATCCAGATTTGATCCCTGGATTGGGAAGATCCTCTGGAGAAGGGAATGGCTACCCAGTCCAGGATTCTTGCCTGGAGAATTCCATGAATAGAGGAGCCCAGTGGGCTACAGTCCATGGGGGTCGAAAAGAATCAGACATGACTAAACAATGAAGACTTTCAGGTGTTATGCTTAGAACTTCACCTGTGCGATCTCGTTTTGTCCCCCCGATAAACTTACAGGGAGGTCCTGCTATGACCCTCATTTTACCAGTGAAGAAACTGGTCTTAGAAAGTCATATAAATTGCCAACCCCCCTGCCCCCGCCGGCCCCCGAGCCTTAGCTGACTGGATCGGGATTGGACAAGCTGGGTGACTCATTCTCTCTCCCAGAAAATTTGGGGATTGGATTTGGATCCTTGCTAGTGTCCACTGGCCACTCAAAATGAAGACATATAAACTAGGGAGTTGAGGGGGAGGTGCTTAATAGTCATGTGTGTCTGTTTAGTCGCTAAGTCATGTCCGACTCTTTTGTGACCCCATGGACTGCAGCCCACCAGGCTCCTCTGTCCGTGGGATTTCCTAGGCAAGAATACTGGAGTGGGTTGTCATTTCCTTCTCCACCTTAATGGTCATCAGTTCAGTTCAGATCAGTCGCTCAGTTGTGTTTGACTCTTTGCGACCCCATGAATCGCAGCACGCCAGGCCTCCCTGTCCATCACCAACTCCCGGAGTTCACTCAGACTCACATCCATCGAGTCAGTGATGCCATCAAGCCATCTCATCCTCTGTCGTCCCCTTCTCCTCCTGCCCCCAATCCCTCCCAGCATCAGAGTCTTTTCCAATGAGTCAACTCTTCGCATGAGGTGGCCAAAGTACTGGAGTTTCAGCTTTAGCATCATTCCCTCCAAAGAAATCCCAGGGCTGATCTCCTTCAGAATGGACTGGTTGGATCTCCTTGCAGTCCAAGGGACTCTCAAGAATCTTCTCCAACACACAGTTCAAAAGCATCAATTCTTTGGTGCTCAGCCTTCTTCACAGTCCAGCTCTCACATCCGTACACGACCACAGGAAAAACCATAGCCTTGACTAGACAGACCTTTGTTGGCAAAGTAATGTCTCTGCTTTTCAATTTGCTGTCTAGGTTGGTCATAACTTTCCTTCCAAGGAATAAGCGTCTTTTAATTTCGTGGCTGCAGTCACCATCTGCAGTGATTTTGGAGCCCCCCAAAATAAAATCTGACACTGTTTCCACTGTTTCCCCATCTATTTCCCATGAAGTGATGGGACCGGATGCCATGATCTTCGTTTTACACACAAAGGTGGGAAAGAATGAGGCAGACATGCAGGAAGACACAGAGATGAATGGGCCTTTGGAGAAAGAGAAAGTGAGAGAGAGAATGGCTTCAGATTCCCCAGCTACACTTCTTTTCCTGTGTTAGTCAGGACTCTAGGAAGTCAATGATAGGGGTCTGACTCCTACTGACTTAAATGAAATCTATTGACTCTAGGAATAACACTGGCTCCAGCCATGGTTGGATTGGGGGATCCTCTTTTCTTTTTGCTGATGTTAATTTCTTATAAAGAAACTGCATTTACTTGTGAATTAAAGAGAAGATATAGAAAAGAAATCCACGATACTGTAGGGAGCTCAGGTAAGAGGAGGCATTTTAAAATATGATAAACATGTTAATGTTTTTTGGCTGTGCCCCATGGCATGGGGGATCTGCACCCCCTGAATTGGGAGCACTGAGTCTTAACCACTGGACCACCAGGGAAGACCCCAAACATGCTACCTTTTGATGAATAAAATATATGCACACTTTTCCATTGAATAGTTTCTTGAGTGTGGTTCGTGCTGAATTATCTCAAACTTTTGAGCTGCTAGAATCCAACCTTATTCCCAAGAAGTCTACATAAAATGTGATATTTTCCTGCCCCCTTGTTAATCAAAGAACTAATCATGTTACAATGCTGACCAGGTGTGACATATTGATTTTGCTTTAAAAATACTTTCCAGGGAGCTGATTATAAAAACATGAGGAGGATAATGTGCCTCTTTCAATACTGAACCCAATTAATTTCAGTGACTCATAAATGCTAGGGTAAAAAATTAGAATACTAAAGCTCCATTTGTTTAAGAAAGGAACTATTTTCCATGTTCTCAGTAGACTTTCAGTTGTCTTGAGCATAAATTTCTCTCTCAGGTTAGAGAATTCACTGAAACTAAAGGAAAGTTCATCCCCAAGTGTTAGTGAAAGTATATCCAACTCTCAGGTGACAGATGGCTGGCTGAAGAAGAATTGATCACCCTGTGAGGAAAGAGAGGCAATGTCTTTGCGACCCCATGGACTATGCAGTCCATGGAATTCTCCAGGCCAAAATACTGGAGTGGGTAGCCTTTCCCTTCTCCAGGGGATCTTCCCAACCAAGGGATCGAACCCAGGTCTCCTGCACTGCAGGTAGGTTCTTTACCAGCTGAGCCACCAGGGAAGCCCAAGAATACTGTAGTGGGTAACCTATCCTTTCTCCAGCGGATCTTCCTGACCCAGTAATCGAACTGGGGTCTCCTGCATTGCAGGTGGATTCTTTACCAGTTGAGCTACCAGGGAAGCCCAATGATTATCATAACTAATATTTATTGAATCCTTTCATGGACCACACAATTTGTTGAATTTCTCACAATACTGTGAGGCAGGTAATATTTTGACATTTTTTTTTTTGGGGGGGTGGATAATTTTTAAAGTCTTTATTGAATTTGGTAAAATATTACTTACGTATTTTTTTTTTTTTTCTCTTTTGGCTACAAGGCATGTGGGATCTTATCTCCTTGACCCGGGATCCAACCCTCACCCGCTGCATTGGGAGGTGAAATCTTAACCACTGGATTGCCAGGGAAGTCCTCTGACACAGATACATTTAATTCCCATTATACAGAAGGGACAAATAAGGCTTAGAGAGGTTTAGTGACTTGACAAGTTCTTCCAGATGGTAAGTGATAGACATGACACCCTAATCCAAGTCTATTTGGAGAGCCGTGATCTTTAAAAATCTACCACTAAATTCTAACATGTCAAGGGGAGATTGTAAGATACAATCTCCAATGCTTACGCATGAGGAAAGCAAAGTTTCGGACGATTCCTGGTTCGGTGTGGTTTCTCATGCACCAAATGCCTTTTACTGAAACGGGCCCACATCTATAAAGCTGGGGAAATTGATCTGTTTGTAACGCATAGGTGATTCCCTACTGGTGTGACTTTGAGAGCCCTGGGAAGACTTTGTTTTCTCCAAGATAAGATTTCCCCTCCATTAGATGATCTCTGAGGTCCTACCATTAATTCCTCTACTTTAAGCCATTCTCCTGTTTTTCTTAAAATGCAGCTGCTCAAGCATTCCAGTGCCGGTGTGTGCACGGTTTCCTGAGAGCAGATTTTAATTGGAGAGAGGGAACCAGGAGAGAGAAGAGGAGCTGACTGACATGAGTCCTGGGACAAGAAAGAAGAATGAAGAAAAGCATGAAAAAAAGGGAGGTGGGGTCTGAGCATCCAGATGGCAAATCTCTCTAACTACTGTGCTAAAGAACTGCTTTCGACTAAAGGGGGACACTTAGGGTTCATGATACATTCTTGTTTTGAAGGCGGAAAAAGACGACACTGAGCAGACCCGATTTCTCACACTAAGATCACTTATAGATACAACGTGGATGTGGAGCACAGCTTCAAAGAGCCTGAATAGGAGACTTAGTTGTTCTTGTGACCTTGAGCGAGTCACTCCACCCTGCTCCCACCGGGCTTTACTTTGAAGACTTGCTGTCAGGTGGGGCAAGGGAGCAAGGGTCACTTGAGAATTGATTTGGCTGCTGAGTAGACATATTTTTGAAGCATTTGGAATCTCTCCTGGATTCCTCCAAAAGCTTCTCCACTCTGGATAGGGGTCAAACAAGGCTGACATTCAGTTCAGTTCAGTCGCTCTTTGCGACCCCATGGACTGCAGCACGCCAGGCCTCCTTATCCATCACCAACTCCCAGAGTTTACTCAAACTCATGTCCATTGAGTCAGTGATGCCATCCAACCCTCTCACCTCCATTAAGCATGAAGCATGCTCAGTCACTCAGTCGTGTCCAATTCTTTGTGACCCCAGGCTACTCTGTCCATGGGATTTTCCAGGCAATAACACTGGAGTGGGTTGCCATTTTGTCCTTCTAGAGAGTTCTCAACTCACAATAGCTCCTCCGGTTCATTTCCCTCTCCTGCTTTGTGGTCATTAGTGGAGCAGACTCAGTTGTCCTTCTGTCCTGTTTGGCCAGAGAAGCCCCTGCTAAGGTCCTTTTCTTGGAAGGGTCCTTTCTCACCTCTGGGTGAAGCAGCAGGAGAAAGAAACCGTTTATGTAATGGTGTGACTGCACGAATGCCTCAAACTCATTTTTTCTCCAATTACCACATTTTCTGACAGCTAGTTTGGAAGTTGTTAACCAAGAAAATGTTTTTCCAGCCAGAGAGCTTCCAGTTAGAGATACAAGTTTATCAGAGCATAACTTTAAAGAACACACTGAAAGAGAACTTCAGGTTTTAAAAGAGAGACAATGAGTACTTTTTCATGGATGACACAGAGTGGGAAGAGGATGACTCTAAGAAACCTGTATTGTTGTTCAGTTGCTCAGTTATGTCTTTCCCTCTGCGACCTCACGGACTGCAGCACGCCAGGCTTCCCTTTCCTTCACTGTCTCCTGGAGTTTGCTCAAATTCATGTACATTGAGTCGACGATGCCATCCAACCATCTCATCCTCTGTTTGCCCCCTTCTCCTCCTGCCCTCAAGTTTTCCCAGCATCAGGGTCTTTTCAATGAGTCGGCTCTTTGCATCAGGTGGCCAAAGTATTGGAACTTCAGCTTCAGCAACAGTCCTTCCAATGAATATTCAGGGTTGATTTCCTTTAGGATTGACTGGTTTGCTCTCCTTGCAGTCCAAGGGACTTTCAAGAGTCTTCTCCAACACAACAGTTCAAAAGCATCAGTTCTTCAGTGATCAGCTTTCTTTATGGTTCAGCTCCTACATCCATACATGACTACTGGAAAAACCATAGCTTTGACTAGATGGACCTTTGTCAGGAAAGTGATGTCTCTGCTTTTTAAAATGCTGTCTAGGTTTGTCATTGGTAACTTGCCTGCTAAATTCCTTGAACATTTAATTTGTTAAATATGTGTTGCTTCTCAAAGGACTAGATGGAGAGACTCCTTCAGGAGAGCCTGCTGTGGGAAGCAGGGTGACTGAAAGGCCTCGATGTTCACCCCTGGACCCACAATTGCATTTTGCTGAGGCCACGTTCCCCTAGACTGTTTCTAAGCAATAACTGAGCAGGTGGGGGGGGTCAATATTGGACCAATACTCTATTGGGGAACTTTGGCTTAGTGACTCCCCATAGGCCCGGCCCAAACGTTCTTAGAACTGTGCTGTAGCCAGAGACTTTCCTAACCAGTCGTCTCTCCTTCCTGGCTCTTTTCATAGGTCAGGCCTGCTCTCCCTGTCTTGCTCCTGCTCACCCCCCCACTATCCTCCATAGATGTTTCCCTAAGGAATCTCTTCTATGTCTATCCCACTTGGTACACACTTTTCAAAAGATGAACTAACATAAATAATAAAAAGGTTGGGAGTAAGTCTTGTATTTCACCTTAGAATTTCTACCCACCATAAAGACTATTGTTCTTTAATTCAGTTTCTTTCTTTCTTTATTTTTAATCTCCAGGAGAAAGACTAATTGACTTGGCTTGAGCCAGGTAAATCAATGAACTGTGGTCAAGAGAGTGAGTCATGGGAATGCATGGTGGCCGTGTGGATGAATTATGGATTATTGGATTTTTTCTCCAAGAAAAGGTTGGAGAAGAGGATACCAGATGATAATACAATAAAAAATTTCCACAGGGTCTTGAAGGCATTTCAGGTTTTCAGAACTCTTTGGAAAATCCAAAATCTGAACTCTTTGGCAAAAGGGGCTGTAAAGAAACATTCGTAAACCTAATCAGCTGGTGTCTTAAGGGTGCTGACGATTGTCAACGCAGAGAGAAGCTTTATGGAAAATGCCCAGAGGATAACAGCGTCATTAAGCTGGGCCAAGGGCCCTGGGATGGTGTGGGAAGGAGTTAGAGGCAAATTTGTATCTTCTTCCCAATTCCACTAGCCTTATCTGGGTTCCCCTTGGGCAGGGGCAGTGATGGAGGTACTTAACAACTATAACGGCTATTCAGATAACAAATTATTTAGGAACCCTGAGGTCTAAATGCCAGGGGAGACACAAGATACAAAAATCTAGAAGGAGCCAGAGGCAGGGATCGAAATCCGGGAATGGAGCCAGGGGTTTAGACCTGGGAGGCAGATAGACCAGAGAGCATTGTGGGATTGCCTGACATGTCAGTCACCATTTATAGCTTGCTTTTAAGGTCTGGCAGGAATATGATGAGTGGGTGAGATGGTCTTATTGAAAAGTCCTGGGGTAGAATGGCCGACGCACAGGGTAAAATGCACACATTGAATTCTTACCATGAGCTGAGTTGAGCCACAATGATAGATTAGTGTCCCTGGAGCCTTAATGGAATTTCCCAGGAGAACTCAGGGCCAGAGAACACCACGTAGGTCAACAGAAATCTGTAATTCGTGGATATCAGAGGCTTCAGGAAATAAAGAAAATAACTATGGAAAGGGATTTGGGGTATTTGGATCTTCTGAGATAAAAGGAGGTGACTTTGTGACTGTCAGTGGAGTGCAGACATAGGCCAACAGCAGGCAAGTTGAAGGAGTCAGAGATCTAGCACTCTGTACTTATCCTGATTCTGGGCAACCACTAACTAAGCTGTCACATCCACTCTCCTCTGAGCACATGCAAAGTGCCCTTCATGCATCTGCTGTATGCCAGACATTGCCCTGAGCATTTATTGTGCACTTCCTCTTTGAACCTCAGAAAATCTGTGATCATTCCCATTTCACAGAGGAGAAAACTGAAGGTCATAGGATGAAGTCAACTGCCAAAGTCAGACAGCTAGCACGAAACAGATCTGGACCTTGAATACCAAGTTCAAGTCCAGATTGGGCACCCTACTATACCCCCCCTCCACCCTTGCTTTTAATTTAAACTCTCTCAGTTATCAACTTTATTACTCATTTTCCTACATAAGACTTTGATGCTCACAGTGGTCGTTTTAACTAGTACCCGGAATCTTATTGAGTATTATTTTAAAATAGTTTTTGTTTGTCCCCCTTTTTTTTTGAGCTCAGTTTTTTTTTTTTTAACTGGGTAATATAGCCAAATGGTACAAAATTTAGAGACACAAAAGAGCATACAAGTGTTGTTTCCGCATTACCCAGCCTCTGATTATGATGAGGTTTAGAAGTCATTTGTATTTTCTTTCTTTCATGTCAATTACCACCTTCACTATAGAATTGTTTTTTTCCTTATTGCAATGTGTTATAGAAGCTTCTAATATATGAAGGGAACTAGTCCTACGCCTGTGGTATGAATTGCCAGTATTTTTCCCAGTTTCTATTTTGCCTTTTGAAAATGTGAAGGTTTTTTTCCACGGAGAAACATTGTGGCAGTCAAATCTGTCAATTTTTAAATTTTATGACTGGGATATGCCATTCTCAGACAGCTACACCTCACTCCAAGATTATAAAACAAAATTCCCTGCATTTTCTTCTATTACTATTTTGGGTTTGACCCATCTGAAAACTTTTTGCTGTAATGAGATATGGATTCAAGTTAAGTTTTTCATAATAACAAGCCAGTTATTCCAACAATGTTTATTGAATAAACTTTGTTCCTCACCGATTTGAAATGCCACATTTATTCTGTGCTAGATCTCTCAATATATTTAATTCCGAGCTTCATGTTATGGATATGTTTGTCTCTTGATGTAAGTACCACACTGTTTAAATTACTGCAGCTTAATATCATGTTTTAATGGCTGGGAGACCCCGTCCCTTTCTTTCGGCTCTTCCTTTCAGAATTCTCCTGGCTATCTGATTGTTTACTTTTCCATGTGAATTTCAGAATTCATCTCTCTAGTTCTCCCCCATCTCTAGGACCCCCAAAACTATTTTTTTTTCTATTGGAATTGCACTAAATTTACAGATTAATTTAGGAAGAAATGACTTCTTTATGCGTTGAGTCATCCTATTTAAGAAGAAGATGTAACTTTCTGGGACTTTCCTGGCAGTCCAGTGGTTGAGAGTCTGCTTTGCAGTGCAGGGCACATGGGTTCAATTCCTGGTCAAGGAACTAAGACCTCCCAGGCCACAGAGCAACTACGCCTGTGTGCCACAACTACGGAGCCCAGGCATCACAGTGACACAGCTAAGATGCCACGAGCCACAACCGAGACCTGATGCAGTCAGATAAATGAATAAATATACGTTTTTTAAAAGATTAACTTTCTTGTTTAAAGCGTTCTTTGATGTCCCTCAGGAATGTTAATTTTTCAAATAGAGTTTTCATGCATCTTGTTAAGTTAATGGATGGATCAGTTCAGTTCAGTCGCTCAGTCGTGTCTGACTTTTTGTGACCCCCACGGAATGCAGCACTCCAGGCCTCCCTGTCCATCACCAACTCCCGGAGCCTACTGAAACTCAAGTCCATCTCGTCAGTGATGCCATCCAACCATCTCATCCTCTGTCATCCCCTTCTCCTCCCACCTTCAATCTTTCCCAGCATCAGGGTCTTTTCAAATGAATTGGTTCTTCCCATCAGGTGGCTAAAGTATTGGAATTTCAGCTTCAGCACCAGTCCTTACAATGAATCAATCCAAGGATTGATTTCCTTTAGGATGGACTGGTTGGATCTCCTTGCAGTCCAAGGGACGATCAAGAGTCTTCTCCAACACCACAGTTCAAAAGCATCAATTCTTCAGTGCTCAGCTTCCTTTATAGTCCAACTCTCACATTCATACATACCCACGAGGCTCAGTGGTAAAGAATCCATCTGCCAAGCAGGAGATGTGGGTTCATCCCTGGGTCGGGAAGATGCCCTAGAGAAGGAAATGGCAACCCACTCCAGTATTATTGCCTGGGAAATCCCCTGGACAGAGAAGACTGGTGGACTACAGTCCAGGGGGTCCCCAAAGAGTCAGACAGGACTGAGCGACTAAACAGCAACAGTGGAAGTTTGGCTTTAGAGCTAGGCTTTTGGCTTTTGAGCTAGGCCTTAAAAGATGAGGAGTAGTTAACCAGTTCAGCAAGGGTAGCAAAGGGTACTAGGACCTCTGGGCTTTACCTGAGAGCTAGCACTGGTGGGGGCTGGGCCTGGCTCTTGCCCAGGGCAGGATGTTAGGAGTGGGAAAGGGGTGTCAGTGGCAGTTACTGTTCCCAGGAGCAGTGCTCAAGCAATCTGGAGTGGGATAAATGCCCTAATTCTCACTCACCTAGTGGGACAGTTCCAAAATGTGTTCTACAATACTGCTCAAGGGATTGGGCCCCAGTTGCTCAAAGGGTAACTTGCTCCCTAACACACATCTTCTCTGCTTCCTTCCCTTTCTGTCCTACTTGTCCAAGTCCCCACTGGATCCCTTCCTGGGATCGCCTCTTCAGCAAACTGCCTGCTTTCGTGCTAAGTCGCTTCAGTCCTGTCCGACTGTGATCCCATGGACCATAGCCCTTCAGGGTCCTCTGTGCATGGGACTCTCCAGGCAGGAATACTGGAGCGGGTTGTCATTTGTGCTCAAATCCTGGTGTCATGGTGTGCGTCTGGGCAACTAAGCCCATACAGCAAAGGATGGGCAGAGTGCATTCCTGGCAGGAAGAAAGTGTCATCGAAGGCACAGAGGTATGACAAAGCATGACTTGTCTGGGGACCAGAAAGAAGTTAAATACCGTATGGCCGTAGAGCTGTTCAAGGACGCTCAAGGGAGATGAGCTTGTCAGGCAGTGTGGAGAAACATGGGTGCGGGGTACCCAGTGGCTTGACCCTTTGTGGAGAAAGGATGTGGGATTAAAACGAAATGTTTTAGAAGTTCCGGGGATGATTTGGTGGTGGGCAAGGGCACTGCCT
>NW_011495042.1:5539679-5549501 GCF_000754665.1 Bison bison bison | reverse complement strand
TGCCTGCAATGCAGGAGAGGCAGCTTCCATCCCTGGGTCAGGAAGATTCCCCTGGAGAAGGAAATGGTAACCCACTCCTGTATTCTAGCCTGGAGAATCCCATGGACAGAGGAGCCTGGTGGCCTGTAGTGCTGGGGGCCGCAAAGGGTCAGACACAACTGGAGCGACTAAACCACCAGCACCCGGGGCACTGCCTGGGGAGCAGCGAGGAAGAAGACCCTGCTCTTCTCTTCCTCTTCTCTCTCTGACGCTTTTGCCCAGGGTTCGGGGCTCCCAGCCCCAGCTCTAGGGCTCAGCACACTCCACCCCACGTGAGCGAGCCTCCAGCCTTCCAGGAGAGATGCTGGCCGCCTCCCCCACCTGCGGCGCCGGCGCCGAGCGGTAGCCGAGGATGCAGCGCAGGTAGCGGAGGTGGGCGGGGCGCCGCCTGCAGCCCCCACGCGCCGTTTCCAGGCCTGGGACGGCTGTCTGTCCCCAGCGGCGGCACAGACGGAATTTTCTTTTCTGCAGCTGCGCCTTCGCGCCGCCGTCCCCACTCTCTGAATGCCGGGCTCATCCGAGGCCTCCTACTCAGGCGGTCATTGATATTCTCATCCTGTTGCTGGCTCCTGTCGATGGAGGATGGAGGAACCGGGAAGGGCTCTCAGAGAGGCTGGGGGGACCAGGTGCCTTTCCTGTCTGCGTGGACACGGGGACAGGCGTTTCGGGCGAGCACGTGGTGCTAAGCAGACCTGTGCCTTATTTTCTTTTCCTTCTGTCTTTCCTTTTTCTTTCTTTTCCCTTTCCCTTCTTCCTAGGCCCTGAACTAGGCATTCCGGATTCAGAAATGATTCATTTGAAACCTTTGCCCTCAGAAAGCTCCCAGTCGAATGAGGGAAACAGAACACGATGACCCAATACTTACAGTTTTGTGTGCTGAGTACTGTGATTGAATTCTTTATGTATTTCAAATATTTGTTGAATGATGAAAAGAAAAAAATTGAATGAATGTTAGGGCAGGGAGGAGGGAGGTGTAGTCAGGGAGGAGGGAGGTGTAGTCAGGGAGGGCTTCATAGAGACAGCGGTGTCTGAGCTCATTGGGAAGGGCTGGTTATAATCACTAGCTCTTGCTAACTGCCAGGTACCTCAGTAGGCCCTTTTAGCTGGAATCCTCATGACGAAACTGTGAGGCAGACAATCCTATTTTACAGAGGAAGAAAACCTCAGAGAGATTGGATAAATTGCCTGAGATCATAAAGGATTCCAGAACAGCTCCGTCTTCTGCAAAGCCTACGGTCGTTCCACCAGGCCTGGGGAAGCATATCCCAAACAGGGACCAGCTTGAGCACAGGCTTGGGGGGCACACTATACATGACAGAGGAGCTTATTCTCTGAAGCCCTTGGCTGTCACGCTCTCTAATATACTCCAGCACTTTCCAAAGCACTCACTGTGGCTTGCAGGAAAAGCAATTGGCAGGTGAGTGTTTAACACTTCCTCCTAGAGCTGGGAATTAGAGTCTGAATCTCAGCTCTTCTGTGATGGGCTGTGTGACCTTGGGGAAGTCCCTTCCCCTCTCTGAGCCTCTTTTCCCTCATTTGTTTAAATGACTCTGTGATTCTTTGAGGTGTAAGAATTCAAGGCAATGTGTGAAGCCTTGAATTACAATCTATCCATTCAAGGTGACTTTGGGATACCCAGGACTGGCTCTTGATGAAGGGTTTGGCTGAATCACCAGGCAAGGGGACTTTTAGATAATTGGATAGGGAATGCCTTCCATCTTCCAAGAAATGAGGGTGCTGGCAGACAGCCTGCTGCTAGCCTGCTTCAAATGGACCAGATGCTATTTTGGAGATGAGAAAAGACTTTCTCTTGACAGTGGCAGTGTAGAGAGAAGATAAAAACCAAGAAATAGAAATACTGACTGACTCCTGATCAGGAATGGGAGACAAGCAAGCCAGCCAGGTGTCTCCAGCCCTTGAGAAGGCCTCTAGTCCTGGCAGCATCCTGCAGATGTTCACGGTGATAGGGAGAGGATGGAGAGAGAATGCCGATGGGCTTTCAGGCTGAATCATACTCATGAAAACGACAGTCAAGTGTTTGACCTTGGACTATGACTCTGTTTTTCTCCAATCCCTGGAGCTGGTTGTTTTCAAGAGAAGAAGAAATGGGGCCATCTGCTCAGAGCTGGCCCTGGCACTGAGGAACCTTTCCCTGGGGACAGCCATGCAGGAACTCATACAAGGTGGTGTCAGAGTTGGGGTGGCAAATGTTCTTCTCAATGTACAGATATTTACATTAAGGAGTAAAGCCATTAATGCCTCATGCCATCTCACCAGTAAAGAAGAGGATGTCTTTTTTTTTTTTTCTGGCCCAAATCCTCAGGTTCTCGGCAGAGATATTATAACCATACTTTCAAAATAAAATCTTCACAGAGTCTATGAATCTCATCCTGACCTCTTCAAGAAATGGGAGACTCAAAAAAAAATTGACTGCAGAATATCACATAGCTATTAAGTGATAAGCCACGGATTCAAATACTAGTCTGTTTCCAAACTGGAACATAAGTTTCATTACACTCTTTTTTTTTTTTTTTTAAGAAATAATTGCTATTATGAACAGGTACTTACCATGTGCCAGACACTGTAATGGGCACATTTTATACATGATCTCTTAATTTTCTTCAGTAACTCAGCAAAGAATGATTAACCCCACTTTACAGATTAAAAAAACTGAGTCTTACTAAAGAAATTGCAGGAGGCTGCCTGGCTAATAGGTGGCTGAGGCAAAGGATAAACCACTTGGATCTGACACTAACGATCTAATTGATCCACAGTCCAGGAGTGGTGGAGCAGGATGGGAGTCAAGAACTTCCCACTATTTCTGTAAACAGCTCATTTACTGGCCTCTTGTAAATATCTCGTCCTACCACCTGGAAGGCACCTCCTTGAAGAACAACTGTAGCAGACGTAGAGAGGGGGGTGCCTCCTGTGCGGACTCGGTACAGAAGGCTCAGCTCTGTCCCTGGGATGGGGTTAAACGCTAAGTGGAAGGGATGCTCTTTTACTTATCTGTGAAGTGGTGTGCAGATGCTGCTACAAAACAACCTCTGATGAATTCTCTGAGTTTCTCAGGCAGGGAAAAACCCACTCTGTGCTGCTCCTGCATGCATGACAGAAACAGAAATGTTCCTCTATCACCATGGCAACAGCCAATACACCCGCATCCCACAAGAGGCCAGAGCTGCTCTGTGGGGAGCTGTGGTCCAAGCTTGGTGGGAGTAGGAGTGGGGTGTATGGGGGGGAGGGGTGTCTCATCAGCTAGATTCTTCTTGCTTGAGGCCAGCTTGTTCCTGGAGCAGGAATGTTTATACAGGATTCTGAGCCTCCTATATCTGCAGGAATTTGGGCAAAGGGAGATGGCAGGGAAGCTGAGGAGAGTCCAAGAGGCCTATTATTTTTTTCTATGGCTTCCAATAAATGTATTTAATAGGCAAGCTGCTGATGAATGCCACCCTTCTAAAGACGCCTGTTGATACACCCTAATGCAGAATCTCATGGGCCTTGCACACAACCAGATCTGACTTACAGCTTTGTAACTTTTTAGTTCTAAGAGCTCACGTTAGTTGGCATACCCTCTCTGAAGTCTAATTGCTTCACTGGCAAAAGGGGGATATTTAACACCACTATGAGAGGTTAAATGAGGTGACACATGGACAGTTCCTGGTATCCGGTCAGCATCTAATCAGTTGCAGTGAGTATTATGTCCCCAGTACTGTTAGAGAAATGGAGACTTGGCGAGGGGACCATCTCTGACTCCCTTAAGTCAAGGGCAGACTTGGAATTAGACTTCATGCCACCTGTGTTGCTTCTGGGCGCCCCAGCTTCTCTCTCTTCCCAAAGCCATCTGCCAGTGTTTAGCCTCTGGCCCTGTGTTCCCCAGCTCAGCCTGGTGACTGTGTTCCCCAGCTCAGCCTGGTGACGTCAGGTGCTTACTTCCCCCTATGGGGCCCCGCCCAGAAATCTCACAGCACCAGACCTTGGGGATCACCCAGCTTAGTTCCCTCTCCTTCATCTTTTCCAGCCCAGGAAATAGAAGTCTGGAGACAGAAGTGAAGTTCCTTCTTCAAGGTCATCCAGAAAGGCAAAGTCATTAGTTAAAGTGCTTGTTAACCTTTATTTTGGCAGCTATAACTCAGCCTGGGAGTAGCTGCAGAGGTGAATCTTGTGTCTTCTATGAATTCCCTTGGGTGTGTAATGTGGTGATACGTATGTATGAGAAGAGGTCTTATTTTGCATTTTAGTTGTGCTAGTGGCAAGTTCTATGATTCCCCTGGCATCAGAAATATTAATAGCTAACATTTGCATAGTGCTTTACAGCTGATAAAATACACTCACATACTTGATCTTATTTAGGCCCCCAAATAGTCCTTCAAGGTCGTTGTGATAATTATTGCCATTCTTCTACAGATCAGCAAACTGAGGTTGAGAGTGACTTCTTCAGGACACAGCTACCATGAGGCAGGTTTAGGAGTTGAACTTATATTTGTGAGATTCTTAAATATAGCAAAGTGGCCCAGGCGATGTGCCACCTTCAGAGAATTCAAAGATGCGGACATGGCTGTCTTCTGCGCCAGGGTGGAGGAGAAGGGCATCCACAGGGCTGATGGTCACGATGGCCTACCGGAATACAGATGACAAACCCTCAGTTCAATCAGGTTCTCCAAATGACAGGTCACAAGATAGTACGGGAGGCAATCGTGATGCCTCTTCCAGTAAAGCTTTGTCACCTTTGAAGTTTTCCCATGTTATCTCATGAGAGGCCCAAGGAAGACCTGTTCCTTCCGGTTTACATAAGAGGCCCAGGTTGCTGAGCAGCTTGTTGGAAATTGCAAAGCCAGTGAGTGACAGAGCCAGGACAAGGACCTATTATACTTTCTGAACCCAAAGTCTACCTCGCCTTAGGGCAGCTGGGTCTGAATGGGGTCCCAGATCCTAAGGCATGAGGGAGGGACAAGGATAATACCTATGTTCCAACAAACTTCCGTGTTTGGGAGGAACTGAGACAGTGCGCCAAGGTTTGCCTTTAAGCTCAGTTTTTTGAGCTCTGCCTGCAGAACGCTCCTGTAGCCAGCCTGGCTGCCTGTGAGCCTTCTCCACTGCACTGTTGCTCAAGGGGAAGAGAGAAATTCAAGAGGCGGTAAAGCATTTAAATTGGTTCCTGATTTTAGCAGGATTCTTTTCATCTGCAGTCGCCAGATGTTTGCTTGTGTTTACAATTCAGTAGGAAGATAAAGATTACACAGGGAAGGACCTCAAAGAGTCCTAGGCTTCCAGGCTTGGAAGAGACATCCGAGATTCTGACAGTTGGTTTAGTCAATCCCTGAATGATTAAGAAAGATGGGGGAGACACCCCACCACCTCCTGCCTTCCTCACCAATCGCTCTGGGAGAAATGCCTTCCCCCTGCAGACGAAGAATGGTGCTGGTTGGTTTCAGAGGAAGATAGGTAGAAAAGGGCCTAAGTGCACCAGAATTTTCTATTTTACAGCATTTCCTACTCCTGCTTCTCCTTCAGTTCCAGAGAAAAGGCACTGGTAGCTCAGATGGTCAAGAGACTGCCTACCAATACTGGAAACCGGGGTTCAATTCCTGGGTTGGGCAGATCCCCTGGAGAAGGAAATGGCAACCCACTCCAGTATGCTTGCGTGGAGAATCCCGTGGACAGAGGAGCCTGGTGGGCTCCAATCCACGGGGTTGTGAAAAGTCAGACATGACTGAGCGACTAACATACAAGACAGATGAAGAGCACTGTGTTCTCCTTGCATCAGGATCCTAGATCCACAGGTTAGGATAAGGGAAAACTTTGAATTACAGCTCATGAAAAATCCCAGCCCATTTATAATGCAGCATCTTTGCACGCTGCAAAGACACTTCTTGGCAAGGACTCAGAGGAACACAGAAGATATTGGTTTAAGCAAATACGATTTACAGTTGTGCCAACAAATGAAAATCTTCTGACCTTATTCAACTGATTAATAACCTCCCATGCCCAATCATAAGAAAATAGTCTGTTCTTCTGCAAGAGTAATATCTTATTAAAACCAACCAGAAGATAATTGTGAATGAGTTGGAATGTTTGATAAATATTTTTACTGGTCTTGTGGGCCTCTATTGTATCAGTGAAGAACTCTCTAGGTAAGCAATTCTCTGGGAACATTTTGGTCTAGCACTCAGGACTGGGAAACTTCTTGTGTGTTGGATATTATATGAGGCTTTGCAGATCATTCTAAGAGAACTAGGAGACAGAATTCCTCACTGGGATTGCCATCTAAAGAAGTAGCTAGATAGGGACTTCCCTGGTGGTCTAGTGGCTAAGACTCTGTGCTCCCCATGCAGGGGGCCTGGGTTCGATCCCTGCTCAGGGAACTAGATCCCACATGCCTCACCTATGAGTTTACATGCCACAGCTAAAGATTCTGCATGCCACAAAGAAGACAGAAGATCCCAAGTGCCACAGACATGGCATAGCCAAATAATAAGTAAATATATTTAAAAATTTAAGAAATAGCTGGAGAGACACTAACAAAATAAATATATGCGTAACTACAGCCCCTCAGAGCACCTCTACAGACATTTGAGTACATTCCACATGCCAGGTGCTATTCTAAGGCTTAAGGAGTACAATGTTAATACAGGGAAGGTCTTTGCCACCAAGGAATAGATCTATACATTCTTATGACTTACCCAGTGCATCATCCCTGACTTTGCTCTTGCCATCTGCTCTGTCTTGATTGCCTCCTCCAGCCTGTCCTGGTTATCTGAATTCTACCCACTTTATAAGCCCTCCCTTGTGAAATCTGTTCTACCCCAGAGATCTCCTCTTCCTCTGGCTCCTTTGGCACTCACTGCCTGCTCCACTCTCTGGTCACACACAGCTGTTGTTGTTGTTCAGTGGGTAGGTCACATCCAGCTGTTTGCAACCCTGTGGACTGTAGCACATCAGGCTTTCCTGTGCTTCCCCATCCCTTGGAGTTTGTTCAAACGCATGTCCATTGAGGTGGTAATGCCATCCAACCATTTTATCCTCTGTTATCCCCTTCTCCTTCTGCCCTCAGTCTTTCCCAGCATCAGGGTCTTTTCCAGTGAGTTGGCTCTTCGCATCAGGTGGTCAGTTTTGGAGCTTCAGCATCAGTCCTTTGAACGAATATTGAAAGGTCACACACAGGTTTCTCTGCTATTGTTAGTTATGTGTTCACCTGTTTCAAAGTTGTCTCCTTATGGGCTCAACTTGTATTTTCTTCATCCTTGAATCTCCTCTACCCTCCAGTGCCTAGTATCATGCTTTGTGTGTATCAGTTTCTCAAAGCATGTTTGTTAACCCGTTGATTTTTGAATATTATATATGCACTACAAGCTTAATGGTTAGGGGGAATTACTTAGTTAAATATGAAAAGAAATATAACGCACTCATCCACACACACACACAAAAAGTGATGCAGTGTCTGAAATCCCAGATTAGAGATTCATGCCTTTGAAAAGATTCCCCTCACTTTCTAAAACAGTACTTCTAGGAAGGACAATATATTAATCAAAGTTTATTTACTTAACATATTAGTGACTTACTAGTTTTATTCTCCAACAGACTCAAGAACTAAGTTGGGTACAGCTGGATTGTAAAACAGCAGACTCCTTGCTATGTATCAGGCAGTGTGCTTGATGCTGGGGTCCAAAGATGACCACGACCCAATCCTATCCTTGAGATGCTTATATTCTAGTCATCAGAATATTCTGTTATCATTTCTTCAGGGACTCTGATGAATCCAAGCACAGGCAATGAAACAGTGCAACGTGGGGACTGAGGAAAGGTTTCCTGGAGGAGTCATCAGGGCACATTCCTCTAGGACTTCCCTGTCTGCATGCTTTCTCCACTTCTCTGCTGGTAAACTCTTACAGCTGCCTCGAGACCCATCACAAATGCCACCTCCTCTGAGAAGCCATCCCTAAGCCTCACAGGCAGAATGAATCCCTTGTTGTATGACAGTGTTTCTCACATCTTATTGTGGTGATTGATCCTCCCTACTCTTTCCTCTAGCCCACATGGACAATGAACTCACAAACAGGGGCCACTTTCTAATCACGTCATTAGGGAGATGGGTGAAAGTCGCTCAGTCATGTCCGACTCTTTGCAACCCCATGGGCTATACTGTCCATGGAATTCTCCAGGCCAGAATACTGGAGTGGGTAGCCTATCCCTTCTCCAGCAGATCTTCCCGACCCAGGAATCAAACCCAGGTCTTCAACATTGCAGGAGGATTCTTTACCAACTGAGCTATCAGGAAAGCCAGGGAGGAGACGGGAGGACCGCTGTATTACTACAGTTGACCGAAGACCTCTCGGGCATCACTGGGTTTCTGGCTCAGGGCTGGACTGTGCATCTCCAGCTCTCAAGCTGAGTGCCAGCTGGGATGTAGGAAGCAAAGACTGCCTGCCAACATTAGTGCCAAGCTGCTCAGTGATTCCATTCAATCCAGTATATACTTAACTTACTGAGCACTGAGTTCCAATAAGAGTAAGAATCTGGCCACCACTCCTGGAATACTTACTGTGTGCCAGGTGCTTTACATACATGATCTCACTGGCTCTGTGTGACACTTTTGTAAAGCGTGATCTCCTTTTACTAGCTGAGGAAAATAGGCTGGGAGGTCTGATTTTGCCAAAGGTCACACATCACTCGGAGTGGTCTGAATATAATGTGTATATGCTGTGGCCTGCTCCAATTCAATGTGGGGACTAAGTATATCTCCTGAGAGGTGAAAACAAAGGTCTGGGGGTGGAGGGCATACAAAATTTAGGGAATGTGCATGAGAAGGCCTTAATCAGAAAAACTCCACGGAGGTCAAGGCAGATCTGGCCAATAAATGAACTGGAAAAAAGACATCGATCTTTAACAGGAGACTTTCTTGGCAGAACACAGGATGTACCAACACCTGTTAGCAAGGATAGAGAAGGGGTGGGGGAGTCTTAGATGTCTCACTTTGGGGGGGCTCCTCCTGGGGGAGGGGCATCTCCAGCCTCTCACCTTTTCTCTCTCTTATGGAAGAGAAGGAAGAGAGGGTACATGCTCTAGGGTGAGGCATCTCTAAGGCGCAGGTGCTGAAAGTGCATCTCACACACCCTTCTAAGATGGGTGCAGAGAGCCTATCCCCCACCCCCTTACTCCCCAAAGTGGAGGAGATGACCCTTGGCTTCCTCACGAGGTCTTGTAACCTTAGGGTGTGTGGTGGGGGGTGATTTTCTCTCCCAGCATTGAGCAAGGGATAGTTCTTTTTCTTCTCACTATAGGGTATATGCGTGCGTGCGTGCGTGTGTGTTACTGGGGGTGGATTATTCCTTTCTCCCTCACCTGGGGGTTGGGGAGATGGCACTTTTCCCCTGCTTTGGGAAGGGAGGTGGTTCTTTTCTTTCTCATTCCCGCCTTTGTGTGTGTGTGTGTGTGTGTGTGTGTGTGCATGTGCGTGTCCGCGCGCGAGAGAGGAATGGCTCCTCTCTCACCTCAGGGTGGGGAAGCTGACATTTCTCTTCGCTCCCAATGGGGACAGTTTCCCTAGCCTCCATCTCGGGTGGGACACGGTTCTTTTCTCCCCCAGTCAAAAAAGGGATAGGGGCTCTCGGCTCCCCTTACCCACTTCTTGGGGAGCAGGACTGGCTTCCACGCCCTCCCCACAGAGCCGCGCCCAGGTCGCAGGAGCCCTGGCATTCCCCGGACCTCGAGTCCCCAGACCCCGCAGACCTCAAGCCCCCAGACCCCGCAGACCGGAGGCTCCCAGCCAGCGGCATTGGCGGA
>NW_011495042.1:5538372-5538802 GCF_000754665.1 Bison bison bison | reverse complement strand
AGGGAAGAGTCGTAAGAAGTAGTTTTTTTTTTCTTCTTCTTCTTTCTGAGGGGTCGCGGAGGGGACAGACTTTTCTGCCTCTATACATCAAAAGCTGAGGTGAAAAGGGTCCCGAGGCCCCGGAGGGACATTTAAGGCCAATAAAATGGGTTCTGCTTCATGAAGCCTGGGGATGGGGGGCGAGTAAGGGATTAAAATAGGTATTTTGAGGGGCGGGGTGGTGAGGTGGAGAGGGCAAAGGTAATTTTTCACCTGGTCGGTTGAAGGCTGATGTCAGTATTGACATCAGGGTTGATCAGATCACAGATGTGGGAGCCCAGGTGTACACGGACCTGTACAGCATGGGGAAATCGTTTAAGAATAGTACGATTCTTGTATTTTGTGCAGCCCCAGGTGTGTGAGTGTGTGTGGGTGGGGGGGGGAGGGGGGG
>NW_011495042.1:5530600-5538272 GCF_000754665.1 Bison bison bison | reverse complement strand
GGGGGAGGCGGGATATGTGGCTTAATAAAATCTTTTTTGGAAGGGGGTATTAGTGTTTTGGGGTGGAAGTGATGGTGGCTTTTTCCAGTCTAAAGGATGATGACCGAGGTAAAATATTCTGGATCATTAAAGGATCACAAATAAAAAGAGATCTGCCTTAATGCAGTAGATGGGGAACTTAAACATTTTTTTCTTCTTTTCTTCTTTTCTATTTTTTAAAAGGGATATTCCAACTTGGAATGGTGAAGGTTGGGGCACTATGTGACCTCTAGTTGATAAAAGCATGAATGAGGTCTGTTTAAGACAAATTCGTTAAAAGAGGTTCTAATTTATGGAGGAGGAAATTGACCCAGGGGCGCATGGTTGGGGTGGGAGGTGATAGTGGAATTGACTGGTGAAGGGCTTGAAGAAATGAAGAGGTGAGGGAAAGGGGTTGCTTTTTCTTCTGGACCATGGAAAGGGTTTCGTTTTGTTTTTGTGTGTTTTTTTTTTTTGGCTTGTTTGTTGGTGGTTTTTCCTTTCCTCACTAGAGTTGGGGTTGGAGACTAGCCCTAAGTCTTTCCTCCCAAGATGCAGGCACAGAGGGACCACTGAGTTATTTATCTCCATTTCCTCTTCTGACTTCTCTGGTTTTCTCTATCATTTTCTTACTGGGAGACCTACAAGGAGAGAGTGCTGGCGTGGGGGTGATGAAAGTGAGATGTAGATGTGGAGAAGCCCTCTTGCTGGCTGGTAAACATGACCATTCTAAATAGTCACTTGAGTGACTTGTGCAGTTGGCTTTTTCTTAGGATGGCAGAGTAGAAAATCTAAAGGGACCTTTGTAAGGAAATGACAAAGACACAAGGAAGAGTGTAATGGGGAAGGTAAGAGAGTGTACAATGGTGCCATTGGCAGTACCCTATGAGAATTACTCTAACTCAGTTCAAAATCAACAAGTGCTTATTAAGTGGGAAGCAAAGGTAGCTAAGCTTTTTGAGCATTGTTATATGACAAACCTTGTACTAGGTGTTCGAATAGATCTCTTGTCAAATTTTTACCACCAAACTGAGGCTTAGAGAAAGTAAGTAATGTGTTCACATTCAAATGGTAGGACTAGAATTTGAGCTTAGGCCTATTTGACTCCATTATTGCCACTCCATTATATTACCTCCTATTATTATTATTTTATTAGTAGTAATATTAATAATTAGCTCCCTCTAGAGGCTAGGCAGTGTACCTTACAGGGAACTCAGACTCTAATTTGAGAGACAAAACGGAAACATAAAACAGTTAAGAAAAAGGAATCTAGAATAATTAGTTGAGACTAATATTTCAGGCATTCAATAGATGTAATGATTAGTGAGAGTTAAAGTCATTGGAGAAAGCTTCACAAAGGCTGAGTCCTGAAGAAAGGCCAGGAAAAGGAGGGGAGAAACGAGAATGAAATCAGTGCTTCATTTTTTATGCAAGAATCTGATCCTCCTGTACACGCTCCTGCTCTCCTACCCTGTTGAAGGCATTTGTTTTGGATCTAATTACCAGTTAGGTACCCACAGGTAGGAAGATACTCATTTGTATGGGTATGTGTTTATAACTGCTTCAGTGGCTTGAGATTTGAAACTCTCCTTGGGTAGTGTTATTCTCTAGGAAGACTACTTACCTGGCATGAACCACAAAATTTACCTTGCCTTGGAGACTAGACTTCTGATGAAAGTAGTAGAGGCCATTTTCCTATGGCCTGACTCCCAACTGTTTTCTCTGAAGTAATAATGTTGATTTATTAAAACTCATAAACCCAGTTTGAGTCTAGTGCTTGACAACAGTTCTGTGCTTCTGTGTTTCTGTGCTTAACAGCAGTTCTCAGACTTGCAGAGTCTGTCTTCTTCTAAGGTGTCTATGTTTGTTAAAAACATCTCAGTTAAATATTGCTGAGTCGTTTTATTGAAAAGTTTCTATGAGTTAAGAAGCAGATGCCTGTTTATGACAAGCTCAGTGACTTTAAAAGGTATTGTTTGTTCTAAAGGTTGATTTTAGTAAATTTGTCTCACAGTTTAAGCTACCTACATAGTATTCTGTGAGCAAGTGTCATACATGCCTGATATTATTTTCTTGGTGCTTGAATAGGAAGTCAAAGTATAGCCTCCCAGTAAAATTTAAGAATTTTGGTCCCATTTGAATTATGGAGTTTTAACAAGTATTTCAATAATTGGAAATCTAAAGGGGGGCTTAAAATAGGCAGCCTTGATACAAGCTGATTCTTTTGAATTTCTGTAGCATAATTGTGGGCAATGGAATTTGGGGATCTTATCACTAACTAGGTTGATGGGAAAATTGGAGGGTGTTTCTCTCTGTCTTTTTTGCTTGAAATGTGTTTTCATTGGGTGCCTGAGGCCTTGAGATTAATTGCACATTAAAGAATCATTGAAAAATGTTTCTGTTCCACTAAAAAGTGATATCAAGCTCATTATATACCTTTTTAGTTAATTATTACTGTAATTATAATAATTTATTTTAAGAAATTACTATTATATGATAATAGCTGTATTAATATATAATAATATATATGTATATTGTGTGTATACACACACACACACACATATGCCTGAAAATGCATGTTTTCTTTCACAGTTTGTACCTGAATTTGAAGTCCAGTTAAGACTGCATTTTAATGACCTTTGTGCTTAAACAAGGAACAAGCATCTAATTGTATATATTACTTTTTCTGTGTATTATATTCTCACTGGTTATGAGGTAAGTTTTCTCTCAGATTCTTCCCTGCCTCTGTTCCTGTGAAACTAATTCCAGTGACCAAGTGCTTTTTCAACATCAAATGTCTCAGTGTTTGAATTTGAAAATCAGGATGGTATAGGTGTTCTAGGGACTATCTAGAGTATCTAGAGACTGCAGATTGGTAAATCCACAGATGTTTATTGAACACCTCTGTATAGGGTATATATGCTAAGAAAAATGAGACATAGTACCTCTCTTCTAAGATCTTTCTGTCTGGGTAAATAGACAAGATAAATACATTTTAAAAAGTTTCCAGAAACTTCCCCTCCTATTAGAACTATGGTTCTTGGATCAATAGAGGTGCCATCAACAGGAGCTTTTCTTTTTATTTTTAAATTTATTAAGGGATCATTTTACTACCTTGATGGACATGGGTTTAGGTAGACTCTGGGAGCTGGTGATGGACAGGGAGGCCTGGCGTGCTGCGATTCATGGGGTCACAAAGAGTTGGACACGACTGAGCGACTGAACTGAACTGAACTTACTACCTCTACTTTTGTCTTTGTTGTTGTTTTTAATTTTTTTAATTATGAAAGTATGGTAACGCATTTACAGGAGACTTGGAAAATACAGAAGGTTACATATAGTTCCACTATGTATTACAATTATTTTTTTAAGTAGATAAATGTGAGATTTTAGTTGAAGTTTAAGTATCAAGCACTCAAAAATTAATAGAATGAATATACAGAGAAACAGAAGGATATAGTAGACCTGAAAAGCACTATGAACCAATTCAACATAATTAGATGTATACAATTTTTACACAACAACAGAATTCGTAGGAACTACAATTTCTATGTAAATTCCCATAGACTGTAAACTGGGAGACACTGGAACATATCCAGGGACACAAAACAAGGTGCAAAAGTTTCACGGTCTAAACGTATTAAAATCATATGGAGTCTGTTTTCTTATCACTATGGAATTATGTTAGAAATCAATATCAAAAGATATTTGAAAATAATCCACATATTTTCAAGCACAGTGCACAACTTAGCCATCACATGTCTCAATAAAAGACTGAAAAAAACAGAGGGTAATTGCAGAGAAGAAAGCAGTTAAGTGAGAAATTAGTATCAAAATGAGAAATTAGTATTAAAGATACTTTAAACAAAATCCCATGTATTTGGAAATTAAATGTCTACTTTTAAATGATGGGTGTATCTAAGAAGCCATAACAAGGAAAATTAGAAACTATTTGTAATAGAATAAAAATGAAAAGAGAATTTATCACAATTTGTTGCATGCAACTGAAGCTGCTCAAAGCAATTGAATACAATATGGAGTCTTGAATAGGGTATGAAAACAAATAATGGACACTAGCATAAAATTTTGTGAAATTTGAACAAAATGTGTACTTGAGTTAATAATACTGTATCACTTTTTAATTTCCTGGATTTTTTTCTTTTTTTTACAGCATAGTATTTCTTTATATCCTCAGAATTGGGTTGGAAGTTTCAAGCCTCATTCGAATTTTTTTTTAATCACTGCTGCTGCTGCTAAGTCGCTTCAGTCGAGTCCGACTCTGTGCGACCCCATAGACAGAAGCCCACCAGGCTCCCCCGTCCCTGGGATTCTCTAGGCAAGAACACTGGAGTGGGCTGCCATTTCCTTCTCCAATGCGTGAAAAGGGAAAGTAAAAGTGAAGTCACTCAGTCATGCCCGACTCTTAGCGACCTCATGGACTGCAGCCTACCAGGCTCTGCCGTCCATGGGATTTTCCAGGCAAGAGTACTGGAGTGGGGTGCCATTGCCTTCTCCTTTCAATCACTAAGATAATAAATTTTCTTTACTTTTATCAGTAATACTAAATGCCAAAATACATAGAACTATATCAAAGTTTTTTATGTGAATATAAATTAGAAATCTAGCATTCTATTCATACTAAGTAAAACAAGTGGAATCAAAATGTCATAAATTGTTTTAGCTAGGCAATAATTCATAAATTTTCTAAAATATATATATTATACATTATATAGGCTTCCCTGATGGCTCAGATGGTAAAGAACCCACCTAGCAATGCAGGAGACGTAGAGACATGGATTTGATCCCTGGGTCAGGAAGATCCCCTGGAGAAGGAAATGGCAACCCACTCCAGTATTCTTGTCTGGAGAATCCCATGGACAGAGAAGCCTCGCAGGCTACAGTCTCTGGAGTCGCAGAGTCGCACACAACTGAGTGACTAAGACACACACACACACACACACACATGCCTTATATATACATATACACATATACACACACTACCTCTACTTTTAATATACTTTGGGCATTAGGACTTGCTTATTCTTTAATACACAGCAATATTAATTAAAAGGCACAAATAAACAATGGTTCGGCAATGAACTTGTCTAAAGACTGATGGGCACAGAACCCTTCTTAAGCAGGAGCTTTTTGAACTACAGATTATCAGGTCCCACTTGACGCCTACAGAATTGTAATTTGCATTTGAATAAGACCTCCAGGTGATTCACAAGCACATTAAATTTAGGATGCACTGAATTAAAGGTTATGTGATTAGTGCTAAAGGTGTGGTAAAGCACCAACTCCGATCCTTTTTTGAGCCACTGCTATATGTCATGTGTGGTGCCACGTTCTTTACAAATATCATTTAATCTCTACTACAACGGTGTATTGTGGATGTTTGAAAGAGGGAGAGATGGATGTGGGCTAGAATGGAAATAGTGAGATTTGAACTGAGCTTCAAAGGATTTAAATCAAAAGAGACAAGTTTGCTCAGTCCAGACAGTGGATGGCATAAGCAAAGTGCACCGGTAGAAAAGAGGGAGACCACCATGAGACCAGCTTGATGTGTTTGTTATCTGGGAAGCACGTGTTTCCATTCTTCTCTGGTCTGTCTTTGGGCATTTCATTAAGAATAGGGGAATTCAAAGTACAGTAGCCTGGACCAGTGCTTGGGTGTAATTCAAGAGAAATATTTGAATTGAAACTTGGGGTGGGAAGCTCAAGTGAGGTCTGAGGCTTCTCTCTGCCAGATGTTTTATCGATATGTCCTGTTTCTAATACAAACATACTGATTCCATAGAATTTCATTGTTCATAGCAACAGTAGCCTATAGCTTAGAATCCTAAGTTTTTAGAGCTGTTATATCATCCAGATTATTTTATAAATGAGGGAAATGTGGATCTGAAGAGGCAAAGTGGCTTGTTCAGGTTTACTGAGAACTAGGATCTAGAACTTCTAAGGCTTTCTTCTAAGCCCAGAGAAATGGAATGGTTTGCCCAAGGTCAAATAAGAGGTTAGTGAGAGAATGGAGACCAGAATTCTCATCTTCTCACTCTTTAATTACTCTATCAGTAGATTCCTTAAATTTAACCCTTTTACTCTGAAAATTCTGTTGTGTTTACTTCTTTTAAGGAGTTATTGTGGAGTTGTGAATGCTTCAAAAAGAACCACTTGAGCATAATATTGCACTGTATCTCCACCAATAATTTCATTCTTATTTGTGTTATTGTTATTTCAGCAAAGATCATTGTAAAATGATTGAAGGAGACTCTTAGAGCCTACTCATCAAACTCCAACAGTATAATAAAGTTAGTAGGACTGTAGTATTAGGATGACCTTGCTCCCAGGGATGCATTTTTACCTTAGTGTCCCTGTCTGCCTAAGATTGTTTACTGTCTTTCTGTACCCAAGTTCGGAATGGAGGCCAAAATAGCAAGTTTCCCAGAATCTCATACCTTCCCCTCAAATTTACAAAAGAGTTAACTGGGATATGTTCAGTTCACTTGAGTGTTTAAACACAAGCCAGGTGCTGGGAATATAAGATTAAGTTGGGCGTAGGCCTTGTCCACTGAGATCTTCCAGTCCAGAAGGGGAGAGGACAGACATTTAAGTAGGATTTTAGTATAGCATGGTAATTAGTATGGATAAGATGCTGTAGGAACACAGAAGAATAATGTTGTGGTTAGAGGTGTTTGTACCACTACCCGTTAAAAATGTGCCACTGTTGAGCCTGATGGAGAAGGAAATGGCACCCAACTCCAGTATTTTTGCCTGGGAAATCCCATGGACAGAGGAGCCTGGCAGGCTATAGTCCTTGGAGTCACTAAGAGTCAGACACGACTGAGTGACTAAGCAGCACTGAGGCTCTGCTCTAGAACCCGGAAACCACAACTACTGAAGTCCTAGGGCCTGTGCTCAGCAGCAAGAGAAGCCCCCACAGTGAGAATCCTGTGCACCGCTACTAGAGAGTAGCCCCCCACTCGGTGCAACTAGAGAAAAACCCAAGCACTAGCAAAGACCCAGCACAGCCAGTAAAGACATAAGTAAAAACTTATTTTAAAACATGTCACTGTGTATTCTTAGTTAAACCACTTTGCATCTTTGGAGTTTGATTCTCTAAACCCTGTCAAATGAGAGCATGGACACAGACATTCTCTAAGATCCTTTACAGTGCTACGTTAGTTCCATGTTATCATTTTTGTGTGTTTTTCTTTCAAAGACTTTGGCTCTATGATTTGCTCTATGTGGTAATGCTTGCAAACTTTTGAAAGAGGAGGCATAGGTCAGTATATGGCTCACATGTCCTTGGATGAAAAGCTCATCTTCAAGTACTCCCCTTTCAGTACCCCTTTCTTACAGCATTGATACCATGTGGTTCAGTTCGGTTCAGTCACTCAGTTGTGTCCGACTCTTTGCGACCCCATGAATTGCAGCATGCCAGGCCTCCCTGTCCATCACCAACTCCCGGAGTTCACTCAGACTCACGTCCATCGAGTCGGTGATGCCATCCAGCCATCTCATCCTCTGTTGTCCCCTTCTCCTCCTGCCCCCAATCCCTCCCAGCATCAGAGTCTTTTCCAATGAGTCAACTCTTCGCATGAGGTGGCCAAAGTACTGGGGTTTCAGCTTTAGCATCATTCCTTCCAAAGAATAC
>NW_011495042.1:5511733-5530387 GCF_000754665.1 Bison bison bison | reverse complement strand
CAGTGATTTTGGAGCCCCCCCAAATAAAGTCTGACACTCTTTCCACTGTTTCCCCATCTATTTCCCATGAAGTGATGGGACCAGATACCATGATCTTAGTTTTCTGAATGTTGAAATCCCACCCCAAAAAAGGGGTTGATCCTGTAATGCCCACTGTGTATGTTTCCTCCTCAATAGTGGGGACTTGTGGTTGAATTTCTCTTTCCCTGATAGATGGAAGAACATTTGAATACATATTTCGCAGTGTTGGCTAACTGCATTTATTTCTTGATCCCTGCTGGGTGCACTGTGTTGCAGTTTGCACAACATATTCATACCCATTGTCTCATTTTATCTTCATGATGATGAACAAACAGGCTCATAAAAGTAGTTGCTTGCCAAATATTAAATAGCTATTCAGCTTTCCAGCTCGTCGTTTTTTGATGCGCATGAACACCCCATGCTTGCTCTTCCTTCCTTTCTGGAGAACAGCTATTGTGCTCTCTGCCTCTTCTGCTCTCTCAGCCTGGGCATGAAGATGTCTTTCTTTTTTCTTTCTGTCTAAGACCTTTCTTCCATTCTACTCCTCCCAAGCCCAGCTTTAATCCCTTTCCAGGACATTGTGTGTATCTAGTTCTTGTTTAGGGGACCTAACAACTTTATGAAGTAACTTGAGCCTGATTTAATCCTACAAAAGGAGGCTTGGGCTTTGTGGGAGTAAACTGGAAATCCCCTCTCTCTATTGTGGACTTGAATCCTTGGAGGGGCCCTAATATTAATAATAACACAGCTTAAGACTGTGTTTTCTTTTATACCTCAAAGTTTTAGTGATATAGAATGAATCTTCTGTCATCGGACCCTGTGATGTGCCTCTTGGGACACCTATGGATATAATTTCCTCTTCAGTCCTATCACATCCTGAGGCATAGCTGATGATGAGAATTTAAGTTCTGTAGAGTCCTAGGTTTACTAACATTTTAATTCCTGGGGAAAAGGACAGCAATGAAAGATTGATCTGCTAATCAATTAGCGAAGAGCTAATAACTCCAGTTTGTTAGTTTCCACGAAGACTACAAAATAAGTGAAAAACTTGGAATTAGATAAATTATATAATGTGTGCTTTCACTTTTGAGAACTTGTGTAGAATCTTAGGGAAGACAAAATTAGCATTGTATAGTGGAAAGATCATTGCAAACGTTTAAAATATCTGGATTCACTTCTCTCCTCTGCCATGTAACTTTTTGTTTCACCACAGGCAGTTTAACTGTTGAAGCCTCCTTTTCTATTTCAGAAATTAGGGATTAGAGCTAAATCATTTATCTTCAGAGTCCTTTAGAAATTTGATTTCTAAAGGTGAGATTGTTTGATGGTATAAAGAGTTGTTCAGAGAAGGAAGAAATCACTGTGGGCTGATAAAGTCACAAATGTCACAGAAGGGCTAGGTCTCACCTAGGCTTTGAAGGCTGAGTGAGATTTGTATTCATAAGGAAGGACAGAGGCATTATAGTTAAAAGGAAGAGAAAGCAAAATTACAACAGCAGTAATGCGTAAAATGTGTGTAAGAGAACTTCTGGCTAGTCAGCATATACGTTTCAGGACAGGGAAAAGAGGAAGGGAGGTTTGGATAAGCAGGGTGAAATGATGACAGGAGAAATGATAACAATAATATCTAATGTATTGGGTATACAATGTGATAGGGGTTCTTTTATACAGAAAGTTATTTTTGAGATGGCTTATTTGTAGAGACAGTTTATACTTTGAGGACTGTCACATCCATGTCTCATTTAATCCTCCATGCAGTAGTATTTGGGCTTTCCAGGTGGTGTTATATATGTGTGTGTGTACATATGGGGCTTCCCAGGTGGCTCAGTGGTAAAGAATCCCCTGCCAATGCAGGAGATGGGGGTTCGATCCCTGGGTTGGGAAGATCTTCTGGAGAAGGAAATGACACCCCACTCCAGTATTCTTGCCTGGGAAATCCCATGTACAGAGGAGCCTGGTGGGCTACAATCTGTGGGGTTGCAAAGAGTCAAACATGACTTAGTGACTAAACAGCAGCAGCATATGCACATCTGCTCTTTATTTATTATTTCTGATTGCACTGTGGGTCACGCAGGATCTTAGTTTCCCAACCAGGCATTGAACCCGTGCCCCCTGCATTGGGAGCACAGAATCTTAACCTCTGGACCACCAGGGAAATCTCAAGGTGTTCTAAGTAAATGTATTAACTCATTTATTAAGTTATGAAACAGATTACTGTTGTTAACCTAATTTTACAAATGAGGAAACTTATAGTGAATTTGAGATTTGAACCCAGGTAGTTCAGCTCTTCAGAGAAGGCAATGGCACCCCACTCCAGTACTCTAGCCTGGAAAATCCCATGAATGGAGGAGCCTGGTAGGCTGCAGTCCATAAGGTCCCTAAGAGTCAGACACAACTGAGCAACTTCACTTTCACTTTTCACTTTCATGCATTGGAAAAGGAAATGGCAACCCACTCCAGTGTTCTTGCCTGGAGAATCCCAGGGACGGGGGAGCCTGGTGGGCTGCCGTCTATGGGGTCGCACAGAGTCAGACACAACTGTAGCGACTTAGCAGCAGCAGCAGCAGTTCAACTCTTTAGACTATGTTCTGTAATCACTAGATAACAATGTTCCAAATTTCTCCTTGGCATCGAACACGTTGGTGTTTCTTTTCCTCAGTGTCACAGACACGTGTTTTATGTTGAGCAATGTCTTGTTCTCTGTGAACTTCAGTTGCTTCAACTATAAAGAGGAAATAAAGTATATTTCAAAGGGTTCTTGTGAAAATCAGTTGACATAAACTCTCAAAAATGCTTAATGTGACTAGGACCTGGGAAATGTTCAATAAATGTTCCATCCTGACAAGCAGATTTTCATAGCAGCTTTGAGGCAGCAGCTTACATATGAGTATTTACAGGAGCCTTCGAGTCAAGTAAGATCATTTGTAGACAGGTTTCTGTGACACTAAAAATAATTTTGAAAAATAGGACAAACCTAAATGAATATTCCTTCATTTTGGTTGGAGTAGTTTGTTGCACATGGTTGAGAAAACACTCATTACTAATGTTTTGAAACAGTCTTGGGGTAAGTTGTTTTTGAGATGGCTCAGTTGTAGAAATTATACTTTGAGGACTGTCACATTCATTGTCTCATTTAATTCTCCATACAGTAGTCTTTGGGCTTCCCAGACAGCACTAGTGGAAAGAACTCACCTGTCAATGCAGGAGACGTAAGAGACACAGGTTTGATCCCTGGGTCAGGAATATTCCCTGGAGGAGGGCATGGCTACCTACTCCAGTATTCTTGCGTGGTGAATCCCATGGACAGAGGAGCCTGGTGGGTTAGCATCCTTGAGGTTGCAAAGAGCTGGTCAGACACAAGAGAGGCAACTTAGCATGCGTGCATGGTAGTATTTGTGGGGCAGTAATTAATGTTATTTTAATTTACCTATGAAGGAATTAAGGTGGGAAGGTTACCCAAAGTCAAATAGCCAGGAAGTGATACAGTCAGGACTACCACCCAGGTCTCTGTCTTTGGATCTTGTGTATTTTTCTGTGGGCTTCCTGGACTGAGTTGCAGGTGCCATAGAGCTAGCTGGTTAACTAATTTAGTTAGAAACTTGATTTAAGTGAACAATATTATTAGTTATCCCAGCCATTTATTAAACTTTGTTTGCCATGAGTATTTAGATTAATGATTTCCCTTTAGTGCTACCTTGGGGTTCTCTTGCAGAAACTGTGATTGTATACTGCTTGTATATCTATTAACACTTAAAAGCGTAATACTGTGTGCAGAAAAGTGAGGTGAATATAGTTGATGGACTGCAAACTGGAAAAACCTTTTATAGGAAACAATATTTGAACAATATTATTAGTTATTCCAGCCATTTGTTAAACTTTGTTTGCCATGAGTATTTAGATTAATGATTTCCCTTTAGTGCTACCTTGGGGTTCTCTTGCAGAAACTGTGATTGTATACTGCTTGTATATCTATTAACACTTAAAAGCGTAATACTGTGTGCAGAAAAGTGAGGTGAATATAGTTGATGGACTGCAAACTGGAAAAACCTTTTATAGGAAACAATATGGCAATATCTACCAAAAGCTACATATATCATCATAATCTTTTTGTTTTTAGCAACACTCACAAGGCATAGCCCCAGGCCCCCAGGGGCATTCAAAGTGTCAGTGATCAATGTATCCTGCAATTTGCATTAACTCTGGCAAGTAGCTGTGTTTTACATTGAGATTTGAGCCAAGAGATCCAATGCTGAGTTGTATTATAATATTCAATCAAATAGTTCATTTCCTGAATGTATATATTTGACAGAAAAAACCAGTGAACAGTGCCATGAAAGATGGCCACAGGAAGGTTGGGGCTGGTATTTATCTTCTCTGGTGAGGTTGGAGCCAAAAGACCTCAAGAAGCACCATGATGTTCTGAACAGCTTTGGAGATTTGTAGTCAGAAGGTCTGGGTTTAATTTAGCCACAGCAAGCTACTATTCTCTGACTCTCAGTTTCCTCATCCTTAAAACTGGAGGCATAAAACCTGCTCTGCTTTCTTCATAGGATTGTGCTACGGACAGATTTCAAGCAGTAACATCCACAACAGATTTAAATATATACGTATTGAAACTGTAGCAACAGGTGGGACTAAGAGTAGATATGAGGAAGAATTCCACACTTAATTTCCTTCTAAGTATTGTCATGGGATTCCCAGGTGGCCAAGTGGTAAAGAATCCACCTGCCAGTGCAGGAGGCACACGAGACATAGGTTTGATCCCTGGGTCAGGAAGATCCCCTAGAGAAGGAAACGGCAACCCACTCCAGCATTCTTGCCTGGAGAATCCCATGGACAGAGGAGCCTGGTGAATTACCGTCCATGGGTGTGGAAACAGTTGAACACGACTGAGTGACTGAGCGCACACACATAAGTAGTGTCGTGGGCAATTTTTCTATTTTATTAGGAGTAAGAATTTAAGGGAAAAATAGTTTTTTTGCAAGTGTCAGGGCTGCTGATTCTAGTGGGAACTGTGGAAACAGTTAATTCTGTTTCTTCACGTTTCTGCACCTTCCCCCTCCACTGATGCCTTTCATTCTTTGTCCATGGCCTCCTGCGGCCTAGGACCCATTCCAGAGGTGAACATATTTTCTGACAAATTTGGGAATGAGGCCTTGTTTTTCAGTAAGAAGATAGTTTGAGAGATGTTTAGATGCTGGCATATGGAAATTGGGGGGAAATTTGGGGCTTCCCTGGTGGCTTAGATGGTGAAGAATCTGCCTGCAATGCAGGAGACCCAGGTTCAATCCCTGGGTCGGGGAGATCCCCTGGAGGAGGGCATGGCAACCCACTCTAGTCTTGCTTGGAGAATCCCATGGACAGAGGAGCCTGGCAGACTACAGTCCATGGGTCACAAAGAGTAGGACATGACTGAGCGACCAACACATTTTGGAGGTTGAAGACAATGGTGGTTGCTGATAGGAACCTCTTTGAAATCCAGAGATTCCTGGCCAAGTTGTTGTTGGCTTCCTTATTTCTGAGCTTTTCATTTTCAGCAGGCTGAATTAATCTTTGTTCAATATGAGTTGTTAGTGGCTATTGACAATCCCTTTTTACAGGTTTTTGCATTTTCCTAGAAGGATCTGGAAAATAGAAAAATCTTCTGTAACCCTAAGTAATGAACAGTGCAATTTTAGCATTAAGATAGGAGGAAAATGAGAATCATACTTTATTGCCACCCACTCACATGGAAAGTCTACTTCTTAAAAGAAAAAATTATCATGACTTGGCAAAGAGGGGTGAGATCGATTTTCCTGTAGCCTCTGGATGACTTACACAGTCAGATCAGGCTGAAAAATGCACTGACCTTAACTTTCACCCTGGAAGGAAATTGTAGCATTTGTGATTCTGTAATAAGGCCTATGTTTAAGTAAAAATGTATAACGTATTACATACTTCAACTTGCATGTATCGTCTCATTTAATTGTCACCTTAACCTTGTGAGGTAAGTTGGTATGGTTGCCTATTTTGATCAGGAAACCAATGCTCAGAGAGAGCGTGGTTTATTTAAGTTACAGCATGAAACAAGTAGAGCTGTATCTAAAATCTAGATTCTTCTTTCTCTGCACCCTTCTCTCCTTGCTCAGTGTCCCATTCTCCACGCAGCTAAACTTTGAGCTCTGCATGAGTCAGTTACGATGCTCTTGCCTCGAAGCACCAAGGACGGATTAAAGTTGGCCTAAGCTGAAAAGAGCCTGTATGGTCTGTGACAGGTGCTGCGTAGGTTGGTTGAAAAATAACTTAAAGATTGTCTCCTTTCCCTACGTGTTTTTTGTTAATGCTTATAATATTCTGATGACTTACAGTCCTTCTGGTATATTTCAGACTGCTTTTAAGTTGTCAGGAAAGAGAATGTTCACTCCAGAGCTCAATTCCTTTAAAGCTTCTTATTTTCCTTTTGTATCTGGAAATTTATTTCTTAGCCAGAGCTACACCCACTCTTCCTCACCTCAGTTTCAGCTGGAGTCGTGTAAAGTTCTGCAAGTCAAGAGCAGCGAGTTTGGAGGCAAAGAATATGAAGCTCCTGTCCCTTCTGACTCTGCCTTTTCCCCGAATGTGCAAAGCATCCTGCTTCTGTGTCCACTTAGCAGAACCCTGTGCCTTTCTCTAGACCCTTTAACAGCAAAGGTCTTGGCAGTGGCCTTGAGGGAAGAGAGGCTTTCCAGAGATTCTTCAGTGAGATTATTTGGTTTTCCCCATAGTTAGAGCTTAAAAACAAGCATAGAGACCACCCTTTTGTTTGTTTGGTTTTGGCCTTGTGCTTTGGGATCTTAGATTTCCCAGAAACTCTCCTCGGTGAAAGCATGAAGCCCAAACCACTGGACCACCATGGAATTCCACCTTGTTTCGTTTTTAATTACTTCTTCACCCCTTCTTGGGGATTAGTTTGAGGTTTCCCGTTTATCTCATTAATTCTTTCATGAAATAAGGAACTAGTGCTATAATGCTGAACACAAGTGACATTGTCCTGTCTTCACAAAGCTTATAGTTTATTTGGGAAAGTAGTCAATTAAACAAGCAGTGTTAATAAAGTATGCATATCAACATGATTAAGCGAAGTTTTAAATAGAACATGTTTCTATCATAATTTCACCATAGCAATAGAGCAGCTGTTGCATTTTTATATTCTCTTCCAATATTTGTCTAAATACAAGCATATTTTTACAGAATTGTGATTGTTATTTAGCTGTAATTTCATATTTTGTTTTTCTACTTATAATTTTTATATATTATTACATAGTCTTAATAATTATATATATTTTAAGAACTGTTGTATCATAAATTACTCAATTATGTTTCTTTTAGAGAACTGTGTTGACTTCCAATTTTTCAACATTATTACATAGTAATACCACAGGCATTTTCATTTTTCAGGAAATGAACTATTTGATTGAATATTATAATACAACTCAGCATTGGATCTCTTGGCTCAAATCTCAATGTAAAACACAGCTAGTTGCCAGAATTAATGCAAATTGCAGGACACATTGATCACTGACACTTTGAATGCCCCGGGGGCCTGGGGCTATGCCTTGTGAGTGTTGCTAAAAACAAAAAGATTATGATGATATATGTAGCTTTTGGTAGATATTGCCATATTGTTTCCTATAAAAGGTTTTTCCAGTTTGCAGTCCATCAACTATATTCATCTCGCTTTTCTGCACACAGTATTACGCTTTTAAGTGTTAATAGATATACAAGCAGTATTTGAATATTTTATCAAATATTTCTATGAGTACAGATGAGTTGAATGTTTTTCCTAATGTTTGTTGATAAATATGTGAGACAACTGCTCTGGGATTTTTGGCATTTTACTGGTTGATTTGCTAACTTGATGGTTTGATTTTGAATGGGACATTCATTGTCAATGAAGAGGAATGGATGACAGTGGTAGAATGTCTGCTGGGGATTTGCTCTAATTTGACAAAAAACTTCTGTGGTTGTAGCATTAAGAATCAGATTCTTTGAGCTAGAATCAGTACTCGGTGTAGACCTGACACCTGTGGGGTCTACAGTGGACTGTGAGCTCCTTCAAGGCAAGAGTCATGTTTTATTCTTTGCCTCAGCATTTAGCAGCCTGGCCAATACGAGGCCTCAAAAAAAAAAAAAATTGTTGAAGGAATATGAATTTCTTGGGATAGTCTCCTTCTCAATATCATTCTCACATCTTTACCATTTAAAATTCATTCTTTGGATCTCAGAGACTTTCTAATCTTGAATGCCTCTAGGAATTTATGAGTACCTATAGGAGGATGAGTGTGGTGGTCTCAGGAACGTATTGGAGATTATAACCACAATACAAGAGAGCAACACTCTGTAGAGGCGGAATGAAAAATGGATAATCAGTGATACACGTGTGGAGAGGGAGTGAGAGAGATGCTGAGAAGAGTGGTAGGTGGTTGTCAGGAATAAACCTCATTTATTGTAGAGAATCCCAGGAATGTGAGGATAGGAAGGTAACGTTAGTGATAACCTGAACTTTGGTGTCCATATGTATAAATGCAGATAAGGATATTTACTTTCCAGGTTTTTTGTGCAACTTTATTTAAATAAAGTAAGTTATAAAAGTACTTTGTAAACTCTGAAGTGCTATGTGAATAAAAAATCATTGTTGTCATCACCATCACGTAGGAAACCAAGGAGTAGAGGGATAAAGTTACTTTTATTTTTTTGCCAGGAGCTAGATTTCATCTTCATATTTTACAGTCAGTCTTTATCATTTGAAGATAAAATGAAAGTTTCTAAAGTATTATTCCGCCCCACCCCCACCCCATTATAATAGTGAGAAAGAATGGAGGATGGGGTTGGGTAACTTTAGGGACTGAATAGACTTTGTTAAGCTTTTTGTCAAATGCTTTTGACCAAATGATTAGTTTCTCTCTGCCCAAGTCCTTTTCCGAGAGCACGAAGCATAGCAAAAGGGGAGGATAAAACAACCTGAGCGTGGCTGTGTTCAGAGGCAGTAAGTGATTTGATTGAGGCAGCGGGTTAAGGTGTGGGGGAATCATGAGCCGATTCTGGATTAGTAGATTAGGATCCAGCAAGGAGGACCTTGAACACAAAGCTTAGACATTGTCAGTAGAGAACAGTGAAAGTTTTGAAACAGGAGAGTAATTCAATCAGTGCTGTGCTTAGGAAGGTTTATCTGGGATGCTTAGTTGCTCAGTCGTGTCTGACTCTGTGGCCCCATGGACTGTAGCCTCCCAGGCTACTCTGTCCATAGGATTTTCCAGGCAAAAATACTGGAGTGAGTTGCCAATTCCTACTCCAGGGGATCTTCCCAGCCCAGGAATCAAACCAACATCTCTTACGTGTCCTGCATTAGCACGCAGAGTCTTTACTCCTGTGCCACCTGGGAAGCCCATTTATCTGGAGATGGTGTACAAAATGGGGAGGAGGAAGAACTTGGATAGGGCTGGAGACCAACTTAGTGCATGCTTTGGCTGTCCATTGGTGAGACACTGAAGGCTTCTAATAGGACTATGGTAGTGGAAAAGAAGGGGTCAACACAGGATGTCAGAGAGTGTGGTCCCGAGCTGAAGGAACTCTGGGACGTTATGACCTTTCACCTGTTATCTCTCCCAGAGGTTTGTTTCCCTGTAAACTTTTTTAAAAATTGAAGTATAAAAGTGCATGAATAATAATAGTTCAGTGAGTTTTTACAAAGTATAAAGTCTGAGCCAAGTTAAGATACACAACATAACCAGCACCCTCTAAGCCTCTATAAGCCCCAGTCCCGGCTCAGACAGAAAAGAATCTGCCTGCAGTGCGAGAGACCTGGGTTCAATCCCTGGATCGGGAAGATGCCCTGGAGAAAGGAATGGTAACCCACTCCAGTATTCTTGCCTGGAGAATTCCATGGACAGAGGAGCCTGGCGGGCTGCAGTCCACAGGGTCACAAAGAGTCAGACATGACTGAGCGACTAACACTTTCACTTTCAAGCCTCTATAACCCCTTCAGTCATTACTTCTCCCTCCCCAACAGGTAACCACTGTTTTGGCTTCCTTCACTATATGTTAATGTTGCCTGGTTTTGAGCTTTCTCTAAACAGAATCAAGTGGTACTAACTCTTTTTTGTCTGGCTTCTTTTGTTTGACATTATGTTTTTGAGATTTTTCTGTTTTCTGGTATGGAACATTAGTCCATTCTCTTTCAGTGCTCATTTGTGTTTCATTGTATGAATATATTACAATTTATTTATCCATTCTGCTATTGATGGACACATAAGTTGTTCCCAGTTTGAGGCTGAATAATGAATTTATTCAAGTTATGAATCACATTGCTATGAGAAATTCCTTTGCATGTCTTCTGATAAATGTAAGCTTTTGTTTCCTACCCACGAGCATAATCTGCTGGATTATAGGGCATATGCAAGTTCAGCTTTAGTAGATACTACCAAATAGTTTAGCATTTTACAAAGTTTACTGGTTTACACTGCTTTTAGCAGTATGTCAGAGTCCCTTACCAATTCCTGTGTCTTGGTCAGCTTGAGATGCTGCAATACATACCATAGGCTGGTTTAATAAGCAGTTATTTCTTTCTCACAGTTGTGAGGCCAGAAGTCCCAGATCAGGTTGCCAGCATGATCAAGTTCTGTTGAAAGTCCTCTTCTTGGCTTGTTGATGCCACCTGCTTGCTTTACCTTCACATGGTAGAGAGACAGCTCTGATCTCATCAACTCCTTATGAGGGCACCAATTCTATCACAGACTCTCCACTCTTAAAAATTCATCTAAACCTAATTACCCCCCAAACGCCCCACTTCCAAATACCATTACACTGGGGATTGGGGCTTCAACATAGGGATCGTGGCAAGGGACACAAACATTCAGTCCATAATAACTCAGCATTGTAATATTTTAAGGGGTTTCCCAGGTGGTGCTAGTGGTAAAGAACCTGCCTGACAGTGTAAGAGATGTGGGTTCGACTCCGGGATCAGGAAGATATAGTGGAGGAGGGCTTGGCAACTCACTCCAGTGTTCTTGCCTGGAGAATCCCATGGACAAAGGAGCCTGGTAGGTTACAGTCCATGGTGTCGCAGGGAGTCGGACATGACTGAAGCGACTTAACACTCATGCACGTAGTATTTTAAATGTCAGAGGCTCTTAAATTATAAGAAACTTGAACAGAGAGGGCTGAGTCTAGCATAAAGGAAGAAAGTGACTGCAGTCCTCCCTTCGCATCCTCAGGGGATTGGTTCCAGAACCCCTTCCCCACACATCTATGAATACTCAAGTCCCTTGTATAATAACGGTGAAGTATTTTCCGTACAAACTATGCCCATCCTCTTGTATACCTTAAATCATCTCTAGATTACTTACAATACCTTGAATACTGGAGTGGGTTGCCATGCTGTTCTCCAGAGGATCTTCCCAACCCAGGGATTGAACCTGGGTCTCCGGCATTGCAGGCAGATTCTTTGCCATCTGAGCTACCAGGGAAGTCCAATATTAATGTAAATGCTATGTACATAGCTGTTGCATGGCAAATTCAAATTTTGCTTTTTTGGGGGAACTTTCTGGAATTTTTTTCCCCAAATATTTTTGAACCCCAGTTGGTTGAATCTGTGGATGCAGTATCTCAGGTACAAAGAGCCAACTGTGCTGGTTATTGAGGGCCTGCCACATACCAGATACTGCCTCAGTGCTTTCTACTTACATTGTCTCGTTTAATCAAGATAATTCTCATGTACACTTCGAGCTCAGTGTTATTGCATTGATGTTTCAGGCCAGAAAACAGACTCACAGGTCAGGCAGCTCATAATTACTTCCAGAATCCAACCTAGATCTGCTTGAATCCAAACAGTCACATCACATAAAACTGCAGTTTGTCAGTGAGGCGTTTTCGGTTTTTTGGTGCAAAAGGGGGCTCTTGCTGATGACCCCGAAGTCCCCTCATATACATAGTCCCCTTCTGAGACTTAGACTTAGCTGACCCTGTAAACAGCAGCCTCCCAACCAGGCACCCCCCTGCCTCGTGCCCTCTCTGCTTCCCCACTGAAGCTCTTAGCAGCCAGTCATTAAGACTGTCTCAGGGTAGTTATTATTCTGACACACACGTCCTCCAGCTAGCAGGATGACGGAAGAAGCTCCCATGGAATTTTTAATGCTAGCCAAGCCTCTTACTTCTCTCTTTCACCAGTTTTCTTCATGTAGCTTTCCCCTCCCAAGACTAGGAAGACGGACATGACATATAATAGAAAGAGCTAGAAGGCAGGAGACCTAGTACAAAGTACCAACTACTAAATACTAATACTGACCCTAATACTAAATTGTATGCTCTTGAATGTCACCTGCTCTTGATCCAGGTTTCCTAATTCATTAGAAAGGAGATTGGATTGTGGTTGGTGGTTACATGGGTCATCCTCAGGGCTTACTGCGGGAAGACTCAAGCAGAAGATACTTAGAATTCTCTGTATGTGATTAAACAGAGCAGCTCTGGTTTTACTTTTGTTGTGTATATATTGAGCTTCTTCCTGAGATTTTAGGTAAGGTGGAAGATTGTATGAAAGTACATGCTTGAAATCCACTAGACTAGATGATATCTATTAAGTCAGTGTATCACTTTGTGAAAACCTTATGAAAGATTATAAGTGGCAAAACTGAAACGAGCAAAATTTTCACCCTTTACATACACACACAAACACACACACATACAAGCCTTCATGCTCTTCTCTGACCACTGTAAGGGAGTGGGGCAGATATAATGAGTTTTGCCCAGGGTGGTAGGTTGTGGAAGGATTAATCAAAGAGGAGGCATCTGAGCTGGACTTAAAGGAAGAGTAGAGCTTCTCTAGGTAGATTAGGAGACTGGAGAGAGAAGCCATTTCAGGCAGAGAAATGAGGCAGGAAGACATGGGAAAACACTGCTCTTTTAGAAGTATTGTGTTCTTGGTGTAGAGGTTGTATATGATGGAAAGAGAAAGAAGGAGGAAGGCCAGGTGACGAGGCCTCTTTGTGAAGGGACTTGAACATTTGAGGACTAATGAAGTGTGGATGTCACTTGAATTAGCACTGTTCATTCATCTGGGGCTCCTTTAGTCTCAGGACCCCTGATCCACACAGCAGTGGTTTTGCATGGTAGCTATGGCAATGATGATGCTCACATACTCAGAAGTGACTTTGATTAGAGGCAACCTTGCTGATCTGCATTAATTTCTTCTTAATTGGCTAGGAGTACTGGGTATATATGTGTCATACTTGTATAAAACGAAAGAGTAGGTGTGGGGGAGGCTGTGCTTGTGGGCAGTGACTTTCCACACTGTAATAAACTCATTAGTGTCCTTACCATTTACATTCATCATCAAGAGTGGAAGTGGCAAGATTGTCATTTTACCTCCTATGTGAAAAACTAGAGTCAGGCTTGTGGCTCAGACTTCACAGCTCTTCTCCATAATGGATCTCCTGATTCTGTCCCTGGAAACATATGTTTATTTGTAATGCATTCGATTTGTGGTAATTGGAGCACCATGCCTTTTGATTCTCCTGTCAGATGGCTGTCTTCCTGCTTGGAGAGCCTCAGAGCCTGATATAATGAGCCTATGAATTGCATTGGATCGGGAATTAGGTTTCTGATTAAACATGTAGAAGGGGCATCTCACCCACTTGCCCCTTTTTCTCATTTGTGACCTTGAGATGTCCCTAAATCTCATATGAATCCTATCCTGGTTGAGGACAGATTTCAGATTGGGACACATATCTGCCCATTTGGGGGTAGTGTCAGCTTCATCCATTTTACAGAACAATGAGGAGGAGTGAGCTGACAGTGACTGAAAAGTTGCATGGAGCAGGCACTTTATGTACATTGTCTCACTGACTGCTTACACCTAAAAAGAGGGCTTACCAACATTTTGCATATGAGCAGATAGTTAAGTAATTTCCCCAAAGTTGTATATAGCTGGAAAGTGATAAGTGAAGATTTGAATCTTTGAATTCAAAACTCATGTTTTTTTCTTTTTTTTCCATTTCATGACTCTGAAAGCAGAATGGTTGTGCTAACAGAGTCATAGGAATTTTGTAGCTTGATGGAAAAATTTTAGGGAGGAGGCTTTAGGCATTAGAGCCAGAGGAGCAGCTTTGGAAAATCAACACTAAAGGCTAATCAAAAGAGTAGCCTTTATAAAATATAGAGAGTAAAGAATTATAAGCTGTTCTAATACTTTCCTCACTTTGGGTTTGCTGTGACCAGTGTTAAATTTAGAGGATATCCAGTGTGAGGCAGAGTAGGGAGCAAGAAATTGATAGGACATGTAGCTGGGACTTAAAAACAACTGAGATATAATTTGCATATCATATAATTCACCTTTCTAAAGTGTACAGTTTGTTGACCTTAGTGTACTTATGAGATTGTATAACCGTCACCACTGTCTAATTCCACAGTCTTCATCACTCCAAAAAGAAAATGACCTGTATGTCTCAGCAGCCATTCCATTCCCCTTGCTCCCTTCCTTCAGCCCCAGAGAACTGATTATCTACTTTTTGTCTCTATGAATTTGCCTGTTCTGGATATTTGATGTAAATGTCTAGAATTACACCATAATGTGACCTTTTCTTCTTCTATGTCTAGCTTCTTTCACTTAACATTATGCTTTCAAGGTTTATCCGCATTGCAGAATGGACATAAAAAGGAACTAAGTAAATAGCACTTAGTAGTACTTAGTTCCTTTTTATAGAATTTTATTCCTCTGTTCCTTTCTGTAATATTCTGTTGTATGGATGTACCACATTTTATTTACCCATTCATCAGTTAATGGATATTTGGGTTGTTTCCACTTCTGTGCTGTTGTGATAATGCTGCTATACACATTTGTGTATGAGTTGTTATGAACATGTTTTCACTTTTCTTATGTGTATTCCCAGAAGTGGAATAGGAGTGACTCTATGTTTAACTTTTTGAGGGACTGCCAAACTGTTTTCCAAAGCTGCTGTGCCGTTTTACATTCCCATCAGTAATGTGTGATGGTTCCATTTTTTTCCCACCTCCTCAACAACATTGTTATTGTTCTTTTAAAAATTCTTATTCTAGGCATCTTAGTGTGTGTAAAGTGGTATCTCATTGTGTTTTTTATTTGTATTTCCCAAATTAAAAGACGCTTACTCCTTGGAAAAGACTCTGATGCTGGGAGGGATTGGGGGCAAGAGGAGAAGGGGACGACAGAGGATGAGATGGCTGGATGGCATCACTGACTCGATGGATGTGAGTCTGGGTGAACTCTGGGAGTTGGTGGTGGACAGGGAGGCCTGGCGTGCTGCGATTCATGGGGTCGCAAAGAGTCGGACATGACTGAGCAACTGAACTGAACTGAATGATTAATGATGATGAGCATCTTTTCATGTGATTATTGATTATTTGTATATCTTATTTGGAGATGTATCTATTCAAATATTTTCTCATTTTTAATTGGATTAGTTGGGTTGGTTTGTCCTTTTGTTGGTAAGTTGTAAGAGTTTTCTTTATATGTAATAGCTATAAGTAACCTTACCAGAATGTGATTTGTAAATATTTTCTCACACTTAGTGCATTATCTTTTTACTTTTGATAGGGTTTTTTGAAGCACAAACCAAATTTTAAAATTTTGATGAAGTCAAGTTTATCTGTTTTTTCTTTTGTTGCCAGTTCAAAGTCACCTGTTTTCTTTTTAGAGCTTACCTTAGAGTTTTACCTCTTGCATTTAGACCTTTGATTCACTTTGAATTAATTTTTATAGATGGTATAAGGTAGGAGTCCCACTTCATTCTTACATATGTGGACATCTATATTTCCCAGCACATTCATTGAAAAGATTCCTCTTTCCTCATTGAATTATAGATTCATTTTTGGATTTTCAGTTCTCTTCCACTGATGAGATGGATTCCAGTGATCTGCAGTCTATCCTTATACAACTATCACACTGCCCACACTGTAGTTGCCTTGATGTAAGCTTTGAAATTGGAAAGTATGTGTCCTCCAACTTTGTTCTTTTATAAGACTTTTGGCTATTCTTGGTTAATTGAACTTTCTTATGGATTTTAGGATCAGTTTCTCAATTTTTAAAACTTGTTTATTTATTTTTGGCTGTGCCACACAGCTTGTGGGGTCTTAGTTCTCTGACCAAGGATTGAACCTGGACCCCAGCAGTGAAAGGGCTGAATCCTTACTTCTGGACTTCCAGGGTTTCTTTTAAAAAGGCATTTGGAATTTTGAGAGGGTTTATGTTGAATCTGTAGATTTATTTGAAGAATCTTGGCATCTATTAAGTCTTCTAATCCATGAATACTGTTGATTTTCCACTGTTTAGATCTTCTTTAATTATTCTGTAGTTTTCAATGTATCAGTCTTGTACTTCTTTTTAAACATTTGTTACCAATAATTTTATTCTTTTTGATGCTATTATGAATGGAATTGTCTTCTTGATTTAACTTTTAAGTATTCATTACTGGTATATGGGAATGCAACTAAATTTTTTATATTGGCTCTGAATCGTGCAACCTTGTTAAACTCATTTATTAGCCCTAATAGAATGTATGCATGTATTCCTTAGAATTTGTTGTGCATAAGATCATATCATCTGCAGACAGAGGTAATTTTGCCTCTTCCTTTTCAACCTGGATGCCTTGATTTTTTTTTTCTTGTCTGATTGTCCTGGCTGGAATCGTACCATGCTAAGTGGAGAGAGCAGACATCTTTGTCTTATTCCTGATTTTTGAGGGGAAACTTTCTGTCTTTCACCATTAGTATAAAGATAACTGTGGTTTTTTTCATAGATGCCTATTATTAGCTTGAGGAATTTCCTTTTGATCCCTGGGTTGCTGAGGGGTTTTTTTGTTTTGAAAACATACTGGGTTTTGTTAAATACTTTGTGTCTGTGATCATGTGGTTTTTGTCCTTTGTTACTATTGTGTATTATATTAATATTTATATGTTGAATCAACCTTGCATTGCTGGGATAAATCTCAGTCATCATATATAATCCTGTTTTTCCCTCTTGAGTGTTTTTTTTCTTTATTGAGGTCTAGTTGATGTATAATATTATATATGTTTCAGATATACAACATAGCGATTCACATTTTTTAAAGTTATATTCTGTTTATAGTTGTTATAAAATATTGGCTAATATATAATTCTTTTTATATACTGGTAGATTTGGTTTGTTAGCATATTGTTTGTAGCTGGAGCTTTTTGCAAAGTGTTTTTAGTAGATCTGACATTATACAGAGAGAAATAGAAGGTGCCTCACATTTCACCAACTGCTGTGTGCTGCCACAATGCTGAAAGACTTACTTGTCTTTCTCTTATTTAGACTTCTAGGCCGTATTGTCTCTGTCTTGCTTTTAAAGGAACTTTTAAAGATGAGAAAACAAAGAGGCAAAATTTTTTGGCTCAGCACTTCTCTTAAATAGGGATTGATACTGCAAGGAAAAGGAGTAAGACAGAGCCAATAGCTAAAAAAGCAGCAGAATTTTTGAAGATGTATCGTAAGTTATAAAGCTAGCTTTATGTATGTAATACCAGAACTGAACCTGTCATGGGTATAATCTTAGGCTAGACATCTCATGTAAGGTAAAGCGTTGGGGATAGAAAGAAACACAATTTTTTCTTGGCTGTATGACTACCCTTTTTTGATATCAGATACAGTCAGGCCTTTTCATACTGTTTATAGTTGAAAAGATGGAGAAGCTCTAAACAGTCAGGAAAAACAAGACCGGGAGTTGACTATGGCTCAGATCATGAACTCCTTATTGCCAAATTCAGACTTAAATTGAAGAAAGTAGGGAAAACCACTAGACCATTCAGGTATGACCTAAATCAAATCCCTTATGATTATACAGTGGAAGTGAGAAATAGACTTAAGGGGCTAGATCTGATAGATAGAGTACCTGATGAACTATGGACTGAGGTTCGTGACATTGTACAGGAGACAGGGATCAAGACCATCCCCTGGAAAAGAAATGCAAAAAAGCAAAATGGCTGTCTGGGGAGGCCTTACAAATAGCTGTGAAAAGAAGAGAAGCAAAAAGCAAAGGAGAAAAGGAAAAATATAAGCATCTGAATGCAGATTTCCAAAGAAGAGCAAGAAGAGATAAGAAAGCCTTTCTCAGAGATCAATGCAAAGAAATGGAGGAAAATAACAGAATGGGAAAGACTAGAGATCTCTTCGAGAATTAGAGATACCAAGGGAACATTTCATGCAAAGATGGGCTTGATAAAGGACAGAAATGGTATGGATCTAACAGAAGCAGAAGATATTAAGAAGAGGTGGCAAGAATACACAGAAGAACTGTACAAAAAAGATCTTCACGACCCAGATGGTGTGATCACTCACCTAGAGCCAGACATCCTGGAATGTGAAGTCAAGTGGGCCTTAGAAAGCATCACTACGAACAAAGCTAGTGGAGGTGATGGAATTCCAGTTGAGCGCTTTCAAATCCTGAAAGATGATGCTGTGAAAGTGCTGCACTCAACATGCCAGCAAATTTGGAAAACAGCAGTGGCCACAGGACTGGAAAAGGTCAGTTTTCATTCCAATCCCAAAGAAAGGCAATGCCAAAGAATGCTCAAACTACCGCACAATTGCACTCATCTCACATGCTAGTAAAGTAATGCTCAAAATTC
>NW_011495042.1:5507264-5510824 GCF_000754665.1 Bison bison bison | reverse complement strand
AGACAGCTTTTGAACTGTGGTGTTGGAGAAGACTCTTGAGTCCCTTGGTCTGCAAGGAGATCCAACCAGTCCATTCTGAAGGAGATCAGCCCTGGGATTTCTTTGGAGGGAATGATGCTGAAGCTGAAACTCCAGTACTTTGGCCACCTCATGCGAAGAGTTGACTCATTGGAAAAGACTCTGACGCTGGGAGGGATTGGGGGCAGGAGGAGAAGGGGATGACAGAGGATGAGATGGCTGGATGGTATCACCGACTCGATGGACATGAGTTTGAGTGAACTCCAGGAGATGGTGATGGACAGCGAGGCCTGGCGTGCTGCAATCCATGGGGTGGCAAAGAGTTGGACACGACTGAGCGACTGAACTGAACTGATCGGTCAGGCCTTAACCCTTGCTGTTGCTAAGTCACTTCAGTCGTGTCCGACTCTGTGCAACCCCATAGACGGCAGCCCATCAGGCTCCCCTGTCACTGGGATTCTCCAGGCAAGAACACTGGAGTGGGTTGCTATTTCCTCCTCCAATGCATGAAAGTGAAAAGTGAAAGTGAAGTCACTCAGTCATGTGGGACTCTTCTCGACCCCATGGACTGCAGCCCACCAGGCTCCTCCATCCATGGGATTTTCCAGGCAAGAATACTGGAGTGGGGTGCCATCGCCTTCTCCCCTTAACCCTTAAGCCTCAGTTTTAAAGAAGACATGGTTTCCTGCCCTTAAGTATTAATAGTTAGTTTTCTAGTGTGGATGACAGGTAAGCTGTTCAGTGAGGTTCTGGGTCCCTAGCTATGCCCACATTAACCAGGTGGGCACTGGTGTTGGGGGAGCCTGGAATACTTATTGTATACTTAGTTAAAAACAATGAAGTGTGGAATGATTAAGTATAAAATATGCTGATTTGGGACACAGATTGGTGATTTGGGAGATTTGTGTCTGTGTTTGACAGCAGAGATTCTCAGTTGGATTCCCGTGAGTTAAGATTTCATGAGGATTCAGCTTCCAAAGATGATTGGAATTTGATGAGGGATTGCCTGGCAAGTGTGTAGCTGCAGACAGAAAAGAGTAAAAGTAGATGTCAGAGTGGGAAAGGAGGTCTTTGGACTAGCAAATTAATCTAGTTCTGATGAACAGGAGAGAAGAATGATAAACATGACATTCTGCATAGTGATTACTTCTGATGGAAGCCAGGGTAAGGCAGGAGGGTTGGATAGAGAGCTTTAATGATATTGGTAAGTTCTGTCTCTTAAAACAACTGGTAGATCCATGAGCGTTCTTTTTATTAGTAGACTTTATAGTAACTTTATCATGTTTTAAAATATATACAATATTTCTTTCAGAAAAGGAGGAGATGAAAGAAAAATGATGGAGGAATAAAGGAAGAGAATCAAGTCCCAGCAGGGAACTAATGCCAGACGGCCTTTGCTTAATATGTCATGTTATAGTCATCTTGCCCATTTGGAGTTATTAGGGGATATATGTTTCTCTCTTTTCTTCCATGACTTATAACTGAAAGGTAATTTCTTAGAGCTAAGCTTTGGGAAGAAGAGAAGAAAATGAAGCTTTGAAACAGATTTTGTTTCTCCTTCTCAGGGGAGAAAGTGGAGGGTGTAGGAGTGGGAGCTCGTGTGTCCAGGCACCAAACTTGGCAGACAGCTCCCTCAGAGCAGATGGAGCGAGGATTTCATCACCTGACAGACTGACTCAGACCTGCCTCCCTGCAGCCAGCCACTACTGGGTATGCTGGGGATGGCTTGAATCTCTGTCAAAAGCGGCAGGATGGTGTTATTTCTCCTTCAACTCTAGCAGTGACATACTCTAACCTTCCCGGATGAAGAGTTGCCCAGGACCCGGCAGACCCCATGTTCAGTCAAGGAACTGGTGTATCTGACCTCTGTTGTTTGCAGGGACAGTGGCTTTGGTGGAATGGGCATTTCTTAGACTGAAGTGTTTAAGCAGAGGCTGCAACTCGGAGTGGATGACTTCCCCAATCCATGTTGCTGTAGGGAGGATTTTTACATTGAATTAAATTGCCCGTGTGTCCTCTGAGCTTTTTTTCTCCCTGGAGATTATGAGAAATGTGAAGTGGAAGCTCTTATGTAGTCCATGATTGGTTTAGTGAGGTTAGCATAGGGGAAAAAAAACCCTGGGAAAGACTTAGAATTATCGCCTAAGAAGTAAGCAGCTTTCTGGAAGTGACAGATCTTGCTGCCAGTCACGATTTTAGTAACCAGTGAAGATGAACATGTGCTGGATTAGGGCCACAGCCTTTTAGTTAGTGTCCTTGCCTTTAGTCTCTCCCCTGCCATTTTAGATTGCAAATGCTGCCAGGCCTTTTTTCCTAAAAGCCGACTTTCATCATGGCACTCTCCACTCAGGTTTCTCCAGTAGCTGCCGCTCTGCATCAAGTCTAGGCTTACTGTCTACCTTTGAAAGTGAAAGTGTGAGTCTGTCAGTCGTGTCTGACTCTTTGCGACCCCATGGACTGTGGCCCACCAGGCTCCTCTGTCCATGGAATTCTCCAGGCAAGAATACTGGAATGGATTGCCATTTCCTTCTCCAGGGCATCTTCCCAACCCAGGGATTGAATCCGCATCTCCCGCATTGCGGGTAGATTCTTTACTGTTTGAGCTACCAGGGGAAGCCTTTGAGATGTGTTATATCTGGCCTTCTCTATCTAAAACCTACCTACCTGTCCTGTAAGTTTTAGCTCAGTTTCCTCCTCCTTCAGGCTAACATTGATCACTGTCTTCTGTGCTCTAAGAAACGTATATCAGTTCAGTTCAGTTCAGTTCAGTCGCTCAGTCGTGTCTGACTCTTCGCGACCCCATGAATCGCAGCATGCCAGGCCTCCCTGTCCATCACCAACTCCCGGAGTTCACCCAGACCCACGTCTGTCGAGTCAGTGATGCCATCCAGCCATCTCATCCTCTGTCGTCCCCTTCTCCTCCTGCCCCCAATCCCTCCCAGTATCAGAGTCTTTTCCAATGAGTCAACTCTACGCATGAGGTGGCCAAAGTACTGGAGTTTCAGCTTCAGCATCATTCCCTCCAAAGAAATCCCAGGGCTGATCTCCTTCAGAATGGACTGGTTGGATCTCCTTGTAGTCCAAGGGACTCAAGAGTCTTCTCCAACACCACAGTTCAAAAGCATCAATTCTTCGGCGCTCAGCCTTCTTCACAGTCCAACTCTCATATCCATACACGACCACAGGAAAAACCCTTGCCTTGACTAGACGGACCTTTGTTGGCAAAGTAACGTCTCTGCTTTTGAATATGCTATCTAGGTTGGTCATAACTTTCCTTCCAAGGAGTAAGCGTCTTTTAATTTCATGGCTGCAGTCACCATCTGCAGTGATTTTGGAGCCCCCCAAAATAAAGTCTGACACTGTTTCCACTGTTTCCCCTGTTTCCCCATCTATTTCCCATGAAGTGATGGGACCGGATGCCATGATCTTTGTCTTCTGAATGTTGAGCTTTAAGCCAACTTTTTCAGTCTCCTCTTTCACTTTCATCAAGAGGCTTTTTAGTTCCTCTTCACTTTCTGCCATAAGGGTGGGGTCATCTGCAT
>NW_011495042.1:5477156-5506343 GCF_000754665.1 Bison bison bison | reverse complement strand
TTCCTCTATTTCTTTGCATTGATCACTGAGAAAGGCTTTCTTATCTCTTCTTGCTCTTCTTTGGAACTCTGCATTCAGATGCTTATATCTTTCCTTTTCTCCTTTGCTTTTTGCTTCTCTTCTTTTCACAGCTATTTGTAAGGCCTCCCCAGACAGCCATTTTGCTTTTTTGCATTTCTTTCCATGGGGAAATAAACAAATAAATAAACGTATATAGTAGTTTCTCAATAATGTAGTGATAAATTGTTTCATAATGTTTATTTGTATATGAGTGTTGGACTGAGAGCCCTTTGAAGCTATGGACCATGTTTCCTCCTCTTCCCCATGGTATTTAAGGTGGTACCTGGCACTTATCAGTACATTTTGTTAAATTATTGAACACTGTAATTTTTGTAATAATTAGTATCTGTATATTAATAATTTTAGAGTTCACAAGTGCTTTCACATTTATTATTTCATTTAATTCTCCCAGAAATTTTATGATATTCCCATTTAGAGATGAAGAAATTGACTCTTAAGAGAGAGATAATTTTTCCAAGATCTCATGGTTGCTAACTGGTAGACAGAACTGGAGTCCAAGTTTTTACTTCTGTTGAAAATACCAACTTGCCTTAGGTTTTCTTAAAATCCCAGTTTTCTTTAAGGGGTTTGTAGATATTTGTTATTCAATACCATGGAAATATATGCGAGTGCAATGAGAAAGTACTATCTTCCTGTGAACTAGACAGTTATAGAAGATGTTATGTTTCAGACTCAAACAGATCTGAAGAGGAAAGGTACAGTGAATTGAATAGGGTCTCTCTAAAATTCATATCCAGCCTTCACTTCAGAATGTGACCTTTTTGGGAAATGAAGTCTTTGCAGAAGGTAAGGACCTTGAGATGAAATCATCCTAGTTTAGGGGGGCTCTAAAGTCAGTGACTGGCGTCCGCATAAAGGAAAAGAGAGCACAGAGAGGAGCAGGGAGGAAAAGGCCTGTGAGGACAGAAGCAGAGACTGGAGCGAGGCAGCTGCACGCCAGGGAGCAGTGAGGGCTGCCGACAGCCACTCGAATCTGCAAGAAGCAAGCAACTGGTGGGCCCCTACCACTTTCAGGGGAAACATAGCCCTGCCATCACCTTGACTTTAGGCTTAGCCTCCAGAACTGTGAGAGAATAAATTTTGCTTGTTTTCAGCCATTATGTTTGTGCTAATTTGTTATAGCAGCCTTAGGAAACTAATACAGAAGGGGAGAAAAAAAGTCTCTTATATACCAGGCTAGTTCTAGGTACTATAATATGTTACTTTACTTTATCTCTCAACAACTTTATGTAGGTAGGCTGATTTATCCATATTTTATGGTCAGGAAAGTAAGACTCTGAAAGGTAAAATAGAAAGCTCATGTTTTAAAAATATTCTGTCATCCTGTTTTCAGCTGCGTACTTTTCCTGTTGATTGCCTGAGGAGCTTATTTTGTGGTCCTCACAGTGCCAGGGCACTGAACTGTGATGGTCTCTCCTTATTAGGTTGGTCAAAGATGTGAACGGTGGATTAATCAAACGAGGGCTGAAAGTCTCATATGACCTTTCTTCTGGGCCTGACTTTCAACCTCACTCTCCCAACTTCCTTACCTACATATTCACACAGCCTTCCTGAATCTTTCTTAGGTTCCCCTTTACCCAATATTCTCTGTTTGTCTCTCTCTCTTTTTCATCTGAAACTCCATAGCAGCTTATCTATTGAATTTTATTACACTTATTGTTGTCTATCTTTTATTATGTGATTTGTGCCTGTCTAACTCTCCCAGGTGTATTGACAGTTTCTTAAGATGAGGATCTTGTCTCGTTCATTTTTATGTCTTCCGTATTACCTGTTGGGAATCCTTAGTTGTCACATCTGTTAATTAATGATTAGTTGAATTTTGCTTTCCTTTTCTTCCTCCTCCCCAGTTTTCAGGTTCCAGTGCCAACCTTTGGAAGGCAAAGTTCGCCTTTGGCTCCCTTCTGTCTTCCTTTCCAGTGACATCATTTTTCTGTGTGCCTCCTCCCTTCTCTGAGCCTTGCTGTCCACTGGCTATCACTTAATTCTCTTGTGAAGTGCCGCTGTGCTCTGCTCCAAATCACTTTATAAGAGGCCTGTCGTAGCACTGTTACAGTGTTATGGCCACCTTAGGTGTCTGCCTCCCAAACTACAAACTCCTCAAATGGAAAAGAACTTTCCTCGCTCATTCTAGTACCCAAATGCCTAGCTCTTTGCTTCACATTCATTAAATGTTGATTGAGTGAGTAAATTAAAGGTTTTTTAAATTAAATTAAATTAAAGACTTCATAGGATGTCTATATTTTTCTAGGAAAACTGGTAACCTGATAGGCCTTCCAAATCTGGTTGAATCTGGTGGTAGAATTTTTTTAAACATATTAACAAGTATTGAGGTAGAGGTCTGAGTTGGGAGCCTTTTGATTCCCCAAGTATTCAACCTTATAGGTTACTTTCTATTTTATATGGCTAGTCTTGCCAGGTATAGATGCGAAGTAGATCATAAGGCCAAGGTCATCTTGAAAAGTGATGCCAAAACCCTCCATATGGAGCAGAAGTGTTTCCTGGAGAGTTTTGTGAAGCCGTCTTTTCATGAAAATAGCTTTTAAGAAGCAAAGCAAAGCATTTTAAGCTTCAGATAATTCAAAGCTTAGAGGTGATTGAGATTCTCTTTTATAGTTTCTTCCCCTAGGGGAGTCGCATAGTATGAGAGAAAGAACACCGAACCGGGAGTCCTACAATGCAAGTTCCTCTCCCAGATATGACTGTTATTAGTTACATGGTTATAGTGGACTCTTGTGGGTTTTGGCTTCCAGTGTCTGTTTCTCCTTCTTTTAGATGCCGGTGCCCAGGTTTTCCATCTCCTCCCTAGAACTCAGGCCTTATGCTTTGGACATAGCCCACTTCACCCCTGGCTCCAAGGATACATATGTGACTCATGCCTTGCTAATAAGAGGATTGCATTCTTTCTGATGATGTAGATTATGTAAGAACGGGCTGTGGTCTCAGTTTGGATCTATGCCTGACTTTTTAAAAAAATTTATTTATTTTTTACTTGACGGATAATTGCTTTACAGAATTTTATTGTTTTGTGTCAAACCTCAACATGAATCAGCCACAGGTATACATATATCCCCTCCCTTTCGAACCTCCCTCCCATATCCCTCCCCGTCCCACCCCTCTAGGTTGATACAGAGCCCCTCTTTGAGTTTCCTGAGCCATATAGCAAATTCCTGTTGGCTATCTATTTTACATATGGTAATGTAAGTTTCCATGTTACTCTTTCCATACATCTCACCCTCTTCTCCCCTCTCCCCATGTCCGTAAGTCTATTCTCTGTATCTGTTTCTCTATTGCTGCCCTGTAAATAAATTCTTCAGTACCATTTTTCTAGATTCCATATATATGCATTAGAATACAATATTTATCTTTCTCTTTCTGACTTACTTCACTCTGTATAATAGATTCAAGGTTCATCCACTTCATTAGAACTGACTCAAACGCATTCCCTTTTATGGCCGAGTAATATCCCATCGTGTGTATGTACCACAACTTCTTTATCCATTCATTTGTCAGTGGACATCTAGGTTGCTTCCATGTTCTAGCTGTTGTAAATAGTGCTGCAGTGAGCAATGGGATACATGTGTCTTTTTCAATTTTGGTTTCCTCAGGGTATATGCCTAGGAGTGGGATTGCTGGGTCATCTGGTGGTTTTATTCCTAGTCTTTTAAGGAATCTCCATACCACCTTCCATAGTGGCAGTATCAATTTACATTCCCACCAACAGTGCAAGAGCATTCCTTTTTCTCCACACCCTCTCCAGCATTTATTGTTTGTAGGCTTTTTGACAATGGCCGTTCTGACTGGTGTGAGGTGATATCTCATTGTAGTTTTGATTTGCATTTCTCTAATAATGAGCCATGTTGAACATCTTTTCATGTGTTTGTTAGCCATCTGTATGTCTTCTTTGGAGAAATGTCTTTTAGGTCTTTTTTCAACTTTTTGATTGGGTTGTTTGTCTTTCTGGTATTGAATTGTATGAGCTGCTTGTATATTTTGGAAATTAATCTTTTGTCAGTTGTTTCATTTGCTATTATTTTCTCCCATTCTGAGGGTAGTCTTTTCACCTTGCTTATAGTTTCCTTTGCTGTGAAAAAGCTTTTAAGTTTAATCAGGTCCAACTTGTTTACTTTTGTTTTTATTTCCATTATTCTAGGAGGTGGGTCATAGAGATTTCTTGATTTATGTCATCAAGTGTTCTGCCTATGTTTTCCTCTAAGAGTTTCATAGTTTCCGGTCATACACTTAGGTCTTTAACCCATTTTGAGTTTATCTTTGTGTAGGTGTTACGAAGTGTTCTAATTTCATTCTTTTACATGTAGCTCTCCAGTTTTCCCAGTACCGTTTATTGAAGAGGCTGTCTTTGCCCCATTATATATGCTTTCCTCCTTTGTCAAAAATAAGGTACCCATAGGTGCATGGGTTAATTTCTGGGCTTTCTATCTTGTTCCGTTGGTCTATATTTCTGTTTTTGTGCCAGTACCGTACTGTCTTGATGACTGTAGCTTTGTAATATAATCTGAAGTCAGGAAGGTTGATTCTTCCACCTCCATTCTTCTCAGGACTGCTCTGGCTATTCGGGTTCTTTTGTGTTTCCAAATGAATTGTGAAATTTTTTATTCTAGTTCTGTGAAAAATGCCATTGGTAATTTGATAGGGATTGCATTGAATCTGTAGATTGCATTTGGTAGTATCATCATTTTCACAATATTGATTTTTCCTATCCAGGAGGACATCTGTTTATGTTGTCTTTGATTTCTTTCATTGTCTTATAATTTTCTTTGTACAGTTCTTTTGTTTCTATAGGTAAGTTTATTCCTAGATATTTAATTCCTTTTGTTGCAATGATGAATGCGATTGATTCCTTAATTTCTCTTTCTGATTTTTCATTGTTAGTATATAGAAATGCAAGTGATTTCTGTGTGTGGATTTTGTATCCTGCAACTTTGCTAAATTCACTGATTAGCTCTAGTAATTTTCTGATACTATCTTTAGGGTTTTCTATGTACAATATCATGTATGACTGACTTTTGATCAATTTTTTCTTTTTTACAGAAGGCATGTATTCTTTTTATATTGGATATGAACCTGGGAAGATGTAAGATTGGGGTCCTCAGGAGAAGTTCTGCCTGGGAATGAAACCAAAACAGAGATGAAGAGCAACCAGGTCCTTTGAACCCCTAAAGTCTGTTGAACTCAGAACCTGGACGTTTCATATATGTGAATTAGTAAAAAAAAATTTTTGCCTAGTTTACTTTTGCAAGTCATCTGAAATGGTGACTTTCAACAAACTTTTTTGAGCCTTTATTTTAGTATCTTTAAAATGAGTAGACTGGGCTCATTAAGAGATAGATTAACTTCTGTGTTGATACCTGTTTGAAATAAAACAGATGTTTTTCACACAGGAATTATACAGATTGAGAGTCTAGGTGTTCTTGGTGCTACTAAATTGTGTTTCCCTGTAGTTAAATCTGACCACTGATGTTTCAGTGAATTTATAAAGTTATAGCCTTGTCATTGATCAGATCTGTGAACTTGACCACATCTTTTAGCCTCTGAGGTTTAATTTCCTCTTTTAGGATGTGATGCTGATGGTGTCTTGTTAAACTCACAAAGTCAAATGATAGAATGAAATCAGAGGGTCAGAAGAGAAGTGTAATTTTGATGGTACAGGATAGGTAGGGTTCAGATGAGGAGAGGAAGGGAAGGTAAGGCATGAACATGAATGATGTGAGCAAAGGCAAAAAAGAGTGAGTCAAAGTCTGTAAGCCAAATTTGTTCAGATTCCTGATGGAATATTGTGTTTCGTTCTGTCTTTCCCACCACATGAATAATTAGGGTACTGAAAGATTTGAAATGAGATCTTTGTGGGAAAGTAAAGGCTTCCAGAAATATGACTGAGAATTTAGTAACTGTCTATAGTTATCTTGCTCTGTGGTTGAAACAATTTGAACAACTATTTTCCATTCTTTCAGAGGAGAAGACTAGGGGAATTAATATGAGATATTTGGAATCTAATGAAGACATTTGGTTAAACATTATAACCCCTCAAAATAGGAGGAATCTTTATCCTGAGTCATGGTCCTCTAGCTTTGTAGACGTATGTGGAGGCACTGAGGTTTCCAGAGGAGCAGTTTGCCTCCCCCATTAGAACCATGTGGTCGTGGTTCTTGTTATAAACTACAGATATTTCTGATATTGAGGAATAAGCACAATACCTTCAAATAAGTTTTTTATATTTTATTGTGCCCCGTGGCATTAGGCTTACAGAATCATGGAACTTTAGAGCTGAAAGAGATAGAATAATAGAGCAAGTATTTATTGAGTTCTGATTGTGTGCTATCCACTGCCCTGATTTCTTTACGTATATTAAATATCTTCCTCGGCTTATGATGGAATTAAATTTTTATAAATCTATTATAAATTGAGGATATTGTAAGCTGAAAATGCACTTAATACACTTGATGTCCTGAATCACATTACAGCTTAGCCTGGTGGTGTTTTAATCATTAAGTCATGTCCAACTCTTCGCGACGCTATGGACTGTAGCCCACCAGACTCCTCTGTCCACAGGATTTCCCAGGCAAGAATACTGGAGTGGGTTGCCATTTCCTTCTCCAGGGAATCTTCCCAACCCAGGGATTGAACCTGCCTTTCCTGCATCATAGGTGGTCTCCTGCATCGTAAGCAGATTCTTTACCAACTGAGCCCCCAGGTGGCACCAGTGAGATGGAGTTTCAATCCCTGGGTCAGGAAGATCCCCTGGAGGAGAAAATGGCACTCTACCCCAGTATTCTTCCTGGGAGAATCCCGTGGACAGAGGAGCCTGACAGGCTACAATCCATACGGTCGCAAAGAGTCAGACATGACTGAGTGTCTGAGTGTAGCACAGACAAAAATAGCTCAAATGGACAGTATTGTAAGCTGAAAATGCCCTTCATACACCTAACCTCCTGAACATCGCAGCTGAGCCGAGGCTACCTTAAATGTGCTCAGAACACTACATTTGCCTACGGTTGGGCAAAATCAAGTGTTGAATCTCTCATGTAACTGCATACGATACTGAAAGTAAAAACAGAATGGTAGTCTAGGTGCAGAGTGGTTGTAAGTGCATCATTGGTTTACCCTCGTGTTCGTGTGGCTGACAGGTTTTGGGGAGCTGTGGCCCAGTGCTGCTGCCCAGCATCAAGGGAGACTGTCCTACCACATGTCGCTAGCCTGGGAAAAGATCAAAATTCAAAATCTGATGTATGGTTTGACGAATGTGTATTGCTCTTACACTATTGTAAAATAAAAACATTATAAGTCAAACCATCGTAATTTGGGGACCATCTGTGTGTTTAATTCTCACAGGTACCCTATAAAATAGGTACAGATATCATTCTTATTTTTAAAAATTGAAGTATAGTTGATTTACAATGTTTCAGGTATATAAATCATTCCTACTTTATGAGTGAGGAGATTGAAAGATTAACAGGTTAAGAAATGTACCTCTAGATCATGCAACTAAGAAGTGGCAGAGCCAGAATAATTAAAAATCTGTAATTGTATACCTTAAAGTTTCTGTGGTCTGGGGGTTTGCAGCCTGGGCTCCTGATGTTTAGTAATCTAGAGTCACAGTCCCCTTCCCTTCCAGGGTCTTTGCACTGTACCACCACCAGGGGGCAGTACTTGTGGTGTAGCAAAATCTGCTAAAAACGCAGTTTAAAGGGAAGTTTACTACATTTAGTATTTTAGTATTTTTTAAAAATATTAACTTCAGTGACTGCTTAATGACTGAGATGTGATTATAATAAATTAGGACTGTTAGCCTTTCAAGATTTTTCTGATGCAATAAAAGAGTAGATAAAAAGCAAAATGCATAAATTAATTTTCCTTTTGCTGCAAATAAGAATTTTGGATTTAAAATGGTTTAAAATGAGATGCTAAGGATGAACAAGGAGAATATATTTCAGGTTTTTTTTCCTGGGTTAAAAAAGTAAGTGGCGGTGCTGTTTCTCTATTTGAATGGGTGGTTTGTTTTTGTTTTTTTCTTGTCCTTTGGGGATTACATTACACCACCACTAATAACACTTGAGTAATGTTTCACACTTCACAGAGCACTTTCACTTATGTTATTGTACATATCTGGAGAAGGCGATGGCACCCCACTCCAGCACTCTTGCCTTGGAAATCCATGGACGGAGGAGCCTGGTAGGCTGCAGTCCATGGGGTCGCTAAGAGTCGGACACGACTGAGCGACTTCACTTTCACTTTTCTCTTTCATGCATTGGAGAAGGAAGTGGAAACCCACTCCAGTGTTCTTGCCTGGAGAATCCCAGGGATGGCGGAGCCTGGTGGGCTGCTGTCTATGGGGTCGCACAGAGTTGGACACGACTGAATCGACTTAGCGTAGCATAGCATTGTACGTATGAGTCTTTCCGTCTTTGCTGTTCCCATAGACCTCTGCACAGACCCTTCACTGTGTTTTACGTGTTATTTACTCCCCCACCAACTATAGTCTCCAGAACAGTGTTCCCAGTGAACTGGTTTGTGGGTCCTGTGGAGTTAGTATTGCCATGTTGAGTGGTAGGGAGCTCAGAGCTGCCTCCCAGAACTATATGAACTTTGAATCTGTTGGAATTAAGAAAAAAGTTAAAATCAATTTGCTTAGAAATAAAAATGAAGCTTCTATTTCAAGCATAATGTAGCAGAAAAAAAGCTTGGACTTGGAGTCAGAAGACCTGAATCTGAATCCCTTCCGCTGTTTTACTAGACATTGATTCATGCTTAAAGCACCCTTGTTCTTCTCCTCTATAGTACTTATTGCAGTTGTAATCAAATAAGTATTTGTTTAATGATTGTATTTTCCACTAGTATATAAATTTGATCAGGGAAGAGACTACAGTATTCTTCACAATTGCATTCTCTGCACCTAGCACAGCAACTAATACATTTTAGGGGCTTAATAAATATTTGTTGAATGAATAAATGAATGAAAACCCAGTAAACTGGGACAAGGGGAATTAAAATTGGCTTGACTGGATCTGAGGAGTTGGACACTTTTTAACTGAGGATGTTATATTTAAAATTGAGACTTGAAGGGTGAAGGGGAGTTGGCAAGGCAAATAATGAGGAAACTGTTCTGAAGGAAAAAACATCTGGGAAGGCGAAAGAGCCTGGTTAATTTGAAGAAACACATCCCTGTGTGATTGGAATGTAGAAGGGGCGGGAGGAGCGCCGTGAAGAGAGCCTGGAGTGCGCAGAGGCCAGATCATGCGGAGGCCTATGGGCTTTGCTAAGGCTTTTGCGCTTGATTCTAATAGAAATGGGATGCTCTTGGAGTTTTGGTAGAGGAGAGCCGTGATTAGGCGTCCCCTTTGAAATGGCTGTCCTAGCAGTTGTCTAGTGGGGACTGGATTGGAGGAGGGGGAATGTGGGTCCTGGGAAACCATTAGAAGTCTCTCACAGAAGCCCACGTGGGAGATGATGGTGGCTTGGGCAAAGACAGTGGCAGTGGGGATGGAAGGAGGTGGAATAGTATAATGTTTGCTAGATAAGATGATCAGGCCTTGATGATTAATTGGATGTGAGATGAAGGAGAGGGAGGTGGCCAACTATGTCTAATAGGTTTCTGATGAGGCACCCAAGTGGATGGGGTGCTGTTTCTTGAAAGGTGAGGAACACTGGAGGAGCCTGAAGTAACAGGTTTTAGAGTGAGAGGAGGAGTGTTATTTTAGACACGTTTCTGACATGTGTTTCAAGTGCTGTGAGACATCCGAGTGGAGGATGACTCTGGGGGTTAGGTATATGGGTTTGAACTTCAGGAATGCGTATTGTATTCTATGACTGTGAGAACAGAAAGAACCACCTTATTCTTTTTTTCATGACTGCATGTTTAAGTACTAAGGTACCAATTATGTGGCATAATTATCTTAAGGAAAATGTACATAACATGGAGAGAAAGAAGTAAATGTTTTTGCCCAGATTGTTTTTTTTATTGAAGTATAGTTGATTTACAATTTTGTATTAGTTTTAGGTGTTATCACAGATGTGATCACAGCAAAGTGATTGTTATACATATATTTTCTTTTCCAGATTATTATTCGTTACAGGTTTTTACAAGATGTTGAATACAGTTCCACCCTGAATGTGCCCCGCCCCCCACAGTTGTCTAATCTCATAAGGTCAGCAGGGTGGGGCCTACTTAGTTGAGAGAGAAGAGTAGTTTAAAATGTGAGTTTCCTTTAAGAGAAAGGGGAAATGAGGTCCCCCAGCAGGTGGCTTTGGTCTTAGATTAGAGGAGGTCCACCCGATTTATTATTTTAACAGAAGGGATGGAGGAGAATGTACAGAGGGATGGAGAGGAAGATACAGAAAGCTGTGTGGACTGAATGGTGTGAAGTTGAGGACGTATCCATCTGGTGGATTCTATTTTCTTTGTTAAGTAGGAGGCTAGGTCATCTACTGAGATGGCAGAAGGGAGAAGGAAGGGATGCTATTTGAAGGGAATGAATAAGATTGGAAGTCACCATTGTCTTTTGACCAGACAAACACGTGATTTATTGGCAGTTGAAGACTTTGTTGAGGTCCTTTCTGCTGGTTATATGTGGGTGTTTTGGCATTCCTCAGCAACTTGGGGACATATTTGGAGAAGGTGGGTAATTGAGCTTATCAAGGGGTTTTGAAGTTTTACCAGGTAGAGAGGATGAAAGGCAAAGGAAATATAGGCTATTGAAATACTGGGTCATGGAATCCAAGTTGAGTGGAAAGGTAGAAGATGATAGGAAAGGAGCAATGGAGGGAGAGAATGGCACTCAAACTTTAGTGTGCATCAGAATCATTTGGAGGATTTGTTAAGACATAAGTTGCATTCATTTGTAAAACAGGAGGATAAGTTCTGATGCCTTTTTCATTTGATTGTTGTAGAGTATAAGGAGGCAGCATGTGAACATTCTCTTTAATTCGAAGAGAGCTATTAACATGCTTTTTTTTTTTTTTTTTTTGCAGTAAGGCATTCAGATTTAAGGTGGCTCAATAAATCAGCAAGTAATTCTTGGTATAAGAATACTTTCGTTTCCTAGGTTCCTGATTACATACAGGTTACATACTTTGTGTATTCCAGCCTTTTGCTCTGACTTACAGGCAAAGTGCTCATTATTTGTCTCTAGTGGATCGAGCTTTTTCTGTGATCCCTAATGAAAGATTTAACCTCTCTGTGCCTTTTTAAAATGAGGCAATCAATGTTTGCATTGTTTTGCTTCCCCATGAAGAGAGTATGAGATTTCATTATTTTTTTTAAATAAAAACTTTTTTTTGTACTTTTGACACTTTTTCACATATAATAAAAGTCTTCATTTTAGTTATAGAATTTGGTGATTTATTATAATGGTGACGATGGCTAACATTTATTGAGCATTAATTGTGTGCCAGTCACTGTCCCAGTTATACAGTAAACAGGGCAATCCAAGGAAGTGCCTACTTAGTGTTTTTATATGTTTCACTTAATCCTTTCAGTAGTCTTAGGAAGGTATACACTACATTCCCCCTATTTTACAAATAAGTTAAGTAAGGCTTAGGTAAGCAATAGGCCCAAGTCAGGCAGTATCTGTGTGATAGCTAGGGTTCAAATCCAGGGTTATCCAATTCCATACCCCTGTTCATAATCACTAGACTAGAATTGCAGCAGTCAACATAGTAGTGTCTTCTGTTAGTCATTGAGTCAGCTGCCTTATTAATTTTGCAATCACCTGCAGACTTAAGCTCCAGGAGCTTGTGTGTCATTCTTTTGAGTTCTATATAAGATGGGATTGTCAGGGTTTATGAATATGCAGATGAGACTGGAGGCACTTGAAGTTAAGAAATGTTCACGGCCCCATCTTTATCATATATTCAACAAAAACTTATTGAAAACTTAGGGTTTGTAAGGACATTGTGCTAAGTATGTTCTAAGGAAGACAGTCTGAATTCTTACTGGTTTAGCATAACTTAGAGATTTTAACATTGGAGCTCAAAACAGAAGCAGAGATAAATTGTGGGAAGAAGATTAGAGTGCAGCTTGAGAGATCTAGGTTCTAGTCTGGTACCAGAGTGCTATAGATGGGTTGGGGGTTTTATCAGAAATGGTACAGTACTTCCTGTGAACTGGCTAGAACTTGCTGAATGAAAACCATGGTTTGGAACTAATTTTGTTTTACAGTTCTGTGATTTTTTCTATTACGAAATTCTTCTCTTTTGCTTATTCATACATCCATTGGGCCCATTGGGCAGTGTATATGTTTGTTCCACACCTCTGCCTAGGTGACTGATGAATTTGGAAACATGCTTGTGTGCAGAGGACTGGAGGGCAGATATAAGCCAGAGGTAGAATCAGTACCCTGGAGAGCTCCAAGTGGGCATGTGATCCGAAAACAAACCAGTCCTTAGGCTGTCAATGATGGTAATTCTCTGCAAGAATCTTAGAACGTTAACAGATCCTGAAGTTATGCCCTTCATTTACTATAGATTCCTTGAAAATGATGGCTCCCAGTTTGAACTTATTTCATAAGTTTGTAGACTTGGAAAGATCTTTGGGATCATCTCACTAACGTCTTAATTTTAAATATAGAGAAAACAGAGACCCAGAATGAGAATAGCAAAAGGATAAGTGGTCTGGACAAGAATCCAGTCTTTTGACTCACAGGCCAGTGCTTCATGTGTGGTGATGGAGCCACCTGTCTTTAAGTGTCCTCTTAATAAAACCAGTTCGGATTATAAGAATAAAGGAAGTAGTAAATCTTACACAGTATTTGTAGCAAGAACTTATAGTTTTCTGAGTGAATCAGGGTTTAAGATGACCTCATAGTACTACAGCTAAGGGATATATAGTGTCAGTTTCTTTAGATACTCTTGGTGTCTTTCAGTGGAGAATATTCTTTTTTATTACTGGAACATAAACAGAGGGTATTGTGCTGAGAGGTGAATTGCTGCATTGTTCTACATCTCTGGAAGAGGCACTGCTGCTGCTGCTGCTGCTCAGTCACTTCATTCACGTCCAACTCTGTGCGATCCCATAGACGGCAGCCCCCCAGGCTCCCCCATCCCTGGGATTCTCCAGGCAAGAACACTGGAGTGGGTTGCCATTTCCTTTTCTGCTGGAAGAGGCACAAGCTCTGATCATTTCTTCTGCAGAGCTGCTACTGGTCTTATAGTGTAGGGTGGTTGTGGTCTGTTCTTCACATTGCTGCTGCCCTAGTAAGTTTCCTTAGTACAAATAGATACCCAAATGTCAGAGCTGAAGGGTCTTACCTAAGGTCTACCTCCTTAATTTAATGGAGTACTTTTAGTTCTGAGCTTCTCTCCAACTTTAAGTGTATCTCAGGGGCTCTGAAATTGAACACTCAGGCTTGTTCTTACATTGACCTACTTGGAAATGGCTTACCAGAGATCTTTTCTGAACCAGAGGAATATACCTTAAATAGGTCAGTTGCAGAGAACCTCTTTTGAAGCACACCCTGAAACAGCATCTGGCCTGAGGTGATAGGGTAGCATGTCTTCAGGCAAAAACTTTCTCAGATACTCATTTGACTTCTCCGCGAAAGAAGCTTTTTAGTCCACTCTATATTTTCTTATGAAGTTCACTGTCTATTTCCCATACGGGTTACTGCCTCTGGGCTGGCTTTCTGCTGGTTTCCTCTTCCATTCTGTTTCTTTATGTTGTACTTTTTAATGATGATGATTCTTTGCCTTTGAGGTGTTTCAGTTTTAAAATTGTTGACACATCCTTATTTAATCCTCCCACCAATTATATGAGATATATATTATACACATTTTAGTATATAGACTTAGCAAACGTTTATGAATGTTAGCTACATGCTCTCATATATACCATTTTCAGAGAAGGCAATGGCACCCCACTCCAGTACTTTTGCCTGGAAAATCCCATGGATGGAGGAGCCTGGTAGGCTGCAGTCCATGGGGTCGCTAAGAGTCGGACACGACTGAGCGACTTCACTTTCACTTTTCACTTTCATGCTTTGGAGAAGGAAATGGCAACCCACTCCAGTGTTCTTGCCTGGAGAATCCCAGGGACGGGGGAGCCTGGTGGGCTGCCATCTATGGGGTCACACAGAGTCGGACACGACTGAAGTGACTTAGCATAGTATAGCATATACCATTTTTAAAAGTGTCAAGTTTTATCCACATTTTGGGAAAGAGAAACTAGAAGCTCAAAGAAATTAAGTAACTTCGATTCCATTCTTTTTTTTTTTTCTTTCTTTCTTTCTTTTTTATACCTATCACCTGATTAGAATTGTTCTTAGCACTTAGGAGAAGTAAAAGACATGTTTGCTGTTCTTTGGAACTCATGCAGTGTCTGAGGGAGTCAAGATTTGTAAAGATACTGTAAACTTTAATCAAGGTTAAGAGTTAATTGTTGGTTATACTCCCAAGGAAAAAAAAATAAGTTGATCTGTTAGAAGAGAGCAAGAAAAATCAGAGTGGACCAAAGAAACAAATACAATTTACTGATGAGAAGATAGAAACTAAATTGAGGGATCTGGAGCCATTATAGGTTCCTGATCTGTGGATAAGATGAGAAAGAGTTAGGTTAGGAATGTTAAACTAACTAGAGGGATTAGTGGGAAAAGAGATTAGAGGCTGAAACACAAACTAGGAAATTGTTTTAATCTAGATTACCCACAGGGGCCAGGCCTGGCCATGTCTTTGAAGTTATAAGAGAAAAGAGAATTTTTTTTTTAATACAAAGGATCATAGCATTTTTGAAATTCTTAGCTTTACCCCTGCAGTTTAGCCTTCAAATAAGTGGTAATTTAGTGACTTTGAACTCCTCGTATCCCTCTTCTCTTCCTTTGACCCCAAAATGCTGTTTTGAACTTGCTAATACTCTCTTCTCCCATCTCCTGTGTGAAGATCTCCCTCCCAGAACCCTCTGTTCTGTTTCAATCTATTATTTGCTATCTAGGCCTATTGCATCCTGGGATTTTGCTTTTTCTTTCAGTACTCTCCTGGGGATTAGACACTATTTTATGGATTCAGCTTTTTTTCTTTACTTTTATATCCTCATTCTTCAGGAGCACATACTCCAGGAGGTTTTAAGAAAGAGGCCTAAGAGATGAGTCTTCTGAGAATTGCATGTTCAAAAAGATTGTTTTTGTACTCATACATTTGGCTTACAGCTTTGTCGAATACAGAATTATAGATTGAAAATAGTAATTTTCTCCCAAATTTAGAAAATTATTGTTTCTTTCTTAACAGCATCTCATTTTACTTTGAGATCTCCAATGCATGAAAGGGAAAAGTGAAAGTGAAGTCTCAACCCCATGGTCTGCAGCCTACCAGGCTCCTCCATCCATGCGATTTTCCAGGCAAGAGTACTGGAGTGGGGTGCCATTGCCTTCTCCAACTGATAGGTTAAGAAGGCACAATTGAAAATCGAAAAGCTCAATGCTTGAACTTTTGGTGATACAGATTTCTGTATCAAACAATTTAAGAATATACGTGGAACATTTATAAAAATTAATATGAACGAGTCATAAAGAACACATAAGGTTTCAGAAATAGAAATTATAAAGAATGATCTTTGACTACAAACTTAACAAAATTAGAAGTTAATACAAAAAACATAAATGTTTAAATTCTTTAAGTTGAAAATTTAAAAGCGTATAGCTAACCTACTGTATATAGCACAGGGTAAATCTGTTCAGTATTCTGTAATAACCTAAATGGGAAAAGAATTTGAAAAAGAAGAGATACATGTGTGTGTATAACTGAGTCACTGTGCTGTACACCTGAAACGAACACAATATTGTGAGGTTATTTTTTGACATTTTAAAAAATTGTCTAATAAAATTCACATTTTAAGTGCTTCACATTTCTATGAGTGCAGACTGTAACTTTTTTTTCATTTCATATGCAGAACATATTTACCCATTACCCATGTGACACCACTGAATATACTATTGATTTAGAAACAAGATTTCAGTAGAATTTTAGTTCTGAACACTATGGGGAAAATGCATTTTCTTTGGAATTATCCATTATTAACACATTATTAATCAACTGTATTCTAATATAAAGTAAAAAATTTTTGAAAGGCATATTGCCAAATAAGTAACATAAATTTAAGATGCCTAGAACTGAATGAAAATGAAAATATTACATAGCAATATTTGAAGGATAAAGCAAAGGTAGAGTTTTGAGGAAAACATATTTTAAATACATAAATTAGGTAAGAAATCTTTAAAATGAATGAACTGTTTTATGAAGTTAGGAAATGAGGAGAATAAGCTGAAAGGAAAAAAGAAGCACATAAAAAATAATGGATTTCCATACACACAGAAAAGACCTGTTGAGATTTTGTGATTGTAATGACTCTGTGGACCAGTTTTGGAAGAAATGACATCTTTGCAATTATGAGTCTTCTAGTTCATAAACATGATGTATCCCACCATTTATGTGTTGCTTCTGTAACTTCTCTAAATTTCATTTTGTAGTTTTTCAGTGTGGAGACTTTTGCATATTTCATTACCTTTATCCCTGGGTGTTTGGTGGTTTTTTTCTGCTATTATAAATGGCATTATTCTTTGAAATTCATTTTTTATTTACTGACTGCTGGCACATAGAAACAAGTAAATTTTTGTAAAAAAAAAAAAAAGACAAAACTAGAATATTATCATTTTGCAATGCCTAGTGAATTAATGTATCTAGGTATTAGTTCAGTTCAGTTCATTTGCTCAGTTGTGTCCGACTCTTTGTGACCCCATGGTCTGCAGCACTCCAGGCTTCCCTGTCCATCACCAACTCCCAGAGTTTACTCAAACTCATGTCCATCGAGTCAGTGATGCCGTCCAACCATCTCATCCTCTGTCGTCCCTTTCTCCTCCCGCCTTCAATCTTTCCCAGCATCAGGGTCTTTCCCAATGAGTCGGCTCTTCGCATCAGGCGGTCAAAGTATTGGAGCTTCTATACATATTTTCTGTGATCTGAACTAATGAGCAAGAGGATTAGTGAAGAAAACAAGGGAGCTGTATAAGAAAAAGTTTTTTTTTTTTTAATTTTTTTTACTACTCTATGCTGGTCTCTGTGCTAGGGCATTTCACAGATAGTATCTTAATATTCAAAACCCACTATCCCTGTTTTACTGAGTCTTATAGAGGTTAAATAACTTGATCATTATAGTGAGTTAGCAGAGTAGAAGTTAAAGCCCAAATTTGACCTGGTTCCAAAGTACAGATTACTTCTGTTTTTCCCATTGATTTGATAGTGGCAAGCAGAAACGTGGGGAGCACACCGATCTCTCTAAATTCATTCTCTATCGTGTTGGTCCTTCAATTAGTATTTTGTGTATATGAAAAATTTTGTGGAAACATGTATGCTAAATTCTCTTTCTCCAGCTGATCAAGACAGAATGTCTCATTATATTATTCATTCTAACAGAAAAAAATGATAGTTCTAAGAGGATACCATAAGATAAGAAAATACAGTATTACCTTTAAATATCCTTTTTTTAGGGGAATTGATTTTCTAGTGAAACATGGAAAAAAGATAGGAATGAGTTACAAATATAGTCTAGTTTCTGAACAGTGCCAGAACAGTCTTATACATATAGAAATATGTGTATTGGGGGAGATATTGTTTTTAACATTTTGTGTTGATTTTAGCCCTCAACACTATATAAACTTGGATTAGACTTGCCAATAGATTGACAAAAATTAAAACTGTTATTTTTCTGACTCCAGATTGATTTTCTAAAGTTTATTTTGTATTTAATTTTGACCTAGATTTATTTCTCTTAGCATTTTATCTGTTGATAACTTTATTTGTACTCTTAGTTTACAGGAAACTGATCTCTTCTACTCTCTGTTGTCCTACTTTTCCTTTCCCATGTTGCTGTTGTTTAGTTGCTCAGTTTTGTCCAATTCTTTGTGACCCCATGGAATGTAGCCTGCCAGGCTCCTCTGTCAATGGGATTTCCCAGGCAAGAATACTGGAGTGGGTTGCCATTTCCTCCTCCAAGGGGTTTTCCCAACAGAGGGCTCAAACCTGCATATGCTGCATCGGCAGGCAGATTCTTTACCACTGAGCCACCAGACGCCCTTTCTATTCCCTTATCATGCCTTTATTGTTACTATAAGACAATCAGGGGAGATTTTGTGAAATGCTTAAATCAAGCATATAAATTGAGCTGGTTTTAATTTTAAAAGAATGTTAAAACTAAAAATAGTTATATAAATATACCTGAAATATATTGACGGTTTTAATCATTTTAGAGCATGGCTTGTCAAAGTGTGATACTCTGCCTGCCTGCGTCAAAAGCCCCAGCATGCTCATGATTGTAAAAGCATACTCCATAGGTCCCTCTCCAACCCTTATGAATCAGGATCTCTGCATTTCTAAATGAGTGCATGCGTTTAGAATTTGATTTTCATCCTTTTCTCAATTTCCGTATTTCTTACCTATAATGTCTTTAATGACTTATAGATATCAATAGACCACCTGCAGGTTGACTTTATAGATTTGTGATGTAAGTGGAAGATATTGAGAGCATAAATACATTTTCTTTCCAACAAATTAATGATCTCTTTAATGATAATATATGATTTGTGAATGATTCCCAGCTGCATTATCAAAGACATTAAATTAAAATGTTATTACGCTTTGTGTATAGACTAAAAAAGGAATAAAGACTCAGGATTTCTTTTTCCAGAACGAGTGTCAGTTATTGCAGTCATTATTAACCTTTGTATGTCTGTGTGGCTTAAGATAACAGTAATTTACTTCTTTTCCTGACAAGCAGTTGTTCCCTTTCTCTTTAAATATGTCAGAGGCAGGAAGCTCTTTCCTGAAGCAAACTGTTCCTTGCCATGAAGGACAATTTGCCTCTATTATTTCCACTTATTCTAGGATCAGTTCTTCTGATAATGATTAAGCTCTAGCCTGTCAAAGTGGACCCAGTGAATGAGTCAAGATAAAAGTATTGGGGAAGGGAATATGAAGGCAGTGCTGAAACAGGAACAGCAGCCTGGGCAGAGAAAAGCCCAGAAAGGAACATGGGCGCTGGAGATCTATTTGATTATTTCACTTTCCCTGACCTATGACCTAGTTAAAAGATTCTGTTGGAGTGTCATAAGGTGCTGAGAATGGCTTCCAAAAGGAGCACTTACCTTTATTATCTCCCATGCCACCCCACACCCTGAGAGTCCCTTCTCATTTCAGTTCCATGCTGGTTCCAACTACTTTCTCATCTTATAAAACAATTCTCTAATGGTAGCACTTGAGCTCTAAGTCACCATCAGTTTGGATGAGAAGGCATATTTAAATCTATCTCTCTGGTTACATGCATCTCAAGTATTATGTTGCCAGGTGGTTTCTCAAGAGGGCAGTTGATTAAACCATATGGATGAAAATGCAAGCAGCAGGTGTCAGTTCCCACATACAAAGAGCTTAGAAGTCATCACACCCATCCTCACACAAGAAACAACTGAGCAAAATGAAAACTGGTAACTTTTCTTGAGCAGTAGGAAATCAGTGATAAGTAAGTTTTCTTATCAGAGAGCTGAGGTTGCTGCCCCCAAGTATGGAGAGACTTATCCAGAAAAACAGTTGAGATCTGCTTACTTGGGGCAGAAGCTTCTGCAGTTGTAAACTGGTAGGAACACCTAGATGGTAATTTAGATGAGTTGCTGCAGGCTGAGTGTAGGCTAGCTGGAGAGTGAGAAACTCCTGGGGCCACAATCTTAGACATGTCCCACATTTTCATAGGTTTTACACCCAAGAACCTTATCAGGTTCTCACTGTGAAGAGCCAAGAAAGACCCCATCTTGATTCTGGCAAGAAGAGGAGAGTAACTATTATGAAATGTACCTGGAACCTTCTCTGTAACAAAGGTCTGCTTCCCAGGGGAAAAGACTTGGCCAGAGCCCTGTTCCACCTGTGGAAAGGACATTTCTCTGACTCCAGCCCCTCATGTCTTATTGTCTCACCTAAGTGAGGAGAGGAGAAAGAAGTTGAGAAACACTGGTGAAGGTCATAGTCCAGGGACAGAATCCTACTAAAAGACTGAGATATACTCATAAGACTATAGAACTCTTCCTTCTCCCTTATCTTACCACCCCATTAATAGGACTTTGATATAGTAACTGGATTACAGCCAACGGTCTAGTATTAGATAGTTGGTGACATTTGCACAACCTTCTGAATACACTGCTGCTTCTGCTGAGTCGCGTCAGTCGTGTCCGACTCTGTGTGACCCCATAGACGGCAGCCCACCAGGCTCCCCCGTCCCTGGGATTCTCCAGGCAAAAGAACTGGAGTGGGGTGCCATTGCCTTCTAAATCGTACACCTTAAAATGGTGAATTTTATCTTATGTGAATCATATCTCAGTAAACTAAGGAAAAAAAACAAATCTGAATAATGTTTGTACTTTAGTTAATAATAATGAATAAAATAATTTATTAATTTTGATAAGTGTATCATACAAATGTAAATGTTAATAGAGCTAGGCTTGGGGGTTTTGAGAACTTTTGATCTAAAATTGTCCTAAAAAACAGAGTTGGTTTTAAAACAGGAAAGCAGCTGTTTCAACATCAGAAGTGAAAACAAAATCTCACTTATGAAAGCAGGAATAGTTGGAGTCAGTTGTTTTTGAAAAAAGAAAAAGATTTAGAGGGAGAGAAAAACCTAATCACTGCGAAGGATGGATTGAGGATGTTCACCAAAACTCCTGGGGCCATTCGTAGAAAGTCCAGCTGATTCTTATGCAAATTGGACATCGTACTGGCATAACTACTGAGTTTTTCAGCCCAAACATGTCCCTCTCTCCCCCCAACATTTCTGTACTTATATACTTATATGTTTATAGCATGTTGGATATGCAAATAAATATGCTGGAGCCCTGATATCACAGGGTGATGTGGTAGAGACGTTTGGAAGGTAAAGCACTATATTCTGTTTCCAGAATCTCTTCACCAGTTTTGTGAAATTTGTCTCTAGGGGAGAAAGGACAGATGCAAATTGTAGCAAGGGAAAGGAAAAGAACAGATCCATGTCAAAATGTACTTCAAGTTGTGTTCAGTGATAAAAAAGGAATGTTGTTCCTTTATTGTTTCGACTGTCTGATCTTCCCTTGTGAAATTCTTTCCATCCTCCAAGACCATGTCTTCTATGAAACCTCTGTTTCTCTCTAGTCCTTATTATGTCTCTGTTGAATTGCTCTAACTACAATTGATGTCACTACTTTGGCTCTTAAGTACTAATATATAGTCTGATTATTTGGGACATTGCATATCATGTATGACATGTTTCCTTTTTGTGAGAATCAGCGGGAGGAAGTTCATTTTAGTTCTGATTGTGAGATGTAGTTGGGCTTTGGAGGTGGCGCTAGTGGTAAAGAACCTGCTTTCCAATACAGGAGACACAGGAGATGAGGGTTTTATCCCTGGGTTGGGAAGATCCCCTGGAGTAGGAAATGGCAACCCACTCCAGTATTCTTGCCTGGAAAATCCCATGGACAGAGGAGCCTGGCAGACTATAGTCCATAACGTCATGAAGAGTAGGACACGACTGAAGTGACTTAGCACGCACGTGAGATGTAGCTAGGTTGTATGTGTGTGTGCATAGTCACTCAGTCGTGTCCGACTCTTTGTAACCCTGTGAACTGTATGTAGCCTGTCAGACTCCTCTGTCCATGGAATTCTCCAGGTAAGAATGCTGGAGTGGGTAGCCATTCCCTTCACCAGGGGAATCTTCAAACTCAGAGATTTTCCTTGCCTTAACACTATCAGTAATTTATTTTGCATTTCTCTCTATTGTATGTATGTTAGGAAGCACTCATAAATCCTTTGTAAAAGGGTTTAAACATTAAAATTACTTGTGGGTGTGTGGTTATTATAGCTGGTATGGTGAGAACAGTAATTAGCAAGTCAGTAGACTTGGGTTCTCAGTGATCTGGTACATTAACTAGTTATTTGCATTTCCTAGCTTCCATTTTGCCACTTGCAATATGAACGAATACTATCTTATACAATTTCTAAGGACATTTTGTGATATAAAATTCGTGGGACTTCCCTGGTGGTCCAGTGGTTAAGAATCTGCCTTCCAGTGCAGGGGACATGGGTTTCATCCCTGGTTGAGGAACTAAGATCCCACATGCTGCAGGGCAACTAAGCCTGCCCACCACAATTTAGAGAGTCCGTGTGCTACAGTGAAGATCCTGTGTGCTGCAACTAAGATCCGACCCACAGCCAAGTAAATAAACAAACAAATGAACATTAAAAATAAATATGTATGTCAGTCTCATCCCACTATGTGAAAGTCTCTGACAGCAGCAACTGTCCTTCGTCTCTTGTATCTTGCAGAGCGTCATACATAAGGCAGAGTACCTGTTGGGATATTAATACAAAAATTTTTTAATTAAACATTTTTCCAGGCACTGTTCTGTGTATGGAGTCATGGTTATATTTTCAAGTTGATACCCCACTAATTTTTATTAACAGATGAGGAGGTCGATTTATTTCACAGAATACTGCAGAGTGCAGACTTTTCTGTGCTGCAGGCATTATGAACTGTTTGCACATACCCTGGGGCTTTCTGCAGGGCAAGTAAGTGGCTGCACTTGTCCCATATCATTGATGTTCCATTTGGCCCGTTTATCAAAACTGAGATACTGTAACCTCTGTAGCAGACATTAATGTCAGGCTTTCTGGGAAGAGATAGCAAGTCCCTTCTATCTCTCTCAGATACAAAGGTCTTATCATTGATGAAAGGCAGATAGAAGGACATGTAAGAGAACTAAACTTTGAGTTCTAAGTTCTGGTTCTGGCTCTGCCTTTGATTTTTATTTTTGAAACAATAAAGTTGGTTTTTAAAAATACAATCCCAACATTATTGGTCCCAAATAATTTTACACAGATTTTTCTTTTTCTTTTTTTACTTTCTTGTAAACTTTGGAAAATCACTATACCTCTGAGGTCTTTAGACTCTTCATCTTCACACTGAGGAGTTGGACAAGATGATTCTTGCAGTCCTTTCCCAGAGTGAACATTCCAGAACTTGTATGGCTTAAGTGCTTGAAGATGATAGGCTTTGCCTGAAACCCCTGATGGGTGATAAAAGTTCACAGTCACACTCATAACTTGAGCCTAGAGCACTGAGGGAATCCAGATTTTCTCCTTGATAATTTGTACAATCACCTCTAGCGCTTGAGGCACTGTTACCTCCCGGATAGATTCACTTCAGGTATTTTGCAACTGTACACGGGAAAGTTTATATGGAATCACACAGGTGCAGCCTAAGTTCTGTTTTTCATGTCCGAAAATACTACCCTAGTGCTTAATTGATAGTTACCTGGCTTTGGAGTTCTAGATTGGAAGTCTTTTTCCCTTAGAATGTTGAAGGCATTATCTTTTAGATTCCAGTATTGTTCCTGAGAAGTTCAAAGCCACTTTGATTGCCGATCTTTATTCCTGGTCTTTTCTATGTGATCTGTTCCCATCGCTCTTCCTTAAAAGCTTTAAGTATTTTCTCTTTGGCTTGCTCTTCTGAAATTTATAATGTTGAACCTTCATTAGAATCTATTTTCCTTCTTTGTGCTGGGCTCTCGGGAGCATTTTCAGTTGGGAAAACAAGTCCTTTGATCTTGAATTCATTCTCTTGAATTATTTCTTTGTTCATTTCCAACCCGTATTTTTCTCATCTCTCTTTCTGGAGCTACTGTTATTTGGATGTTGAACCTTCTGAACCACTTGGCTAATTTTCTTAATTTTCTTCTCTTCTGTTTTCCGTCTTTGAGCTTTTTAAAAATGTATCTTTCAGAAGGTCTCCTCAACTTTTCTTCCAACCTTCCTACCTTTTTTCCAGCAATATTTTACTTTTTCTCTTAAAAAAACTTCCCATTTAAATCATACATTTCAGTGGTTCCTAGTGTTTCCACAGAGCTGTGCAGCCAACACTATTCGGTCTTAGAATATATTCTTTCTCATCATCCCTAAAAGAAACTCTGTACCCATTAGCATCCATCCTGTCTCTCCTCACCTTCTCAGCTATAGACAGCCACTGATGTAGTCACTAAGGCTGAAGTCACATGACTAGGTAGTCATGGAGCCAGGACTGAAATACAGGTCTGATGCTCTAAGTGCATGCTGTTCTCATTATGCTGTGGTGCCTTCCAAGGTGAGAAAAAGCAGGCTCATAGGAAGCTAACGAAGTAATGCCCGTGTGAGGTAATAAGTGCCTGTGATACCACAGCTCTTGAATTTTCTCGATGCTGATTTCAGATAGTCTCCTTGTCCCATGAGCCATGAAAATATTTGGCAAAATCCAGTGTTTGGGCATGTAAAGTATATTTCTCAGGTTGATTTTTGAACCTAGAAGTAATATATATATTTTTTAAATTCAGACCATGTGTACCAATATTTTTATATTATGATAACATGATCACCATGAGAAGTGAGGCTAAAGGAAAAAATTATTTCCAGGGAATAATGCTAAGAGTCATTACTAGGTGCCAGACACTATGCCAAGTATTTTACTGGTATTGATTAATCCTCACAAGAATCCTATTGGAGAGGGATTATTTCCCGCCAAGACTAAGAAAGGTTTAATACCTTGTCTAAATATCACATGGCTCCTTAGTAGCAGAGCTGCACTTTGAGCCTTCACCTCTGTCATTACAAAGCCCTTGAGCATCCCTTTACACTGCTCTGGAAACACAGTGGCTTCACCCTTACGGCCCAGGGAGAGATGAGTTCAGTCCCAGGAATATTCATGTAGGAATACCCTTCAAACATGGCTACAGATTTCAAACAAAATCAGCTTAAAGTGTTTTAGGGTTTTCTACCATCCTAATTGTGGTGGAAAAAAATGTTCAACTATAAGAATATGAAGGTTGATAGTTTAGAGGAAAGATAATTACATTTTTGAATAGTGTGAAGAAAGTAAATAGCATCATCTGTTAGTGTATTTTCGCTGATGAGAGGATTTATCACATCTGGATTTTAGAGCATTTTTAGCCAGTAAACAACAAAGTTTAGTCAAAGGTTAATCTGCACTGTTAGCTTGGTAGTGCTTGGCATATAAATGCTTAATGAATGCTCATTGAATAAACAAGTGAAAAGCTGACTTTTATTTAAGCACACACAATTGTCTTTTCAAATGCAGTGCTGTAAGTATGTCCATAATATCAAATCACAAAAAGAACTTCTTGAAAGGAAGATGGAATAAGTAATGTTACCTTCTGTTGGTTTCTGAAGGAATGGGCCATTGTTCCAGATATTTTGCATTTCTACAATAAAAATATAGCTGAAAGATGATTTGCTTTTTTAGCATTCCTCATTTTAGGGCATGATTTTAAGCATGACCTTACTAGCATGAGAGATGAGTGCAATTGCTTCTTGGCAGGAAAGCAATGACAAACCTAGACAGTATGTTGAAAAGCAGAGACATTACTCTGCCGACAACGGTATGTATGGTCAAGGCTGTGGTGTTCCCAGTGGTCATGTATGGTTGTGAGAACTGGACCCTAAAGAAGGCAGACGGTAAAGAATTGATGGCTTTGGACTGTGGTGCTGGAGAAGACTCCTGAAAGTCCCTTGGACAGCAAGGAGATCAAACCAGTCAATCTTAAGGGAGATCAGCCCTGAATATTTACTGGAAGGAGAAGCTGAAGCTCCAGTATTTTGGTTATCTGATGTGTACAGACGACTCATTGGAAAAGTCCATGATGCTGGGAAAGATCAAGGGCAGAAAGAGAAGAGGGCATCAGAAGATGAGATGCCTGGATGGCATCACCAGTGCAATGAACATTAACTTGGGCAAACTCCAGGAGATTGTGAGGGACAGGAGGCCTGGTGTGCTACAGTCCATGGGGTTGCAAAGAATCAGACACAACTGGGTGACTGAACAACAACGTTTTAGTGCATATTATCAGATTGTTCATTTTAGCTATTTGGACTTCTAGCTTCTTCCCTTAATTTACCTTTTTTTTTTTTGTTACCAATGCAAATCACAGAAAGAATACTTGAGACAATTTGGTAATGATCAGTCCTTTGTAAGGCTTCCCAGGTGGTGCGAGTGGTAAACAATCTCCCTGCCAATGCAGGAGACATAAAGATGCGGGTTTGATCCCTGGGTCAGGAAGATCCCCTGGAGAAGAAAATGTCAACCCTCTCCAGTATTCTTGCCTGGAAAATTCCATGGACAGAGGAGTCTGGTGGGCTACAGTCCATGGGGTTGCAAAGAGCAGGACATGACATGACTGAGCACACACACAATCCTTTGTAATAGACCCAAAGAATGTGTTTTGTACATTTCTGAATTAGGAAAGGTTCTGCAATTAAATTGATGATTTGTAACAGTGCTCAAAAATTAAGAGAGTGAGAATCTCAGACTTTTTTCCTTAATAGCCACCTGAGCCATCCTTCTGCCTCCAAATATGCCCCTCTCCCACAATCTTCTGCTTTATCCTGTGTCGAAGTGCTTGCCCTATTATCTAAATGGATGGATTTGTAATTTATTTTCCACCTATTTACATGCTACTCATTACTTAAGGCCCAACACAGGTATTATTTCCTCTAACGAGCTTTCCTGTGGCTCATTGCTGTTCTCTGTTTGGTTCTTGGTTTGTCATTAACTTTAGCATTTGTTCTAAGATGTAGAACTGAAGGACCAAGGGGCAGAAACTAAGGAAGGGAGAAAAAGGCTCCATCTGTGTGTCAGGAGTCCCTAAAACAACCCTCAGTTTTGGTGATTTGCTAGGAGGGAAGATTCTCAGGCCTCAGCATATAGTCATCCTCACAGCTAAGATTTATCATAGCAAAAGGATACAAAGCAATGTCAGCGAAGGGAAAAGATGCACAAGATGAAGCATGGAGAAAACTGTGTATAAGCTTCCAGGAGTCCTCCTTGGTGGGGTCACACAGGATATACTTAATTCCTCCAGCACCAGTTGTGACAAATAGAAATGGTTTCTTCCAAGAAAGCTCACTAGAGACTCAGCACCCCAAGTTTTCCCTTGGGCTGGTCACGTAGGCACCTTCTGCTTAGCATATACATAATTCTAGGCCCTACAAGGAAAGAATGTGCTTCCCTGGTGGTTCATTGGTAAAGAATCCGCCTGCCAGTGCAGGAGATGCAGGTTCAATCCCTGGGTTGGGAAGAGGAGATATATCCATTGCTGCTCTATAAGTCTGGGGACTTTTGTAGTCCCATAATATATGTTATTTTGTAGGTTCTTTGTTCCATATGTTAGTCCCTTATTACACTGGAGAATAGCACTGGATTAGAAATCAGAAGACCTGAATTTTGACTGATTTAATGCTGGATTATGGGTATTATTTCTGCTATATATTTACTTCTGTCAAAATAATGAAATCTCAAGATTTAGTGGAAACTTAACAGTGGTCTAGCCTCTATAATTTGCCCATGACTTGACATCTCTGCTTGCCGATCATTGGAATAGAGGACTTGACCATCAAATAGATGCAAGGCAGCAGCTTATGGGGAACTGGGGAGAGAGATTGTTGAGCCAGAATTTGAGGTGACTTCAGAATAATCTTTTATGTTTCTTGATCAGTACTGAAGAACCATTGGTGCTCTGAGAGTAGCTCTGTATTTTTCCTTTCCCTTCATTTTCATTACTTTTTTCACCAGGGGCCCTATGTGACTCTCCTTCTTCAGGATCTGTTTGCCATCCCAATGACCTTCTCTCCTTCAGGGTCCCTTTGACTTTGAACTTATCACTTATCCCCTTTGGGCTCCTGTGTCTTCATTAGTAAAATAAAACCAAAGAAATCTTTAACTTTCTTTCCAACTCTAATATTCTATGATGGCATTGTCCAGAAGCTTTGCTGAATGGTGGAGCAAATTATATATCACCATTTCATTGTCATAGAAGCCAAATTGGTTTATTGAACAGGCCCCTGGATAATTAAAACTTATTAATTCAGGCCTCAGATGTACTGGGTATATTAGTATTAGTGGTCTCTGTGGGTTTTTAATCCAAGGAAACTTTAGACAAAGGAATGCTCTCTTGGTTGCTTGCTGTCAACTGAGAGACGCAAGCTAGGAAGATGTGATTGATGTCATTAGCCCCTTTTGACAGCGTAATGTTATTCTCAGAACACACTACAGCATATGAGTTATTTTTGTCTCCTGTGGGTCAGAATCTGGGGCTTGTTCCTCTTCCCTGGGAAGGTGGGCAGATGGTTTAATGATGGTTTTGCCCGCCAAGATATTTGATCTTAATAATGGGCTCAAATTTTCCTTTGTTCCATTGGGAACTTAAATAGTTTCAAGGAAACTTAGTAGTAAAGTACTTTGATGTGGGGAAAAGTAAGTACCTCCTGCTGAAATCAGTTTGCTCTCATCATTGATTCTGAGCATGCTTTTCTCATTTCCACATCTGTAACTTTATTTTCTGAGTGTCCTGCCCCTCTTTGCTGATATCCTTAATATACATCCTTCCTGTCCTAATAGACCTTTGCAGAAGCCCACTCCCATCCCCTTCCCCCCAACTGCCCTTTCCCCTTTCTCTGAAATTTTATTATAAAAAGACTCTGCTATGCAATGTAATGCTTAGTTATCTACTGTCTTATACTATTGTCTCATTGTTTTATATTTTTTTCATTTTGTCTTCTTAAAATATTGGCTTCTTGAAAGCAAGGAGCAATCTTAGTTCAGCTCTGTAATCCTAATATTGCTGAATTTGCCCCAGAAAAAAATGTATAGAAGAAGGAGTAAAAGGCTGTAAAGGAACTTATTTATTGAACTGATACCCAGTACTAGGTATGTGTAACTTATAGTTTATTTAAAATTTTAAAATAATAGCCTAAAGATGGAAAGTATTCAGTTCAGTTCAGTCACTCAGTCATGTCCAACTCTTTGTGACCCCATGAATCGCAGCATGCCAGGCCTCCCTGTCCATCACCAACTCCTGGAGTTCACTTAGACTCACGTCCATCGAGTCGGTGATGCCATCCAGCCATCTCATCCTCTGTCGTCCCTTTTCTTCCTGCCCCCAATCCCTCCCAGCATCAGAGTCTTTTCCAATGAGTCAACTCTACGCACGAGGTGGCCAAAGTACTGGAGTTTCAGCTTTAGCATCATTCCTTCCAAAGAACACCCAGGGCCTATCTCTT
>NW_011495042.1:5458921-5477056 GCF_000754665.1 Bison bison bison | reverse complement strand
AGCATCCATACATGACCACTGGAAAAACCATAGCCTTGACTAGACGGACCTTTGTTGGCAAAGTAATGTCTCTGCTTTTGAATATGTTATCTAGGTTGGTCATAACTTTCCTTCCAAGGAGTAAGCGTCTTTTAATTTCATGGCTGCAGTCACCATCTGCAGTGATTTTGGAGCCCCAAAAAATAAAGTCTGACACTGTTTGCACTGTTTCCCCATCTATTTCCCATGAAGTGATGGGACCAGATGCCATGATCTTCGTTTTCTGAATGTTGAGCTTTAAGCCAACTTTTTCACTCTCCTCTTTCACTTTCATCAAGAGGTTTTTTAGTATTAGCTCCATTTTACTCCTGAAGAGACTTGGCCTCAGAAAGGTTGAGTGGTAGGGTCAGAGGTAGTGTGGAGTTACAGTATTTAGTCTTGAATCCCTCTTTCTCTGCCATTTACTATCACAATAAATTTCTTATGCTTTCTAAGCTTCAGTTTCAAGATGGGGATAATACCTGCTCTACTGGGTATTCGTGACCCTTAATGAGAAAGATAACGTAGATGAAGAGTCTTTGACTATTCGGCCCATAGACAGTCTGTAAATGAGACACATGTGAAAGTAGAATGAACAGGACTTTCTGTTGGATTGGGTGTGGTACATGGGGAGAGAAAAAAATGAACCATGACTGCCAGGTGTCTGTCTTGAACTACTGAGAAGATAATGATAAAATTTGCAGAGAATTTGACACACTAGAAGAAAAACAGGTATGGAAGGGGAATATGGAGGTTAATTTCGAGATCTTGAACAGGCAATTGAATATGCAATTCTAGAGCTCAGAGGGGAGATCTGAAACAAAGATCCAGTGTAAAATCTGGGAGTCACTGGCTTGCATGTGGTAACTGAAGCTGTTAGGTGGAAGGGAGGGAACAGCATTAGATGACCTAAATTCTGAAGAACTTCAACATTTAAAGGTAAGTAGAGGCTAACTCAGCAAAGATGACCAAAAAAAGGCAGCCAGATAGGTTGAAGAATCAGGAAAGTATAGTGTCACTGAAGTTAAGGGGAAACAAACATTGCAAGAAATTTGTCTGTACATGAAGTCATCTCTTTCTCACCTTCCATTTATTCATCAGCTCAGAACAGTCTGGCTTCTGCACCATCCCCTTCAACTGCACTGAAAAGACGCCTTTAAAAGGACCAGCACTCCTAGCTGGACAAATACAGTGGGCATTTCTCTGTCCTCGTTGAAATTGCTCTGTCAGCAACATTCAGCACAGCTGGCCACTCCCTATTTCTTTCTCTTACCTCAGTGGCTGTTCTTTTTTAGTAGATTTCCTCGTTATTCCCCCTCTACCTGATCCCTAAATGTTGGGATTCCTCAGGGCTCAAAAGTGAGCCCGTATCTCTTTTCTCTCTCTGTTAATTATTTTCTTAGGTTATCTCAACCAATGCTGTAGATTTTATAGCTGTCTTGATCTTATAACTTCCAAATTTTTAATATCTGTCCTTTGAGTTTCAATTATCTGCATGACATCTCACTTAATGTCTTATATTCATGACCAAAAACAGGGCCGTTAAATATTTTCCCCTTGAAACCTGTCTCCTCCTCAACACTTTCCCCCATCTTAATAAATAATATTAATACTGCAATATAACCATTCAACCTATAATGAGCTTTGACTCCTTTCCCCTTATTCTTCACATCTAAGAAAAGTGAAAGGGAAAAAGTGAAAGTGTTACTCAGTCGTGTCCGACTCTTTGCAACCCCATGGACTGTAGCGCACCAGGCTCCTCTGTGCACAGAATTCTCCAGGCAAGAATACTGGAACAGATTTCCATTTCCTTCTCCAGGGGATCTTCCAACCCAGGGATCAAACTTGCATCTCCTACATTGCAGGTAGATTCTTTACCGTCTGACCTAGCAGGGAAGCCCCTTCACTTTTCACTTTCAGCCTGACACCAAATCAAATATTTTCTGTCTCCAGAATTTCTCATATCATCTCATTTCACTTTGGTTCAGGTTGCCATCAGTTTTCCCTTAAACTTTTGAAGTAGCTTCCTATCTACTTGTCCTGCTTCCTCTTTGTCTTCTTGTAATGCTTTTTCCATACACCATACAGGAAAGAGAGCTCTTAAAAAATAGAAATTTGATAGAGCATGTATGGGTCAAAGATGAAATTAATCACTTCCACATTAAAGGGCAGATTCTTTTTGGCTCCTTCAGAATCCTACAGCAGGTCAGAAGGTGGATTGAAAGAGAACCCAGGTGTCCAGAGAATCAGTCCAGAGCACCAGAAGGACGTTCTCACTAATCTGATTCCAAGTGATGTTTTCTCAAAGTTAAATAAAAAGGAATTACATGACTTTTCTGTTTATTCTGTTAACTGTAAGACTTTTTTTTTTATTAGATTTGTATGATAAAATTCAGTTGTGACCATCAGCTTCTGCTTTCATCTGAGGACTCAATGCCTTTGATGAGATTGGTTTTTATTGCCAGTAGAGTGGTAACTTCTTTACTGAGAATCAGTTCAAAAAACATTTTCTCAGTGCCTTCTCTGTATGAGATTTTAAGTGTACAAAGATGAAAAGGTATAGTATCTGTCCTGAAAGATTTGCAGTCTAGTAAAGGAGACAGGATGAGATGGTTAGATAGCATCACCAACTCAATGGACGTGAATTTGAACAAACACTGGGAAATAGTAGAGGATGGAGGAGCCTAGCATGCTGCAGTCCATGAGCTTACAAAGAGTCGGATATGACTTAATGACCAAACAACAACAACAACAAAGGAAACAGGATACATTAAATATCAGCTATAATACATAGATGCATATAAAGAGGGCTATAGGAAGAGGGGCAGGGATGACTGATTTTGTTCATTGCTAGATGGAGTGAGGAGGACCTAACAGAAGAGTTGATATTTGAACTAGATCATAAGAATGAACCAGAGTTTGCTATAATAGGAAGAGGGTATTTAGGAACAGAACATTGGTCTGACCACAGATTTAAGAATACGTCAGAGGATGACGTGGAAATGTCTCATAAAAGTGCACAGTGACTGTAGATTCAAGAGGAAAGAAATTATGCACCAGAAGATAGAGAGTGTGAGGAAACAGGAATAAAGAAAATGAAGAGTGGGTCAAGTTAAGAAGAATTGCCTAAGTCAGGAAGGAAATTAAGAGTTGCCTCAGTGAGAATGATGGAGTAAAGACCTCTGACAGTCCTCTCCATAAAAGCAATGAGAGTACTGGCAAAGATTGTCAGAATCAACTTAGTCAGAACTATGGATATGAACTAAAGGCTTACGGCAATGCAGAGAGCATTTTAAAAATGGCTAAATCTCAGTAAGAACAAAAAATCTTGTTGTGTTGTACCTTGCCCTGTTCAAGTCCTCACACCTCAGCTCCACTGTAGCCTTGAAAACCAGTAGCCTACAATCACCATTAGAACCAGCAGACTGTCAGCCACTGGATGGGTAGAATGAGGATGGAGTTCCTTTGAAGCCACATTGCCAGAGAATTGTCATTACTTGACTTGTCTTACGGTTGCCTGTAAGACTTCACTTGCAAGGCTTGACTGACTGGAAAATTGCCCAGTAAGAAAACCCTTTTCTCTGGGAGTATTTATTGAAAGCAATCAGTGGCAGTTGTTTAACATTATGACCGCCTGAGGTGAAACAAAGGGAGACATTAGGGAATGAGATGTCTATAGAGGACTTTAAAAAGCTCCATACTTTTCTGTATGATACATTTCTGGGAATGTATGTGGGCTTCCTTGGTGGCTCAGATGGTAAAAAATCTGCCTGCAATATGGAAGCTGGGTTCTATCCCTGGGTTGGGAAGATGTCCGAGAGGAGGGCATGGCAATCCACTCCAGTATTCTTGCCTGGAGAATCCCCATGGACAGAGGAGCCTAGCGGGCTACAGTCCATGGGGTTGCCAAGAGTTGGACATGACTGACCAACTAAGCACAGCACAGAAGGCCATGCACATATGCAGGACTGTGTGCATATACCAGAAACACCTGATAAGACCCCAGTCTCTCACCTCTGACTAACACGAGCCTTAGTGTACGGAGGGTTTATAGGCTAAATCAGAGTTGTGAACTGCATGGCTGAGTTTCAGAGTCCTTGCCCAACACACACAGACCCTCAGCAAAGTCTAGGAGACTTACTGGTCCCAGGCATTTAAAGAAATTTCCAGTCATTAGGAGACCACTGAGCTAACCAAGCAGTGACTTTACTGACCACACAAAACAAAGAGTACAAAAAAGAAATGATACAAATGAACTTATTTATAAAACAGAAACAGACTCACAGAGTTAGAGAATGAATTTATGGTTGCCAGAGGGGAAGGATGGGGAGAAGGGATAGTTAGGGAGTTTGGGATCCATATGTACACACTGATACATTTTAGATTGGTAACATAACAGAGTCCAACTGTATAGCACAGGGAGCTCTGCTCAATGGTATGTGGCAGCGTGGATGGGAGGGGAGTTGGGGGAGAATGGATATGTGTATATGTGTGGCTGAGTCCCTTTGCTGTCTACCCGAAACTATCACAACATTGTTAATCAGCTATTCTCTACTATAAAAGAAAATGTTAGAAAAAAACTTTTTAAAAACTTCATGAATGAAAAAATAAAGAGTGCAGGCACTTGTTCATCAAAATCACTAAACAAACAAATGGAAAAAAACAGCAGCAGGAACAACAACTAACCTGAATACCTGAGAGATCCTGACCTCCAGAGTTGCAAATTATATGACTTAAAATGTCTGCTTTTCAAAAAAACTTGCAAGACATGCAAATAAGCAGAAAAGTATGGCCCATACATGGAGGAAAAAAAAAGATACTCAATAGAAACTGTCTCTGAAGACTCCAATTGTGGGACATTTAATAGACAAGCCCTTTAGTTAGCTATTTTAAATATGTTTAAATAATTAAAGCAAATGGTATATAAAGAATTAAAGGAAAATATGAGTATGATGTCTCCCCAGGTAGAGAATAATAAAAAGAAAATTTGTGTGCATATATGTGTGTATGTGTACACATACAAAGAAATTCTACAGTACAATAACAGAAATGAGAATTCACTAGAGAGGTGCAGTAGCAGATCTAAGCAGGCATAAAATCAGTGAACTTGAAGATTGGTCAACTGAAATTATATACAATCTGGGGAACTGAAATAAAAAAGAAGAAAAACAGAACCTCAGAGTCTTCTGGCACATCAACAAGCATACCAATGTAAACATAATAGGAGTTCTTAAAGGTGACAGAAAAAGGAAAGAATATTTGAAGAAATAAAGCCAGGAAAAAGAAAGAATATCTAGAGAAATAAAGCCAGAAAACTTCTCAAATTTGATGAAATACATGATTTTATATATTCAAGAAGCTCAAAAAGTTCCAAGTGTAGGATAAGCTCAAAAGAGATCCATACCTAGACACGTCATAATTCAGTTTTGTTGAAAGCCAAACCCAAAGGCAGTCTGAAAATGGCGAAAGAGAAGTGTCTCATATCATTTATAAGGAATCTTTAAAAGGATTATCAGCTTATTTTTCATCAGAAATGATGAAGGCAGTGGCACAAGGCAGTGGGATGACACATTCAAAATACTTAAAACATTGTCAATCAAGAACTCAATATCCAACAACATTATTCTTCAAAAATGGGGAAAATACAATATTCCCAGGTAAACAAAAATGAGAGAATTAATTGCTGACAATAGTTATAAGTTTCCCACGTGGCACAGTGGTAAAGAATCTGTCTGCCAAGCAGGAGATATGGGTTCAGTTGCTAGTTAGGGAAGATCCCCTGGAGAGGGAAATGGCAACCTACTCCAGTATTCTTGCCAGAAAAATCCCATGGACAGAGGAGCCTGGTGAGCTATAGCCCATGGGGTTTCAAAGAGTTGGCCATGACTGAGAGACTGAGCACGCACATGCGCGCGCACGCACACACACACACACACGCACACACACACCATTCTTAGGAGAAAATATAGATGTCAGTCTTTGTAACCTTGGATTGGACAATGGGCATTTTTTTGTTTCTGTTTTTAGATACTATGTCAAAAGAGCAAGCAGTAAAAGAAAAAAACTGATAAATTTCATCAAGATTAAGAATGTTTGTGTTTCACAGGACACTATCAATAAAGTGAAAACACAAAATGGTACAAAAAATTTACAAATTATGTATCTGATAAGCATCTAATCAATAGAATATGAAAAGAACTTGTAAAATTCAAAAATGAAAAGACAACTTAATGAAAGAAATGGTCAAGGGATTTGAAAAGATGGTTCTCTAAAGAACATAAACACATGACCAATAAGTAGATGAAAAGTCTCATGAGGACATAGTCCTGAAGGAGTAAAGAGCACTGAGGGAACAGGTGAGAGTTTAGATGGCCTGTTAAATTGGTTTAAAATGAAGCCATAAAGAAGATGAAGAAGCTCTTTTTGTACTGATATGGAACAATTTCTAAGATCTTTTTAAATTAAAAAAAGAGATGAAGTACAAAGTGTATACAGTCTGTTACCATTTGCATAAAAGAAGAAAAATTATAAATTCAGTTATCTACATAAGTATGAACTTTCCTAGTGACTCAGATGGTAAAGAATCTGCCTGCAGTGCAGGAGACCCTGGTTCGACCCCTGGGTCAGCAATATCAAACCAGTCAATCCAAAGAAAATCAACCATGAATATTCATTAGAAGGACTGATGCTGAAGCTGAAGCTTCAATACTTTGGCCACCTGATGCAAAGAGCCGACTCATTGGAAAAGACCCCAATGCTAGGAAAGATCAAGGGCAGGAGGAAAAGAGGGTGACAGAGGGATAAGATGGTTGGATGGCATCACCGACTCAACGGACATGAGTTTGAGCAAACTCCAGGAGATAGTGAAGGATAGGGAAGCCTGGTACACTGCAGTCCATGGGGTCATGCGAAGTCGGACATGACTTAGCAACTAAACCACAACAACATAAGTATAGAATATCTCTGGAAAGAGGCAAAGAAGCTGAAAACATTGGTTGCCTTTAGGGACAGGAGTGGGATAGAAGGGACAGTGGTGGGGAATGTGGAAGAATTTTTACTGTGATGTCAGCTTGGTACAGCAGATTTTAAAGATCCTTCCCATTATATAACTAGGTCCTTGATAAACTACAGTTAAAGTATCATTTTTAATCATTGCTAGGCCCTCAAAAACATAAAGGAAGTCTCTAAACTTCCCTCATTCATATCCCTCCATGAATTTAAAAAAAAAAGGAAATATAAAATGAGTGCAAAATGAATTGGGAAAAAGAAAAAAGAGTGGTGGAATGAAATTGGAAGTCAACCACAAGAAGAAAACTGGAAAAATCACAAATCTGTGGAGACTGAGAAACATGCTATTAAATAACTTTACTCAACAAAGAAATCAAGGGAGAAATTAAAAAATTATCTGAAGATAATGAAAATATGACATACCAAAATTTATAGGATACAGCAAAAGTGGTACTAAGAAAAGTTTATAGCAATAGAGGTCCATCTCAAGAAATAAGAAAAACTTCAAATAAATAATCTAACCTTACACCTAAGGAAACTAGTAAGGAAAGAACAAGCAAAGAGGAAAGTTAGTAGAAGGAAGAAAATAATAAAGATCAGAGCAGAAATAAATGAAACAGAATAAAAGACAGTAGAAAAGCTCAATGAAACTAAAAACTGGTTCTTTGAAAAAATCAACGAGATTGACGAACCATTGGCAAAATTAACTAAGAAGAAGTAGAGGACCCTGATAAATCAGAAGTGAAAGAGAAGAAATAACAATATACACCACAGAAATAGAATTATAAGAGAATATTATTAACAGCTGCTGCTATACACCCACAAATTGGGCAATCGATAAGAAATGGACAAATTCTTAGAATCATACAACTTTCCAAGACCTAATCAGGAAGAAATAGAAAGTCTGAAAAAAAAAAAAAAAGAAAGTCTGAAGACCACTCACTAGTACAGAGATTGAAACAGTAATCAGAAAGCCCCCCAAACACTAAAGTCCAGGACCAGATTGCTTCCCAGGTGAATTCTACCACACGTTCAAAGAACATGTAATACCTATCCTTCTCAAACTGTCCAAAAAATGAAAGAGAAGGGAAAAATTCCTAACTCAGAAAGGAAGGAAGGAAGAAAACCACTGTCTTACACCATACACAATTAACTCAAAATGGATCAAAGACTTGAATAAAAGACCTGAAACCATAAACCTCCTAAAGGCAGTATGCTCTTTGACATTGCTCTTAGCAATATCATTCTAGGTATGTCTGTTCAGGCTAGAGAAACAAAAGCAAAAATAAGCAAATGGGATTACCTCAAACTGAAAAGCTTTTGCACAACAGAGAAAACCATCAGTCAAGGACAACCTACCAGATTGGAGAAGATATTTGCAAATGATATATCTGATAAGAGATTAATGCTTCAAATATACAGAATTCATACTCAACAACAAAAAACGACCCAATTTAAAAATGGACAGAAGAGATGAATAGACATTTTTCCAAAGAAGATATACGTATCTCCAATAGGCACACGAAAAGATACCAAACCTCACTAAGTGCTAGGGAAGAGAGGTGAGCAAATAAATGAATAAACTTTCCTCTTTAAGTCTAAATGAACATTTTATAAGAATGATGTATAATTATGGAATTTTAAAAAGACAACAAAAATCCCAGACAGCAATAGCATGTGGATCTAAATGGGGACATTTGAAGTAACAGGCTTCCCTGGTGGCTCAGCAGTAAAGAACCCACTTGCCAATGTAGGAGATGCAGGCTGGATCACTGGGTTGGGAACATACCCTGGAGGAGGAAATGGCAACCCACTCAAGTATTCTTGTCTGGGAAACCCCATGGACAGAGGAGCCTGATGGGCTATAGTTCATGGGGTCACAAAGAGTTGGACATGACAGCGGCTGAGCACACGTGCACACACACACAGCACACACCAACACACACACAAGTACTGCTCTGGTTGGTTGAATCCTCAGATGTGGAACCTTGGATTCAGTCTGGAAGGCTGACAGTATTATTTAAAGATTTTCCCCTGAGCTAGGGAGTCGAAGGATTGATGCTCTTACCCACCATGCTTTTCCACAGTCAACTAGACATCCTTCTTAAAGCACATACGAAACATTTTTTCAAAACAAAACAAAGCTTGAAACAACTAAGAAGGAAGAGATTGGTGATGCAGGTAAGTGTAATACAGATAGTGCAGTTTAGTCGCTCAGTCGTGTCTGACTCTTTGCGACTCCATGGACTGAAGCACTCCAGGCTTCCCTATCCATCACCAACTCCGGGAGCTTGCTCAAACTCATGTCCATTGAGTCAGTGATGCCATCCAACCATCTTGTCCTCTGTTGTCCCCTTCTGCTTTCAATCTTTCCCAGCATCAGGGCCTTTTCTAATGAGTTGTCATCAGGTGGCCAAAGTATTGGAGCTTTAAGTCCTTCCAATGAATATTCAGGGTTGATTTCCTTGAGGACTGACTGGTTTGATCTCCTTGTAATACAGATAAGATGGGCTTTTAACGATTTTCTTTTTAAATCTTTATTTTGAGCATTTCTAGCACTAAGTGAGCACAATACATGTAATCACTGGTTCTGAAGCCTTGCTCATCCCTGTGAAACTCATCTCTATTTTAAATTTGCAGACACTGCTGTGAATTGAGAGGGAGCTGCTTGTGTCTTTGACAACATAATTGAATTGTATGAGCAATCTGATTTCCTCTGTTCATCAGGCTTAAATTAGGAGAATGCCAACTCATGCAGCAGCTGCAGTGTTAGACAAGGGCTTTGCATCCAGTGACAAGAATGAGAGGAATAGAGATTTTTGAATTTTGGGTGTACTGCCCTTCCTTCAGCATTCTTGATTCCTGAATTGTGACTTCTTTGCTTATGCAAAAGCCCAGTAGAGTAATTTTTGACCTTTCCAATATACCCCATCCCCAGGTAGCCAGAAGTAATCTCCACCTCTTCTGAATCACTGCAGTCTTTTATCTATGCACAGTGTTTGGCACAAAGTGGTCAGCTAACAAATGTTTGAAAGAGAAAATAGAAGGGAAAGAGGGAGAAAGAAGATCCGTGCTTTCCAGGAGGAGGTTTTGTTGCAGATAGTCCAGGAAAGGAAAGGAAACCTGACTTGGCAGAAAAGAGGCTTGCTCTAGGGCAAATCTTGTGCTTCATAAAGAAGGGGAAAGCATCAGAAGCTTCTAGTGAAACAGTCTATAATATTCTCCAAGACCTTTAGCTATAGAATTCATATAGCCACACTTGAGAGTTTTCTCTCAAGATTTCTAGAGAACACATGGGCTCTGTTATAGTACAAGGAAACTTTTCTAGCCTGGTTTGAAGGGAGACTATATATTATTATTATTACTATTATTATTATAGCATGCGATGGCTCAGATGGTAGAGTCTGCCTGCAGTGCAGGAGACCTGGATTCAATCCCTGGATCAGGAAGATCTCCTGGAGAAGGAAATGGCAACCCACTCCAGCATTCTTGCCTGGAAAATTCCATGGACAGAGGAACTTCTGGTGGGCTGTAGTCCATGGGGTTGGAAAGAGTCAGACACAACTGAATGACTAACACACACGCACACACAGTTATGTATTATTATTCCAGACCTACCTCGCCACCTTAGCAGATGCTCTGCACTCACACACTCCTGTACTTGGTAATGGTTTGTTGTGTTAATCTCCTATTGCTGTGTAACACCATTGATTAGTTCACAGTTCTGTAGGTCAGTAGTCTGTCTGACAGGGTAGCTAGGTTCTCTGCTTAGGGTATTAAAAGGTCAAAATCGAAGTGTCTGGCTGGGCTGAGTTCTCATCTGGAGAAATCTGCTTTTTTTCTCATTCTTGTTGGCAGAATTCAGTTCCTTGTAGTTGTAGGCCTTAGAGCTCCTTGTTGCCTTGCCAACTGTCAGCCACAGGCCACTCTCAGCTCCTAGTGTCTGCTTGGATTTCTTAACATGTGGCCTTCTCAATCTTAATCCAGCAATGGCACATCAAATCTTAACTGTGTTTCAAATCTCTGACTACTTCTTCTGCCACCAGCTGGAGAAAACTATGCTTTTAAAGGGCTTGTGTGGTTAAATTAGGTCCACCAGAGTAAATTCCCTATATTAAAGTCAGTTGTGCTATATAATAACCTATTCATGGAAATAAAATCCATCATATTCAAGAATCCTGGGAAAGCTGGGGCCATCTTAGAATTCTGCCTACCACATTCATATGTGTTTTATCTCATTTATTAGGTCCTAAGAGTCTTGAGGACAAGTTAATGCCTTGCAATAATAATGCTTAGTAAATACTGATATTCACATCAGCAGTGACTAAAAATTAATATTAGAAGTTGTGTATGAGATTTATAATCTTATTCATGTTTAAATCCCTAGTATCTGACATAGTGTATGATTTAACTATATGGCTCAGATAATAAAGCATCTGCCTACAATGCAGGAGACCTGGGTTTAAAAGCACATTCTTGGGTGGGGAAGATCCCCTGGAGAAGTGAATGGCAACCCACTCCAGTATTCTTGCCTGGAAAATCCCATGAACCGAAGAGCCTGGTGAGCTGGAGTCTATGGGGTCACAAGAGTCGGATATAACTGAGCAACCAACACTTTTAGCATTTTGGCAAATATTTAGATGAAGTAATGAAAGAATGAATAACTAATTGTATAATTCAGGGCTATGAACACTTCTGGTTATTATGTAGCATGATATATTTTCCTAAAATCATGTGTAATCCAATTTGTTATATTTTTGTAGTTTTAATGAATTGATAGAGTACAGATAGAGTCTTATTGATATTTTTAATTGCTATTTTAAAAGCAAAACTTTGAAAATTGCTCTTTCACAAAAATATCTTCTATATTTTTTTCCTGATAAAGTGATGAGCACTGGAATGGGAAATGAAAGTTAGATTTAGATCTTGACCCTACCTCTAACTAGAAATAGGTAGCGGGTGTGTGCATATGTTCTAAGTGTGGGGACAGTTTGGCTTGGATAATCTTTTACATTCCACTGTCCAGTTCTACTATTGCATATACTATTCAAACATAATAGTTTACATAACTCTGTGCCTTAAACATTTCGATTTCAGATACCCAGCAAAAGTATTCCAAGTAAAGAAAGAAATACTTGAAGTTAGGTATCAGAAGGATTAACCATTTCCTTCCAGCATCCAGATGGCTGCCAACAATATGTTCCAAGACACATTTATCTTTGGAATTGAAATTCTATTACCCTGGGACTCTCTAAATGTAAATGTTTTCCTTCCTGCTTGAGTAGCTTTCTAATCTATAGTTTTGAGTGATGGGTATTATTGTTGCAATTTAATGATATTAGCTCAGCCCTTATTGATTATCTGTTTAAAAAATGGATTAGTGGATACTTATTCTATCAGAGAACTTATCTGTATAATGATGTCACTGTAATCAGACTGGGTAATGTAATTTTCTGCTTAGATTAGTTGCTAATCGTCATCCACAGAGGTTGTTCCCATTTGAGATGACTCACGCGGAGGCTTCTGGAACACAACACTGTATTTCAGAGAATATCATGTAAGGAGGAAAATTATGGCTTTTTCATCATCTCTGCTTTTTCAGTGCAGGATGGATCTTAAACCAGCGTTTCCTAAAATCATTTGACTACAGAAGAGCTTCCACCTAACACCTAATAAATTTCATAGAACACAGCTTGGGAAAGGCTGATTTTTTATAATCTAAGACTCTAAGACTAACTCTAGAGCATTATAGAGCACTTTTTTAGAAGTAGCTTTAGATGTCATTTGGTTGAATTACCATATTACAGGGCTTCCCTAGTGGCTCAGACAGTAAAGAATCCACCTGCAATGCCGGAAACCTGGGTTTGATCCCTGGGTTGGGAAGATCCCCTGGGGAAGGGAATGGCTACCCACTCCAGTATTCTTGGCTGGACAGAGGAGCCTGGCAGGCTACAGTCCATGGGGTCATAAAGAGTCAGACATGACTGAATGACCAAGCACAGCAGACAGCACCATATTACAACTGGAGAATCTGAGTTTCTGGAGGATTGAAGAAACTTATCCAAGAAAATTGGTGGCAAAGCTTGGATGAAAACAATCCAAATGTCTTGTCTCTCATTTCTGCGCTTTTCTTACTAGGATGCATTTTTAAACAAACTGATAAGCCTAACAACTGTGAGCCGTAACCCCTTTTTTGCTAAAGATGACCATACCTTTAACATTGACTGGGCTTCAGTTTGGGGGTAGGATTGGGAAGAGGGCTTTGACTAAAAGAATATACTGAAGTTTTTGTTTTTTAAAGAATGTCACAAGGGACTTTCTTGGTGGTCCAGTGGTAACGAATTCACGTTGCAATACAGGGGATGTGGGTTCAATCCCTGGTCAGGGAATTAAGATCCCACATGGTGCAGCACAGCTAAGCCCTCGGGCCACAACTATTGAACCTGAGCACTGCAAGAAAGATCCCTCATGCTGCAACTGGGACCCAAGGCAGCCAAATAACTAAATAAATATATTTTTAAAATGTTATTCCTCTAAAAAAAAAGAATTGCCATTCTTAAAAAAAATGTTATGAAATAGCTCTTTTCAACTCTAGTTCCATTCTTTTTATGTGCAGAACCCTTGTCTTAAGTAAAACCTTCTTATCTTCCCTTCTCCATTCAGGAGTAAACTGTTAGTAAGTTATCAGACTCCAGCCATCTTCTTTTCTAACTTCTGCACTATAGTACTGCGTGTTATGAGTGGAAACTTGCATTCTTCATACTTTAGTGTTTGGTTTTGTTGTTGTTAGTTTATTTGCTTAGGTGTTTTTTTTTTTTTTTTTTAAGATACAATCCATTTAGAAACCGATTTTCCCAGAGCTCTTGCTGACCATCTAGTTAAAAGAGAGAGAGAGGAAATAGATGCAAAGTGTTGGGGGAGAGATTATATGGAGAAAATGCAACAACTTCTGTTTCTAATATTGAGGTGTTCAACTGAAAAAAGCCACAGAGACCCAATAATGTTTGCAGGTTGTTCCTGCTTATAGCCTGTAATTCCATCCCTGAATAGCTTTACATGTTGAAGATTTTTCATTCTTGTTTTCTCTTATCAGAAAGTGCCATTATCAGAAATTAAGGGAGTATTTTATTGGATTGGAGTAGGATGGAGGCAGGATAGGAACAAAACTGGGGGTCTGGGAACTTGGAGAAGTGTTAGGCAGGGAACCTGCACGGAAGATACAGTTGCCAGAGGCACAGTACTGAAAAGTTACCGGGACTTTAAAGTCACCATGCTTTCTGGTTTTGAACCTTGTCCACCTTGGACAAGGTATTTAATCTCCCTAGGCTTTTATCTATCTCTAAAATGAAGAATACTACCTATCTTCGGGATTATGAAGATTACAGAAATCAAAGTACAAGTGTTTATTATATCAATAGTATTACATTATTTTTTATATTCATCAAACCAGTTAGAATTTGTCTTTGGGAAATGAGATTGAGAAAGTTTTTTACTTTCTCCTTTTTGCTTGAGATTTTTATGATAATTATATAGTATCAGAAAATCAATAAATATACTTTTGTTTTAATGTAAAAGGAAATATATGAAGTGCCTGATATTTGCTCAATGGTCAGTTAGTTCTCTTTTCATCTCTCCCATCCTTCCTTTCCTGTGGCCAAACGTCTTCATCTTTTTTCCTGGTACTGTCTTTTTTCTCTGTAATGAAGAGAATAAGACCCAATGATACGGGCAACTCACCTCCAGGGTTTGAGGTACATATGAGATGAGAGAGGTCAGTTCTGCCTATCTAAGTGTTCTGTAAGAGGCCACAAAGTGTATAGATTAAAGACTCAACCTTGGGAAAGATTGAGATATGAATTTGTATCCTGGCTCCTATCATTTACTAGCTGAGCAAGCTAAGGCAAGTTATCTTGATGAAACTTCTGTTTTTCCTTTTCCCAGGCAAGAATACTGGAGTGAGTTGCCATTTCCTTCTCCAGAGGATCTTTCCAACCCAGGGATCAAACATGCGTCTCCTGTGTTGGCAGGCAGATTCTTTTACCACTGAGCCACCAGGGAAGCAAGAATTATAACACCTAATAAGTTGTGGTGTGTATATACTTAGCATACTATTTGGCACATTATGATGCCAAAATAGATGTTAGTTGCCATTGTTGTTATTATCACCATCCCACCCGGGTCTCCTTCATGTCCTTCAGTTCAGTTCAGTCGCTCAGTCGTGTCCAGCTCTTCTCAACCCCATGAATCGCAGCACGCCAGGCCTCCCTGTCCATCACCAACTCCTGGAGTTCACTCAGACTCACGTCCATTGAGTCAGTGATGCCATCCAGCCATCTCATCCTCTGTCGTCCCCTTCTCCTCCTGCCCCCAATTCCTCCCAGCATCAGAGTCTTTTCCAATGAGTCAACTCTTTGCATGAGGTGGCCAAAGTACTGGAGTTTCAGCTTTAGCATCATTCCTTCCAAAGAAATCCCAGGGCTGATCTCCTTCAGAATGGACTGGTTGGATCTCCTTGCAGTCCCAGGGACTCTCAAGAGTCTTCTCCAACACCACAGTTCAAAGGCATCAATTCTTTGGTGCTCAGCCTTCTTCACAGTCCAACTCTCACATCCATACATGACCACAGGAAAAACCATAGCCTTGACTAGACGGACCTTTTTTGGCAAAGTAATGTCTCTGCTTTTGAATATGCTATCTAGGTTGGTCATAACTTTCCTTCCAAGGAGTAAGCGTCTTTTAATTTCGTGGCTGCAGTCACCATCTGCAGTGATTTTGGAGCCAAAAAAAATAAAGTCTGACACTGTTTCCACTGTTTCCCCATCTATTTCCCATGAAGTGATGGGACCGGATGCCATGATCTTCGTTTTCTGAATGTTGAGCTTTAAGCCAACTTTTTCACTCTCCATTTTCACTTTCATCAAGAGGCTTTTAAGTTCCTCTTCACTTTCTGTTATAAGGGTGGTGTCCTCTGCATATCTGAGGTTATTGTCCTTAGACAACCCTAAATGAACTTTTAAAGAACTGGTAATTCCTAAGCAGCCCTATAGAATACCTCAGAGAAAGTCATCTTCCTCTTTTAGTAGGTCTTCTTTTTTCTGATCTTTATCTTCATCTTAAATGGGACTTTAACTCAAAAGCTTTGAATTTGCTTTTGGTGTCAATTTATTGCCCACTTTACCAGTCTACCAAGTAGTCCTAGTTAGTGGGCTTTTTTTTTTTTTTTTAAAGAAAGAGAAATCTGGAACTTTTTAGTGATGATTCACTCCATTGAGTCATTTGTCTCTGGGATATTGACTACTGTTCACTGTTGAAGAATCAGAAAATCCTTGACATTTACAATGTTGTTCATCATTGCCACTGTCTAACTCCAGGACATCTCACCACCCCAAAAGAAAACCCTGCACCATTAAGCATTTGCTTTACATCTCCCCATTTCCTAACCCTCACAACCATTAACCTTTTTTCTATGAATTTGCTTATTTCGGATATATAATATAAATGAAATCCTCCAGTGTGGTCTTTTGTGTCTAACTCATTTCGCCTAGCATGTTTTCAAGGTTCATTCATATTGTCGTATGTATTGGTACTTCATTATTTTTTATCACTGAATAATATTTTATTGTTTGGATATAGCACATTTTATTTATTCATTCATTGGTTGATGAACTTTGGGGCTGTTACCATCTTTTTCCAATTGAAATAGTGCTGCTATGACATTCATGTAAAATATTTGTTTAAATACCTGTTTGCAATTCTTTTGGGTGTATACCAAGCAGTAGAATTACTGAGTCATATGGTAACTCTATGTTAAATTTGTGAGGTACTGTCAAACTGTTTTCCAAAGTGGCTGCACCATTTTACATTTCCACCAGCAATATATGAGAGTTTCCATATCTCCACAAGCTTGCCAACACTTACTGTCTGTCTTTTTTTATTACAGCCATCCTAGTGGGTATGAAGAGGTATCTCATAGTGGTTTTGATTTTCATTGCCCTAATGACTAATGATGTTGAAAATCTTTTCATATACTTGTTGGCCCTTTATATGTCTTCTTTGGAGAAATGTCTGTTCAAGTCCTTTGCCCTTAAAAAATGGGTTGTCTTTTTGTTGTTGTGTTGCAAGAGTTCTTTTTATAATCTGGCCCTAGGCCCTTATCAGATACATGATTTGCAGATATTCTTTCTCCTTCTATGGGTTGTCTTTTTACTTTTTTGATGATGTCCTTTGATGCGCAAAAGGTCTTCATGAAGCCTTTTTTTTTTTGGTTACTTAAGCTTTTGGTGCATATCTTAAAAAATATATATTGCCTAACCCAAGGTCATGAAAATTTATCCCTCTGTATCTCTTAAAAGAAAATAAGAGTTTTACAGCTTTTGTCTTACACTAAGGCTATGATCCATTTTGAGTTAGTTTTGAATACAATGTGAGGTAAGGGTTCAACTGTACTTTTTTATGTGTGGATATCCAGTTGTCTCAGCACCATTTATTGGAAAGGCTATTCTAGCCTTGTCTAACTCAGTGAAAGTATGAGGCATGCCATGTAGGGCCACCCAAGATGGACGGGTCATGGCAAAGAGTTCTGACAAAATGTGGTCCACTGGAGAAGGGAATGGCAAACCACTTCAGTATTCTTGCCTTGAGAACCCCATGAAAAGTATGAAAAGGCAAAAATATAGGACACTGAAAGATGAACTCCCCAGGTTGGTAGGTGCCCAATATGCTACTGGAGAAGTGTGGAGAAATAACTAAGAAAGAAAAAGAATTAACAGAAAAAGAATTAAGAGACGGAACCAAAGCAAAAACAATGTCCAGCTGTGGATGTGACTGGTGATGGAAGTAAAGTCCCATGCTGTAAAGAACAATATTGCATAGGAACCTGGAATGTTAGGTCCATGAATCAAGGTAAATGAGAAGTGGTCAAACAGGAGATGGCAAGAATGAACATTGACATTTTAGGAATCAGTGAACTAAAATGGACTGGAATGGGCAAATTTAACTCAGGTGACCACTATATCTACTACCGTGGGCAAGAATCCCTTAGAAGAAATGGAGTAGCCCTCATAGTCAACAAAAGAGTCAGAAATGCAGTTCTTGGGTACAACATCTCAA
>NW_011495042.1:5455901-5458821 GCF_000754665.1 Bison bison bison | reverse complement strand
TTGTTTTCAAGGCAAACCATTCAATATCACAGTAATCCAAGTATGCCTGAACCAGTAATAAATACTGAAAAAGCTGAAGTTGAACAGTTCTATGAAGACCTACAAGACCTTCTAGAACTAATACCCAAAAAAGATGTCCTTTTCATTATAGGGGACTGGAATGCAAAAGTAGGAAGTCAAGAGATACCTGGAGTAGCAGGCAAATTTGGCCTTGGAGTACAAAACAAAGCAGGGCAAAGGCTAATAGAGTTTTGCCAAGAGAACGCACTGGTCATAACAAACACCCTCTTCCAACAACACAAGAGAAAACTCTACACATGAACATCACCAGATGGTCAATACTGAAATCAATATTGATTATATTCTTTGCAGCCAAAGATGGGGAAGCTCTCTACCTCAGCAAAAACAAGACCAGGAGCTGATTGTGGCTCAGATCATGAACTCCTTTTTGCCATTTTCAGATTTAAATTGAAGAAAGTAGGTAAAATCACTAGACCATCCAGGTATGACCTAAATCAAATCCCTTGCGATTATACAGTGGAAGTGACAAATAGATTCAAGGGATTAGATCTGATAGACCGAGTGCCTGAAGAACTATGGACGGAGGTTTGTGACATTGTACAGGAGGCAGTGATCAAGACCATCCCCAAGAAAAAGAAATGCAAAATGGCAAAATGGTTGTCTGAGGAGGCTTTACAAATAGCTGAGAAAAGAAGAGAAGCTAAAGGCAAAAGAGAAAAGGAAAGATATACCAAACTGAATGCAGAGTTCCAAAGAATAGTGAGGAGAGATAAGAAAGCCTTCTAAAGTGATCAATGCAAAGACTTAGAGGAAATCAATAGAATGGGAAAGACTGGAGATCTCTTCAAGAAAATTAGAGATACCAAGAGAACATTTCATGCAAAGATGGGCACAATAAAGGACAGAAATGGTAGGGACCTAACAGAAGCAGAAGATATTAAGAAGAGGTGGCAAGAATACACAGAAGAACTGTACAAAAAAGATCTTCATGACCAAGATAACCACAATGGTGTGATCACTCACCTAGAGCCAGACATCCTGGAATGTGACGTCAAGTGGGCTTTAGGAAACATCACTACGAACAAAGCTAGTGGAGGTGATGGAATTCCAGTTAAGCTATTTCAAATCCTAAAAGATGATGCTATGAAAGTGCTGCACTCAATATGTCAGCAAATTTGGAAAACTCAGCAATGGCCACAGGGCTGGAAAAGGTCAGTTTTTATTCCAATGCCAAAGAAAGACAGTGCCAAAGAATGTTCAAACTACCACACAATTGTACTCATCTCACACGCTAACAAAGTAATGCTCAAAATTCTCCAAGCCAGGCTTCAACAGTATGTGAACTGTGAAATTCCAGATGTTCAAGCTGGATTTAGAAAAGGCAGAGGAACCAGAGATCAAATTGCCAACATCCGCTGGATCATCAAAAAAGCAAGAGAGTTCCAGAAAAACATCTTCTTCTTTATTGACTACGCCAAAGCATTTGACTGTGTGGATCACAACGATCTGTGGTAAATTCTTCAAGAGATGGGAATATCAGACCACCTTACCTGCCTCCTGAGAAATCTGTATGCAGGTCAAGAAGCAACAGTTAGAACTGGACATGGAACAACAGACTGGTTCCTAGTCAGGTAAGGAGTACGTTGAGGCTGTATATTGTCACCCCGCTTATTTAACTTATATGATGAATACATCATGCAAAATGCTGCGCTGGATGAAGCACAAGTTGGAATCAAGATTGCCATGAGAAATATCATTAATCTCAGATACACAGATGACACTACCCTTATGGCAGAAAGCAAAGACGAACTAAAGAGCCTCTTGATGAAAGTGAAAGAGGAGAGTGAAAAAAGTTGGCTTAAAAGTCCACATTCAGAAAACGAAGATCATGGTATCCGGTCCCATCACTTCATGGGAAATAGATGGGAAAACAGTGACAGACGTTATTTTTTTGAGCTCCAAAATCTCTGCAGATGGTGACTGCAGCCATGAAATTAAAAGACACTTGCTCCTTGGAAGAAAATCTGTGAGAAACCTAGACAGCATATTAAAAAGCAGAGATGTTACTTTGCCAACAAAGGTCCATCTAGTCAAAGCTATGGTTTTTCCAGTGGTCACGTATGGGTGTGAGAGTTGGACTATAAAGAAAGCTGAGTGCCGAAGAATTGATGCTTTTGAACTGTGGTGTTGGAGAAGACTCTTGGGAGTCCCTTGGACTGCAAGGAGATCCAACCAATCCATCCTAAAGGAGATCAGTCCTGAATACTCATTGGAAAGACTGATGCTGAAGCTGAAACTCCAGTACTTTGGCCACCTGATGCGAAGATCTGACTAATTGGAAAAGACCCGTTGAAGCTTCAGTGTCACCCAAGAATTTTCTGTAAAGTGAATATATTTCCTGGTAGTTACATGAAGTCAATGCAGTTAGTTACAACCACATGCCCCTTTCCTACCTTCATGGATATGTAAAAGGACTCACTTAAAATGTACCAGCGCCATGATTTCTCCTTGCTCACAAGCTTCCAAATATAGCATCATTGGACCCAGTTTTTATTCCTAGGGAAAACTACAAAGCACATTCTTTCAATAATTACTACTGAGTCATTCAGCATATAATTTTTGAGTGACAGCTTTGGATTCAACGTTGAGAAAGGTGGATTTAGTCCCTAAATTATATCTTACCAAGGTGCAATCTTTAGGAAAAGGACTCTCCTGTTTTGTTTAAATCTCATCTCAAAATCTACAAAGAAATGCTGGAAATTACTGAAGATGTGCTGCTCTGGATTTTGTACCATTCAGTGCTGACTCTATAAGATCTCATTATTCATTGTGTACAAAGGCCCTGAGAGACAGAGAACTACTCCCCAGCCCACCCTCCCTGAACAACATCAGGGACTGG
>NW_011495042.1:5385311-5455801 GCF_000754665.1 Bison bison bison | reverse complement strand
TGACATAAGCAGATAGTGCCAGAATCTGTTATATAACCTGCTAAAAACTCTGCCTTGAGGTTGCAGTTAGTCAGAGCTAAATCCTCTCCTGCCTTTTGCCCTTCTTTAAAAGGACTGAACCTCCTGCCTAGCAATCTGTAGCATCTTCTCTAGAGGCAAGCTTCAGCCTTCCTGCAGTGTGTTGGGAAACAGGGATTCCCACCCAGCTCTTCCTGTCTTGGCCCTCTGTACCACATTTTAAGTGTTTGTGTTAGTTGCTCAGTTGTGTCTGACTCTTTGTGACCCCGTGGACTGTAGTCCACCAGGTTCCTCTGTTCATGGAATTCTCCAGGCAAGAATATCGGTGGGTTGCCGTTTCCTTCTCCAGGGAATCTTCCTGAGCCAGGGATAAAACCCAGGTCTCTCTCATTGCAGGTGGATTCTTTACCCTCTGAGTCACTTGACTTAGTCTCAATTCTGAGTTCCTACTGATGATGGGCATTAGATCGTATTGTGGCTTCAGACGTGAACATGGCATGGGTAGTACATTTGAAGAACGTAGTCTGGTTAAGGAGATGGAGGTACAGAGGAAGAGCTAAATAGTGAGGAAGAGCATTAAGACAAGTGAATTTTGTGCAGTGACAGGTAGCACCAAGTAATGGAGACAGCAGTGACTTTACAGTTGGAATACCCAAGTTCAAAGGCTCAGTTTTATGTGCATGACCAAATGAACCTTTTCTTGACTTAGTTTACTCATCTATAAAGTGGAGAGAATGATCTCTACTCTGTCTAAATCTCTGCTGCTGCTGCTGCTGCTGCTAAGTTGCTTCAGTCGTGTCCGACTCTGTGCGACCCCATAGATGGCAGCCCACCAGGCTCCCCCGTCCCTGGGATTCTCCAGGCAAGAACACTGGAATGGGTTGCCATTTCCTTCTCCAATGCATGAAAGTGAAAAGTGAAAGTGAAGTTGCTCAGTCGTGTCCGACTCTTAGCGACCCCATGGACTGAGGCCCACCAGGGTCCTCCGTCCATGGGATTTTCCAGGCAGGAGTACTGGAGTGGGGTGCCATTGCCTTCTCCAATCTAAATCTCTAAGTGGTTGTAAATGTTGAGTGAGATATTGTATGAGAAGCTTTGGGAAATGCCAATTGAAAAGCAAAGTGGAAAGGGTTATCTCATTTTACAGTAGGGGAAACTGGCATAGAGATGAAAAACCTTGCTGAAAGTCTCATTTGCTTCTATGAAACAGCACTCCATTATTTAAGTACAAAATAGAATGACTTTCTTCATTTGTCTCCCTCACTTGTAGACTTTGTCCACTGCAAGAACTCTAAGTAATCCATATGCTGTTGGCACCAAATAAAGTGTGTTTTGGTAGAGTGTGAGGAAGTTTAGGGGTCCATGTTTTATCCTAAAGATATTGGTCAAAGAGATACACTGTCACCTTCTTTGCTGGGCATGGCAGAGGTTTAAATCAACACTGTCCAGTAGAAATATAATGCAGATGGCAAATGTGAGCCTTATGTAAAATTTTAACTTTTCTAGTAGCCACAGTAAATGGGGAAACAGAGACCCACAGAAGTGAAACAATTTGTCTAATCCACACAGCAAGCTAGTGATAGAATCTGGACTAGAACCCAGGTTTCCTTTCCAGGCCAGTGTTCATTCAATCACAGTTTACTGTCGAGAGCCCCATTTCACAAGGGTAGAAAACAGTAACAATGAGTCTTTTATTATATTCTCCTTGATGAGACCTGACAGGGTCCACCTCTTCTTCTCCGCTAATAAATCAGGTTGGCCCCCCTCTTGTTATTGTTTTTCTCTAGAACCCAGGCTGGGGCTTGCCTTAGCCTTTGTTCTGTTCCCAGTTTTTGCAGTGCCAAGAAGGATGGGGAGAGAGCGGATTCAGGCAGGTCACGGTGGCACAGATGTTTCCTGGTCTTTCCGAGGGAGCTGAATGCCATGGCCAGGTGTGTCTTTCAGGGCCTTCCAAGCCCTTGGAGGTGGTAGGTGTTTATAACCGCAATTTCCTGATTAGCTTCTGTTTGTCACAGGCCTCTAGCCACTACCTGAGGGAGTACATTTAAGCCTCTTCTCTGGGAGTCATCAGGCAGTCAGAGCTCTCTAGTCTGGCCATAATCTACCTCTGTATTCTTATTTTCCAGCGTCCCCTTCATGCATCCTGTGTTTTCTCCCAGAATACTATGTTTTCTTCCTTCTCTCCTCATCTTCACCTATTAAAATATTACTCATTTTTCCATCAAGTTGAAACACCACTTCAAGAAACCTTCAACATTATGCTCCCTCCTTCCATCGTATTATTTCTTAGCCCCATCTCCCACCATTTCCTGCCTCATATTTTATATGCAGGAACTTTGCAACCTGTTGTTTTCTACTTCCATTTCTTTGCTAATGCTGTCCATTTGCCTAGAATCCATACCTCACTTTTGCCTAGCTGAGTCCCCTGATGCTGGGAAAGATTCAAGGAAGGAGGAGAAGGGAAAAACAAAGGATGAGATGGTTGGTTGGTGTCACCAACTCAATGGACATGAGTTTGAGCTGACTCCAGAAATGGTGAAGGACAGGGAAGCCTGGCATGCTGCAGTCCATGGGGTCACAGAGAGTTGGACATGACTAACTGGACAAGTCCCATTTAAATTTAGGACGGGCTATCAGGCATCACCTCTTCCAGGGTGACTTCCCCGACCCTCCATGCTGAGTTCGGCTACTCACATAATAGAATCTACCTGTCTCTACCTTTGTACTTACATGCTATATTTTATCTATCTGTACCTGACTCCCACACTAGACAATGTTCCAAGGGAGATATATGTGCTTTACATTTTCTATCTCTGGCAACTAGCAGCATCCCACTAACAACAGATGCTTAATAAATGTTTATGGAATAGGTGAACAAATAACCTTTAAACTATAATATGACCTTTAAATTTGTAAAGGTTTAAAGGCTTAAACCTTTAAACTTTATAATGGTTTGAGTTATCTCAGGTAGCCTAGTGATAAAGAACCTGCCTGCCAATGCAGGAGACACAGGTTCAATCCCTGGATCAGGAAGATCCCCTGGAAAAGGGTATGGCAACCCACTCCAATATTCTTGCCTGGAGAATCCCATGGACTGAGGAGCCTGGCAGGCTATAGTTCATAGGGTCTCAGAGTCACACACGACTGAAGTGACTTAACATGCACTTTATTTTGGGGGGTAACTATTTGTCTATCACTAGATTATATGTTCTGCGAGGGCAAGGAAAGTGATTGAATCTTATTCATCTTTTTGTCCATCACAGGGCCTTATTCACAATGAATACATCAGTTAGGTTTCTGTGGAGAAACAGATCCAATAGGAGATATATAGATGTGTATATTGATTTTAAGGAATTGGTTCATGTGGTTGTGGCGGCTGGCAAGGCAAAATCTGTGGGGCAAGCTACAGGCTAGGAACTCGGGCAAGAGTTGACTTTGCACACTTAAGTTTGAAATTTGTAGAGCAGGCCAGCAGGCTGGAAACTCAGGAGAGATTTTTCTGTTACTCTTGAGGCGGAATTCCTTCTCTGGGAAACCTGGGTTTTTGCTTTTAAGGCTTTTAACTGATTGGGTGAGTTCCACACACATTATCAAGTATAATCTCCTTTGCTTAAAGTCAACTGATTGTGAATTTTAATCACATCTACCTAATACTTTCATAGCAACAGCTAAACTAGTGTTTAACCAAACAGCAGGGCACAAGAGCCTAGCCAAGTTGACACATAAAAATTTCATCATCAGGTAAGTGACCAATAAATGTTTGCTGAATTGAAGTCTACTTTTCAACTTCTTATCTGAAGCTCAGAAAAACAGAATGATCTTAATTCTGTTTACAGCAGTAATTTGGACTCAAACCCCCAAATCTTTTACCACTAAACTCCTAACAGCTCTGAATAAAAAGTAACAACATTCTAATACATAGCTGAACTTGCAGGAAAGTAAGGGACTCTCCGCGGCTGAAAATGAAGACAAACTGAGCTGTAAGTGTGTCACATGAGGCTGTATTGGCCCTCTTGAGATATCTGAGTTGGTAACCTTGGAACTTGGATTTAAATACACACACAGGAAGAGAAAATGAAGACTTGAGTCTTCATAAGACGAGCATTAAAGCTGAAACCCACAAGTGAGATGGGACTTTCAGTAACATGGTGGTTAGAAAAAAAATCTCCTTAATACATAGACACAAGAAAGTTGTCTTTCTCAGCCTAGTCTCTGAGAAGAAAAAAAGTCTGTCTCAGAATTCAAAATGATAGGTCTGTTTGAAGTTGGGTTCAGAGTTTGTATTTCTACTACCTATGTGATATGGATCCTGAAAGTTGATTAATTAACATAAAAATTATACTCAGCCAGTGATATACCCTGAGGTACCTAGCAGAATAAAACAAAAAACCCTCTTAAGGTGATAAAAGATCTAAAACTATAAGATGATTTTTTTAATACATAAAATTAATATATTTAAACAATTAAGAACAAATAAAAAATTAAGAATATGAGTTTAGAAATGGATACCATGAATAATGGGGCTTCCCAGGTGACTCAGATGGTAAAAGAATCTGCCTGCAATGCAAGAGATCCGAGTTTGATCCCTGGGTTGAGAAGATACCCTGAATAAGGGAATGGCAACCCACTCCAGTATTCTTGTTTGGAGAATCCCATAGACAGAGGAGCCTGGCAGGCTATAGTCCATGAGGTCACAAAGAGTCGGACATGACTAAGCAACTAATACACACACACCATGAATAATATAAGGTAGATATGACAAGTAGAGTTTAAACAGGAGATTAGACACTGCTAAAGAGAAAAACTGGTAAACTGGAAGATAAGGTAGAAATAACCCACAATGCCTCTCAAGGAGAAAAAGAAAAGAAAAATATGAAAGCAAAGTTAAGAGACATGCAGGATAGAATGAGAAGATGTAATACGTGTCTAATAATAGTTCTAGAAAGAGAGAATAGAAAGAATGGAAAAGAGACAATACTCAGAGGTAATGGTTGAAATTTTTCCAAAACTGATGAAAGACCTCAGTTAGGAAGCACATTGAGTTCCAAAGGATAAATAGAAATAAAGCCAGTTCTAGAAATACTGTGGTGAAACTGCATGGCAGCGAAGATTAAAAGTAGGTATTAAGAACATCCAAAGATAAAAGAGATATCCTACAGGAAATCACAATTGAGCCAAGAACAGTGGCAAAATAAACAAAAGAATAATGCCCTCAAAAGCTTAGAGAAAAAAGAAATCCCACCCAATCTAGACTTTTCCATCTAGTTAGACCTTTGTTCAAGAGTGAGGATAAAATAGAGACAACTTTAGACAGATAAAGATATCAAATTTACATCTCAGAGATAATTTCTAAAAGGACTAATAAAAATGGATATTCTTCATGAAGCAGGAAATTGAGGACTTCCCTGCTGATCCAGTGGCTAAGTCTCCACAGGGGTCTAGGTTCGATCCCTGGTCAGGGAACTAGATCCCACATGCCTTGCATCCATCAATGAAGATCAAAGATCCCAAGTGCCACAACCAAAGACCTGGCACAGCCACATAAGTAAAAGAACAAATAAGTAAATATTTAAACAAAAGAAGAAGCAGGAAATTGAGGAAATTGAACACAAAAGGAAGTAGTGACATGAAGAAAACAATAGAGACTAGAGAAATAGGTAAAGTGAAAGAAAGGGAAAGTCACTCGGTCACGTCTGACTCTTTACGGGCCCATGGACTGTACAGTCCATGGAGTTCTCCAGGCCAGAATACTGGAGTGGGTAGCCTTTTCCTTCTCCAGGGGAATCTTCCCAACCCAGGGATTGAACCCAGATCTCCTGCATTGCAGGCGGATTCTTTACCAACTGAGCTATCAGGGAAGCCCAGAGAAATAGGTATACATGTGAGTAAATCTAAAACAAATGAAAATAGAAAAAAATGACAGTACAGAATAACAACAAAAATAATGATTAATTTAGAGAGCATGGAAATAAGGTGAAATTAAGATATCAGGCAATAATATGTGACAGGGAGTAAAGAGAGTAAAGAGAGAAGAACTGTGATCAGTCTTGAAATATACTAAAACTTGGGAGGATAGTAAAGCTACTGATTAAATTTAAACTTGATAAATAAAATGTGCATGTTTAAAAAAAAAAAGTTGGTGGTAACCACACCAAGGATAGAAATGTGTAATTGCCAGACAATTAAAGGAAAAAGACTTGCACAAAGGACCCCATTTAAAAGAAAGATAAACTCTGCATAATTTATAATAACATTCAGAATAACCTAAGTATCCATCATTGTGAAAAAAGATAAGTAAATTGTGATATAGTCACACAATGATAATAAATGAGCCAAGGTTTTATGTATTACCATGAAAACATGTCATAATTATAAGGTTAACTGGAAAAAGGCCACTTAAAGACAGATGTAGAATAGCACAACTTATATAAGGTCCTCAAATAAATGTTGTCCCATCAGCTGCCTGAAAAGGAAAACAAAACAAAAGAAACTTGAAAAATAGTAATTTTTCTGTTGACCCCTTGTTATGAACGTTATAGTATAGATTCTTGCATTGGGATGGGAGGTGGGGTTTGATGACCTAGTTTTATATTTCCTACACATAAATAATAGAGAGACAGGCTTTTAAGTCTTTAAGTCATTCAAGTGAACATAGACACATATCAGAACTGTTGACACGAAGAGGGAAACTACTTTTGGCCTCAGGATTTCCTCTTTATCCTGGAAAAAAATCCCCAAAGTATAATACAAAATCAAGAACCTGGGAAATAACATTTAAGTAGATATCTCTCTTCCAGAGTATGTGTCTTAAGGTTTCTGTTTCATCATTCCCAAGATTCCAAATTGTTAGCTTCACGGGTCTTCAGCGGTTCCTCTCCTGGTTATTGGCAAACCAGGAAGCAAGGAACTGGTTCCATCCTACCTTTCAACCTTATCCTCACAGCCCTTCTGGCGTATGTATATCCTGATTATACCATCACAGTGCCACCACTTAGCAGAGCTTTGTGAATTACACTTTCATGCTGCAATACTTTTGTTTAAGTCAGTTTTCTTTTTGAAGTGTCCTTTCCACGTTACATATTGAAATTCTACCAACTCCCAGACTGTCAGAGCCTAAAAATGCCTTTGGAAACTGTGTGCTTAAAGGAGGGGCAAGAGGAGGGAAGGGGATTGAGAGGTACTGGCTAGGAGGTGTAAAATAGATATAAAACTATAATATTATAACTTTAAATAGAACATAATCTATAAAAATATTGAATTACTGTGTTGTACACCCCAAACTAATATAACATTGTAAATCAACTATACTTCAATTTAAAAAAAGAAAGAAACCATGTGGTTCAGTTCAGTTCAGTCGCTCAGTTGTGTCCGACTCTTTGCGACCCCATGAATCGCAGCACACCAGGCCTCCCTGTCCATCACCAACTCCCAGAGTTCACTCAAACTCATGTGCATTGAGTCAGTGATGCCATCCAGCCATCTCATCCTCTGTTGTCCCCTTCTCCTCCTGCCCCAATCCCTCCCAGCATCAGGGTCTTTTCCAATGAGTCAGCTCTTTGCATGAGGTGGCCAAAGTACTGGAGTTTCAGCCTCAGCATCAGTCCTTCCAATGAACACCCAGGACTGATCTCCTTCAGAATGGACTGGTTGGATCTCCTTGCAGTCCAAGGGACCTGCAAGAGTCTTTTCCAACACCACAGTTCAAAAGCATCAATTCTTTGACACTCAGCTTTCTTCACAGTCCAACTCTCACATCCATACATGACCACTGGAAAAACCATAGCCTTGACTAGACGGACCTTTGTTGTCAAAGTAATATCTCTGCTTTTGAATATGCTATCTAGGTTGGTCATAACTTTCCTTCCAAGGAGTAAGCATCTTTTAATTTCATGGCTGCAATCAGCAACTGCAGTGATTTTGGAGCCCCCAAAAATAAAGTCTGACACTGTTTCCACTGTTTCCCCATCAATTACATATGAAGAAAATACAATTCAGATGAATTCCTAAGCTACACAAAATTTCTGTTATTCACCCTGTAATAAAAACTTATCACTTCTTTCTCTGTACTATAACACAAACAGAAAGTCACATATGTGGAATGTCTGGGACTTTATTTGTCCTAAGTTAGCAATTGAAGTTTAAGTATTATAATTCTAAAAGAGCACAAGAAATTTTCATTTTTAATTGTGGTAAAGTACATGTAATGTAAAAATTACCATCCTAACCATTTTTAATGTACAGTTTAGTACTATTAAGCGTATTCATGTTGTTATGCAATCGACTTCCAGAACTCTTTCATCTTGCAAAACAAAATCTTTATATCCATCAATCACCAAGTCCCCACTGAGCATAAGAAATTATAAAGAGATGTTTCTTCCTGTAAGATGTGATAAAAGAAATAAAAGAGCTTTAACATATATATGTCTTAACTAAAAAGCAAAACTGAAAGTTCAGTTTCAAGAATTATAGATTTTTCTCTTGAATGCCACTATGGGAAAAAAGAAGGGGATTAATACTTACAATGGTTGATTATTAGTGAGAAGGTTACAAACCTGTACCTAAAGATGTTGGTTGTCTGTACTATCCTGTATTCATTTTCCATTTTTTAGGCTATATTTTTATTACAAAAATTATACTTCCCAAGAAGCCATTTAAAAATAGTAATAGGAATTGTTACTCTTAATTGCTTTTATTACAAATTTTTATTTTGAAACTAAAATAGAAAATCATGCATGAAAATCTAAATCCTCTTAAAAGCATTTAAAAATCTAAATTCTCTTTTTATGGTTTTTAAAATAATTCCATATTTTAGAAGTAGTGTGAAACAATGATTAAGATCTGCTCTGGAGTCAGTTTGCCTGATCTCAAATCCTGAATCCAACCATTAAGTAGTTATATGTCCTTGAACAAGTTAATTATTCTCTGTGCCTCGGTTATCTTATCTGTACGATTAGGAGATAATGCTAACTGTCTTATATAACTGATATGAGGGTTAATTGAATAAGGTGAGTAAAGTCACTAGTCAGTAATTAGTGCTTCAGTTCAGTTCAGTCACTCTGTCATGTCAGCCTCTTTGCGATGCCATGAACTGTGCAGCACACTAGGCTTCCCTGCTGCTACTGCTGCTGCTAAGTCGCTTCAGTCGTGTCCAACTCTGTGTGACCCCATAGACGGCAGCCCACCAGGCTGCCCCGTCCCTGGGATTCTCCAGGCAAGAAGACTTGAGTGGGTTGCCATTTCCTTCTCCAGTGCATGAAAGTGAAAAGTGAAAGTGAAGTCACTCAGTTGTGTCCGACTCTTAGGGACCCCATGGACTGAAGCCTACCAGGCTCCTCCATCCATGGGATTCCCCAGGCAAGAGTACTGGAGTGGGGTGCCATTGCCCAGGCTTCCCTGTCCATCACCAACTCCCGGAGCTCGCTCTAACTCATATCCATCAAGTCGGTGATACCATCCAACCATCTCATCATCTGTTGTCCCCTTCTCCTCCTGCCTTCAATCTTTCCCAGCATTAAGGTCTTTTCCAATGAGTCAGTTCTTTGTATCAGGTGGACAAAGTATTTGAGCTTAGCTGGTATCAATTTTACTATAGTTGATATAATTCTGATACTCGGACTTTGGGATAAATAATCTCCTGTACTTCTGTTAACACTGTTTTAATTCTTTGTGGCAGAGCTGGGTAAAGTCTGGGTCTATAGTCTTTCATTCTCCTACCCTTCACCCACTGCTTTGCATACTGCTGGAAAAATAGTAGGTACCCACGTTGATAAATCGTTGTTAAATGAATAAATAATGAAAATATTTTTAAAGGTTTATAGAATATATTTCATTATAAAAACTGGATGGTAGACTATTTCAAAGGAATGTATGGAGACACTAAGGATACAATTATTGGTTTTTAAAACTATCCTTTGGGCTTGTTGAATGTAAGGGCCGTGTATCCTCAGTGACTCATTAGAGGTGGTTGAGAGGAGGGACAAATTCACTGCAGAGGAGAGAGCCTGGAGAGCACCTTTATAGTAATACTTCGATACTAAGGCATGAGCTTCTGTCCAAATCCACCCTGAGCTAAACTTGGTATAACAAAAAGAGCTCTGTTGAGACGAGATCAGAGTTCCCACTGGGTTCCCACTCGTGACCTTGGCCCACCTTTCCCCTTAAGCCTCAGGTTCTTCACCTATAAAAATGAGAATGCAGCATCTGAGGTCTGTTTCTCCGTTCAAAGCGCCTTTGGTTCCATGTTACTAAGCCCTGGTGCACCTGGGAGCCCGTGGCATGTGTCTTCCAGGACAGTGACAGTTCTCCCAGCCTGCCAAAATTCAGTCGTCAGTGCCCATTCTGGTGAATAATATCTCCTCCTGAATTGGTGCCAGTTGGAAAATTGTAGAATGGAATGTGCCACCTGGGTTTGAATTTGGAAATCCAAAGTGTTGTTGCCTTGAGGTACAAGGATGTTTCTGCCCAGCCACAGTGGTGAGTAGGCTGATAATACCAGTCGTGGCAGTTTGCACTTGGACTGAGAAAAGAGGGTCAAGTCTCCTTTGCTAGTGAGAGCAGAATGAAGAGAAAGCTGTGTTCTTATTTCCTTCAGTCTGCTGTGTGAACTGTGCACCAGTGATGTAGCATCACAGACAGAATTAATGCATCAGCAAAGTGATAAAAATTAAAACTTTATTATGCTTCTGTGATGCTTGAAGTAAAAGTGAAAGTGTTAGTCGCTCAGTTGTGTCCGACTCTTTGCAACTTCATGGACTGTAACCGACCGGGTTCCTCTGTCCATGGGGTTTCCCAGGCACTGGAGTGGGTTGCCATTTCCTTCTTCAGGGGATCTTCCCAGATCGAACCTGCATTTCCTGTGTGTCCTACATTGACAGGCAGATTCTTTACCGTCTGAGCCACCAGGGAATCCCTCTCTAATGCTTGGCTGTTTATATTCTTTATTGTACTTGAAGCACTTGGAATGGAAATCAAGTCCTCAAATTCTATAATATCCTATAAATGACCATATTTCTGTCTATATTTATAAATGCCTGAGCAGCATTCAGTGAATTCATTTTGTTGAAATGCTCTTCATTTCAAAGGACTCACACAGGCACATTGTTTAACCCAGGGATTTTTACAAAAAAAAGGGAAGAAAAGGATGTAAAATGTGTGAATGGGTGCTGTGCTAGTTACTTAACATACTAATTAATTCTTCCCACAAATATTACTGGGTACCTAACATGTACCAGGCATTATAATAGAGCTGGACAGATGACTGACACTGCAGTTATTACACCAGCAAGATCTCTGCTCTCAGAAAAGTTACATTTTGGTTGGGGAGATGAGTAATAAATAGTCAAGGTGATTTTAAAATAACATCTGTGATGAGGAACTAAAGAGCCTCTTGATGAAGGTGAAAGAGGAAAGTGAAAAAGCTGGCTTAAAATTCAACATTCAAAAACTAAAATCATGGCATCCAGTCTATAGGTAGGGAAAAAATGTAAACAGTGACAGACTTTATTTTCTTGGGCTCTAAAATCACTACAGATGGTAACTGCAGCCATGAAATTAAAAGATGCTTCTCCTTGGAAGGAGAGCTATGACCAACCTAAACAGCATATTAAAAAGCAGAGATATCATTTGGTTGACAAAGGTCTGTCTAGTCAAAGCTATGGTTTTTCCAGTAGTCATGTACTGATGTGAGAGTTGGACCATAAAGAAGGTTGAGCCCCAGAAATTTATGCTTTTGAACTGTGGTGTTAGGGAAGACTCTTGAGAGACCCTTGGACTACAAGGAGATCCAACCAGTCAATCCTAAAGGAAATCAGTCCTGAATATTCATTGGAAGGACTGATGCCGAAGCTGAAACTCCAGTACTTTGGCCACCTGATGCAAAGAGCTGACTCATTGGAAAAGACCCTGATGCTGAGAAAGATTGAAGACAGAAGGAGAAGAGGGTGGCAGAGAATGAGATGGTTGGATGGCATCACTGACTCCATGGACATGAGTTTGAGCAAACTCTAAGAGATAGTGAAGGACAGGGAAGCCTGGCGTGCTGCAGTCCATGAGGTCTCAAAGAGTCAGATATGACTTAGCAACTGAAAAACAACTACAAAACAAGCTTTAGGATGCATGGTATAATAATTCATGAAATTTGTACCAGAAAAGAAAATGGAAGCCTCTCCATCCAGTTTTCTTAAGGCAAGGATAACCTTGACAATAATTTGCATCAGAGCAGTGAGAAAATTATATTTGTCTCAGTGCACTTAAAAAATCTAGATGCATTCACTCTTTGTAATAGGTTAACTAATTGCATCCAGTTAGGTATTAAAAAGCACAATATATGATAAAGTAATATTTATTCCTGGACCCAAAGTAGAAAGTCTATGATTGCTTTACAGATGAACACTCCCAAACATTTATGGTAGCGATAATACAAGTTCCACAAAAATTCTTATTTCCCAACTCCCTCCATGAAGCCAGAATTATTACTCTGACACCAAAGACACCACAAAAAAAAGAAAACCACAACCCCAAATCCTCAATAAACATAGTTGCAACAATTCTTAACAGCATTTTAGCAAATTGGATTTCTAAACATTTTGCTAAACAGCATTTAGCAAATATGATACATAAAAAGGATCATGTGTCATGACCCAATGCAGTTCCTCCCAGAACTCAAGTTTCAGGTAACATTTGAATATCAATCAGTGTGTCTCACCATACAGCAAATGTAAAAAGAAAAGCACAGCCTTTGAGATTACCTTCTTCTTCTCTTTCCACTTTTTCTCCTCTTCTTCCTTGCTCTTCCTCTTCCCATTCTTCTTTGTCTTCTTTGGTGGGAACTCCTAGCAGATTTCAAGTTTTCCAATACAGTATTGCTTACTCTCATGCTGTCCATCAGCTCTCCAGAACTCATTCACCTCGCATAATTGGAACTCTGAACTCTTTGATCGACATCTCTTCATTCCCCCAAACCTCCAGCCCCTGACAACCACCATTCTATCCTCTGCTTCTCAGTCTGACTATTTTAGATTCCACATGTGAGATCACGCAGTGTTTATCTTTCTGTGTCTGCCTTATTTCGCTTAGCGTACTGTCCTCCAGGTTCATCCATGTTGCTGCAAGTGGCAGTATTTCCCTTTTTTAAAGAATGGCTGAATCAGTATATCACATTTTCTTTATCCATTTTTTTGTTGGTGGGCATTTAGTTTGCTTCCATATACTGGATACTCTGAGAAAAGGGTGATCTCTAAATGGACCAACACACAGAAGCGGTAGTTTGACAGGAGGTGGTTGGGAAACTGTGAGTGGCAGATTGGCCTACTGGTGGCATTCAGTGTGTGAACGACGGCGAGACAGGGCAGCTGCATGTGTTCATGCAGGGTGTTGACTGACAAGGGCATCTGACCAAGGAGACAGGGGTGAAACGCACATTCTACCTGCCAAGCTCCGTACCCTGAAGCAGGAGTGTCCAACTGGAGGAAGGAGTGCCTTTTCCTAATTCACGCAGACTCTGGGGCCATCTTGCAGGAGGGAAACACCGAGAGATGAGTTTAGCATAGAAGAATGGGGCCAGATCAGGGAGGACCCGTCTGTGTATCTAGAAATGGATGGCTTTGATGGTAGTGGTGATCATGGGTATAAGTTTTGACCTGACACTAGAGTTAAACCTGGGTATTTGTCAAGGCCAGGATCCCTGTTTTTCTGGTATAAAAACAATTACATCTTTCAAAATTATATTTGCTTGAAGTTTTCTCCAGAGCATACATTAGTACCGACCTACTTTAGTATCAAATCAGCCTGATTTAATTTTATAAGCTGGTCAGGACTGTCCTATGACTCCAAAGCATTCTGTCTGTAGCTCCACTGTAATCACAGACAAATGCGTCTAATCTTCCCATCACGTGTCGTCGTGAGTTACAGGATTCTGTTCCTCCCCCCGCACCAGTGTTTGATAATCTCGTTATCTTGTGATACTGCATCATTTAATTATCCCCCAAAATAGAGATCTTCAGAAAATCTGCTCATAGAAAGTGATTTTCTGTTCCCAACTGGTCACAGCTGGTGTGTTTACTCAGGAATTAGTCATTTTCAGAACTTGGCTTTTTTTCCTGAAGGGATCTCATCTGCCGTCTAAGTCGGTTAAAGCCTTCCTGCACGTCTCTGGAGGGAATTTTATAAACTCCAGAGAAGAACTCAATAGGTGTCCTCAGAGATCTACAAGCCCAGGACTCTTGTCAGACTGAGCATGGTTACTCTGTCTCTGCTATTAACCTCCAAATGTCTAGCTGTATTCATTCCAATAACTCCATAAACGTCTCCTGAGCATCTACAGTGTGTCCAAGAGTCGGACAGGCATTGAGGCCACAAAAATGAGTGGAGCACAGTTCCCATGGATGTCCAGGGGATTTCCCTGGCAGTCCAGTGGTTAAGATTCCATGTTTCCACTCCAGGGGGCACGGGTTTGATCCCTGGTCAGAGCACTAAGATCCTACATGCTGTGCTGCACAGCCAATATAAATAAATCTTGGGCTTCCCAGGTGGCACTAGTGGTAAAGAACCCACCTGCCAGTGCAGGAGATCTAAGAGTCGTGGGTTCAATCCCTGGGTTGGGAAGATCCCCTGGAGGAGGGCATGGCAACCCATGCCAGTATTCTTGCCTGAAGAGGAGGAGCCTGGCGGGCCACAGTCCATAGGGTTGCAAAGAGTTGAATATGACTGAAGCTACTTAGCATGCACAATTCCCATATAAAGGAATATATAGTTTCTAAACTTGGTCATCCCAAGTGCTGAAATTTAATTTTATTAGCTCTGCCTCCTACTAACTGCTGCTTTTAAGCAAGTCACTTCATTTACCTGATCTTCATTTTCCTACAAAACCAATACCATTGAAATGAGTTCCTGTAAGGCATGAAATATTGGGAGATTACTTTGGTTGTCTGGGATAAATGATGCATAGTATGTCATCTCTCAAGGTCTCTTTCCCTCCTTTAGACCCTTCTGTCCCCTTTGGACCTTTACAGACTGAAGAAGATTCATTCTATCAGCCCTTCCTAAAACCAGAGACTTTTCATTTTGTTTTCTTTTTCTCTGGGCCATTTCTACTTCCGTCATGTCATTTGTGTTTAGACAAGTGGACCTGATATGCCGTATCACAAGTATGAAAGTACTGTGACTTGTACAAGATGAAGTCAGCGTAAAAGAAACCCTTTATGCTGAGTTTCCAATAAACTTTCTAATGATGATCAACATTTTTTTTACCTTTCAGTCTCTGTCTTTCTGTGTTTTTCTCTTACATCTCATAGGACCAGTGTCTTAAGGAAACAGTTTTCTGTTATTTCAGGTTCTTTTTTTGAATCGTAGTTGAACACTCATGATCCCCGGATAAAATCATTTTCCACTGAATATGTTTTCTTACAGTTAGTCACATTAAAACTCCTCTGCCACTTTACTGCCCACGTCCACATCTTCTTTCACTTTATCCCTAATCGACTTGGCATTTTAATCCCTGGAAGAGCTGAATGCCATCTGCAAACTTGGCATTGCATTCTTTCCCAGATCATTTATATGATTGTTAACGAAAACGCCATGCAGCTTGCTTTCCATCTAGGAAGTTGCAGAGATTTTGATTTAACTACTTAATCACTGTGTTAATAATAATACCAAGGACCAGCCGCAGAACATTGCCTTTATCCAGAAAACTATTCACTTTTTCCTATTTTTTTCTTATTCCTAAACCAATTATCCATAACTGATGTTTTTCCATGTACTAAAAGAGTTTTATGACTTATGAATTAGATTACAAATCCAAATTGGATTTAAGAGCCCCTTTCCCTGGGTTGGGAAGATCCCCTGGAGAAGGAAATGGCAACCCATTCCAGTATTCTTGCCTGGAGAATCCCATGGACAGAGGAGCCTGGTGGGCTACAGTCCACAGGGTTGCAAAGAGTCGGACACGACTGAGCGACTTCACTTTCACTTTACCAACTAAGTGACTTCCCTGGTGGCTTAGATGGTAAAGTGTCTGCCTACAATGTGGGAGACCCAGGTTCAGTCCCTGGGTCCAGAAGATCTCCTGGAGAAGGAAATGGCAACCCACTCCAGTATTCTTGCCTGCAGAATCCCATGGACAGGGGAACCTGGTAGGCTACAGTCCATGGGGTCGTGAAGAGTCGGACATGACTGAGCGACTTCACTTTCTTTTCTTTCTTTACCACCTATTTTACTTCTCATTTATGTCTTTGTTCCAGAACATCTGTATGAGGTGTCTGTCCTGTACCACTTTCTGTCACATAATTAAATCCTATTTCTTAACATCAGTGTTGTTTGCCAGCTGGCTTCTAAGTTCCTAGGCCTAATCAATCAGATGCTCCATTGAGTTGCCTGATGAGTGTTGTGCAGTAGCTGTTGGTTTGCCGTGTACCAGGAAGACAGCAAATCTTGACATCTCATTACTGCGGCTGCTTCCCAAATGATCTGGAGCCCTGGTTGGCTCCCTCCCATCTCTTCTGCGTCCCAGACAATGTGGCCTCTCAGATCGTAGGCACATCTGATCATGTCACCTCTGCTTAAAAGCTTTGGCAGTGTCTTGGGAGATAGTTGTGAAAACTTGAATATAGACTCAGAAAAGACACATAATATTCAAGTTTTCCCAACTGTCTCCCAAGACACTGCCAAAGATTGTAAGCAGAGAGGTGACACAATCAGATGTGCGTAAGATCTGAGAAGCCGCGTTGTCTCAGAGACCCCGGTTCGATTCTTGGGTCGGGAAGATCCCCTGGAGAAAGGATAGGCTACCCACTCAAGTATTTTTGGGCTTCTCTTGTGGCTCAGACCATAAAGAATCCGCCTGCAATGAAGGAGACCAGAGTTCCTGGGTTGGAAAGATCCCCTGGAGAAGGAAATGGCAATACACTCCAGTATTCTTGCCTAGAGAATCCCCATGGACAGAGGTGGGCTACAGTCCATGGGGTCACAAAGAGACAGATACAACTGAGCGACGAAGCACAGAGATGCTTTAAATTATTATTAATTATTAAATACTGATTGTTATTTAAAAAGTTGTTACCCTAAGATAGGCAAATCTATTAAAAAAAAAAAAAAAAAGGTAAATTAGATGTGACCAGAGACTGTGGAGTTGGGAAGGGGTGAGGGATGGACAGTTGCTGCTTAATGGCAGCAGAGTTTCTATTTTGGATGACGAAAACATTTTGGAAATAGTGATTTTGGTTGCACAACACTGAATACACTCAATGCCACTAATTGTACACTTGAAAATGGTTAAGATGGCAAATTTTGTTATGTATATGTATTTTGCCACAGGGGGAAAAAAAAGTTTTTAAGCCATTACCAGTTAGAGATATTACTTAAAACTTTGCAAGAAAAATAACATGATATTTGGGATTTGTCTTAAAACACTTAAACAGAGAGTTCCCTGGTGGTCCAGTGGTCAAGACTCCAAACTTCCACTGCAGAGAGCGTGGGTTCAATCCCTGACCTGGGAACTAAGATCCCACCTGCTGCACTGCACAGACAAAATATTAAGAACAAACAAAGGGCACTCAAACAGTAGTCCCAACAACAACAGTCAAGGTGATAAATGAAAAAAATTGGCCAAATGTTAGTTACCGAAGATAGAATTTTCCATAATAAAAAAATTTTTTTTTTATTTTATATACAAAATTTTTAAAAAGGTCTTTTGGAGGCTAGCTCTTACATCCTAATTTCTCAGCCTGAAGTCTAAAGTCCTTTGATGGCCTTCCCTTTTTCAAGGAGCCTCAACTCTTGCTTCTCAGCCTGCCTGCCCTGCCCCCAGGCAGCTAGGCACTGCAGAGCTCTGTGCGCAGGCAACCACTGTGCTCTCTGCTTCTTGTGTGGCAAAGTCCTCCTCATTCTTTAAGGCTCAGCTGCATCCTGGAGCCTTCCCAGGCTCCTGCAGGCAAAGAGAACTCCTCCTTCGGGTTCCCACAGCGCCTTGTCTGCACCGCTGTGACTGCTTGCTTATACCACGTATTATCACCTTTTATTCATGCTTCTGTTCCCCGCTAACCCGCAAGCTTCATGAAAATAGAGGAAGCGTCCTTTTCAGTGTGCGTCTTCCTGAGCTATGGGAAGCTTTCATTGCTGTTGTTTTAGTTGTCTGCACTAAATATTTTTAAAGGAAAAGATTGGACGGCGGGGATGTGAATATTCATTATAAACCTTAAAAGTTGAAAGGGTCCTTAGCGATTACCCATAGGAATATCGGTCTCTTTCTAGACTGTGCTTTCTCTACTTGGCAACTACTGATGCGTTTTTACATTTCCAGTACCTACCACTGGGTGTTCAGTGCATTGTTGCTGAATTTACTCACAGATCACATCCTTTCTTTCTACAGATGGCAGAAAGCCAACTCTCTAGCTTGGGGTGTGTGGACACACACTTTTTAGCAGAAACGGTGAATTTTCAGACGTGGTTTGTCAGGGCAGCAAATAAGCACCTGAAGGGCTGTCACTGGGCCAGAGGAGCTGACTCAGTGGGTGGCTGCGCTGGGAGTGAGGCACGTCTGCAGTACACTTGCTGCCAGGGGGTGGCGGCAGGCACTCACAGACTCTCCAAGATGGGCAGGCCTGAGTCACCCTTTGAGTGTAGGGTGGGAGATGGCCTCCTCTACTATTCCTAGTTTATTTTCTAACTTCTTGATGCCTTGAGATGCTTGGCCAAAAGAATCGGGCCCGAGTTAGAGACAGTAAGAGCCAGAAACTAAGCGTCTTGTTAGAGTTAAATGTCCAGATCAGTGCCAGGCGCTACTGGGCACACTGTTTGTTTTAGTCACTCAGTCCTGTCCTGCTCTTTTGTGACCCCATGGACTGTAGCGCACCTGGCTCCTCTGTCCAGGGATATTCCAGGCAAGAACACTGGAGTGGGTTGCCATTTCCTTCTCCGGGGATCTTCCTGACCCAGAGATCGAACCCGTATCCCCTGCAATGACAGGCAGATTCTTTACCACTGAGCCACCTGGGAAGCCCTGGGTACTTCATTAGTGCTCTCATCTTCTAGCTTGAAGTTTTGATCCCTGTAAGAACTTTAGGCACCCTGGGGGGATTTACACTCCAGACTGTTTTTAGATCCTTTAGTTCCAGTGTGGATGGAAACTGAGAACAGATTTTCATGTGGGGAAGAAGAGGGAAGAAAGAACATGACACCCTGGGATGTGCACATGCGAGAAGAAAGGAGGAAACGGCTGGACCTGTAGAGACACAGTCCACTCAGTCCTGAGGCGGCCTCTTCTGGCTTTCTACATCTCTCCAGCCAACACCATCACTCCTAACATCTCCAGTGAAGAAACAAGCCCTGATTGTGAATAAGGAGGAGTTGGAAGGAGTTGGAAATCTATAGATAGGACGATTCTATTTGTACAGGCCTTAACTCAGAGCACATAATATGACAGAAGAACATAATCAATATTTAAAATCCAAGATGATGAAAAATCCAGGTTTGTATTCATATTCCTTGCTTTGAAGTATTGCTCTATAATCTAGTGGTCTGAGGCTGGAGTTGGGGAGTGATGACACAGGTTATTAGATAACTGAGTTTGAAAGGTAATATCAGATGATGAGGCCATGAGCCAAATATCATGAGTAGATGATAAATGAGACAAAAGTTCAGAAGAGAAAGAATCCTGTTGGCTGTGGTGAGACAGCAATAATCCCTGGTATGTGAATGTTTGTTGCATTTTGCCAATAGTCAATCCTAAAAGAAATCAACCCTGAATATTCACTGGAAGTACTGATGCTGAAGCTGAAGCTCCAATACTTTGGCCAACTGATGTGAAGAGCCGACTCATTGGAAAAGACCTTGATGTTGGGAAAGATTGAGGGCAGGAGGAAAAGGGGTCAACAGAGGATGAGATGGTTGGATAGCATGATCAACTCAATGGACATGAGTTTGAGCAAACTCTAGGAGATAGTGAAGGACAGGGAAGCCTGGCTTGTTGCAGTCCGTGAGGTCTCAAAGAGTCGGCCACGACAGAGTGACTGAACAACAACAACTTTATATTTGCATAATATTTCAGAGTTTCCAAAACACTTTCATGTCATTTATTTTTATCTGGCTTCATTAAATCTTCACAACAGCCTGGTATTATTAAATGAGGTAAAATACATAGAATATTTGGGGCTTCTTAGAATAGTGGTTAGTATGTAGTGAATGTTTACTATCATTATGAAAATCATTATTAGCCCTATTTTATACTTGACAAATCTGAGGCTCAGAAAGGCTGTTACTTGCCCAAAGTCACACAGCTGAGAAGTGGTAGAAATAGGCCTGAACTCAACTCCTGTTTCTAGACCTTTCTCCATTTTCCCATGCCCAAAGAGGGAGTATTTAAGCCGGGCTTGCCAAAGTTGGGCCAAGTTTTGAGGTGGCCTTAGCGGAATCATCTCTGATGAGGTCTCCTCAGCCTTATGAGCCCTAGTTGGCTGGTGAATGGGAATTCCTGAGTGTGTTCTATGCCTTGAGTAAGAAGAGTTAAATCTAGAAGCCTCTACTCATTTTAGCAGTGAGGGGAGATGGTTCATTGCCTCGTCCCTCAAGGAAGCTGCAGGCCATTAAACTCACATAGATCCTCAGCTGGTAGGCTTGTTAAGAAAATGTGACAATAGGGGGAAATTGACAACCCAGGCACCATAGATATTTTTAGTCTGTGCTTCAAGGATGTACATCTTGGTTTCTGTTTAGATTGAGCATGAGGGAGTGAACTGGATTGATTTGACAAGACTGGCAGTCAGAAAGTCCTTACTGAGACCTTTCTCTTTGCCCAACTTAAGCAAGGGACTGAGGGGAGTAATTAAGGGAGGTGAAGTAACTTTCCCAGATGCTCAAACACTGTGGAGTGTGGTATAATCTTTTTCTTGGGTGGGAGGCAGTGTGCTGACATCAGTAGAATTTCTGTCTATTCCCTGCACCAGCACTTCTGCAGTAAATTATCCTTCTAATGTACAATGGGGTGACTGCAGTTACCAATACTGTATCATATACTTGAAATTTGCTAAGAGAGTAGATCTGAAGTGTTCTCAGTGCACGCTCACGGACACACACACACACACACACACACACACAGGGTGATAATGTGAGGTGATGGGTGTGGCAGTTAACCCGATTGTGGTTATCCCATTTCACAAAGCATACATATATCAAGTCATCACGGTGAACACTGAAAATAGTACAATTTTATTTGTCAATGATTCCTTAGTAAAGCTGGAAAAAATAATCTTATGAGTATAGTTTTAATTGTCAGCCATTGTAGCTCTGTTTGTAATAGCAAAAACAGTCCAAACACTGGAAATGGAATTGAACTATTACAAAGAAAGAAGTCTTATCAATATGTGCTAAAAGCATATCACTAAGATTTGTTGTTTTTTTTTTAATTGAAGTAGAACTGACTTGCAATATTAGTTTCATGCATACAACATATTAATTCAGTATTTTCTTCAATTATACTCTATACAAAGTTATTATAAGGTAGTAAATGAAAAGATATCCCACATTCATTGCTTGGAAGAATTAGTATTTTAAAATATATATGCTACCCCAAAGGACTGATATATTTTTAAATGCAATAAAAAAATTATGGGGCAAGAAAGAAGAATGTATATAGCATGATGCCATGTGTATGTTCGAAGCATACATGAAGGCAAATATATGCATACATTTTCCCCACACTGGAAGGATATACTTGCAAGGGGTAATGAGGGGTATGGATAAGAGGAATGGGAGGGGGAAAATGTGTTTTTCATCTTATACTTTTAAGTTCTTTTGAAAATAGAGTTTTTGGTTTAGCCATCTGACATACTTTTTTTTTTTTTTCTCATTTAAGCCACTTGCCAGAAGTCACAGAACCAAAAAAGTGCACAGCTAGGATTCCCACCTGAACTGTGATTCTAGGCCCTGTGATCCAGAGCCCTCTGGATCCTAGCCCACTGCTTCCTAACAGTGCTCTCTTAGGATCAGGAAGTAATTCTGTCACTTGTTTGTAAATTACAAAAAATTTTCCACAAAGACACCTGGGAGAATGTGCTCATCCTCAAGAAGGCTCTGTTGCCTGCCACCTTGGCTGCCACCAAAGCCTGCTCCATTGCCTGCCACCTTGGCTTCTGTTCTGTAGGACGTGGCACAGCCAAGAGAGGTCAGTGACCTGGAGCCAGGAAACACAAACTGAGATTTCCAACAGGGCAAATTACCTTCAGGAAAAGACATTAAGATAATTGGAGAGGTGGGGGTGGGGAGAAGGCATGAAAACAGGGTCATTAGCCAACTTGGTCAACGGGCAGGTGCAGGAAGTGGCAGATAAACACAGCCAGAATCTATAATTATACCTTCAATATCAATGTTCAAAACCCACAAAATAAATGAGTGAATTTAAAAACTTGGCAGCATCTAAGTACCTAGATATAAACTACTAGTGTTAGGCTTAGCTCCTGTGAACTTCTCTGTGATTTCGAGCATATTATTTAGCTGCTCTGGCTTTCTTTCCCCATTAGTCAAATGGACAGCACAGTCTATCCTGGCCACTTCACAGAGTTGTAAGGAACATATAAGGCAAGAGATGTGCTTTGAAAATGCAAGACGTCGTACCAAATGAGAGGTTATTGTCTATGCCTCTGGGACATACCTCACAGAAGGAGACCTCTTTTCTCATTAAACTTTTTTTTAATTGGATCTCAAATTCTGTGATAGATTTTTTTTCAAGTTGTTTCCATTAAATAGTACTGATTTTTAAAAACTAAAAACTGCCACACACAAAACAAATGGTCCGCAAAACATTTATTCTCCTTTCCTGCTGAAGGGTTTACGATGCATTGTTATCATTAACCAGTCTTTTACTGTTAAACTGAAATAAGCAGTTCTGAGACGAGCAGTTCTGAGACCATTCTTCCACCACTGGTTAAGACTGGGGTGGCAGGTATTTAGAGATGGGAAGCTGGGAGGAAGCATCAGGAAAACATTGCTGGTAGCAAGGTAGAAACAGCTCACCAACACAAGCGAGGACCCTCATGGGATCATTTTTTATTCCAGTTACTTCTGTTTAGAGTCGTGGACAAAGACCTACAGAGTCCACAAGATCCCCAGAGCAGTGATAGAGCAGTGCGTAGACTATTACTTAAACCCACAAATAAGATGTGCTACATGTCCTTTGCCTGAGGGGCTTGCTGAGCTATGAATGTTGAGCGGGGCTCTGGAAGCAAGCTGATGAAGCACAGTAAGGAACTGGGGCAGAGGTACGGAGATGAACTTCGGTGATCCAGTTCTAGGATGGCTGAGTGCCTCTGAGGAGCAATTTGAGGGTAGCCAGGGACTTGGACAGGACAAATGACAACTTCCTGGAACAGACTGTTCCAGGACCAGAGAGGAAAGGAAATAGCCTGGCCCCATCCTGGGCAGTTCACAGGAACTGGGGCGGGAAGTATTTGAAATGGAACTAGCGCTCACAACTTCACGCGCTTTCTCAGTGGAAGAAGGAAAATGGGACAAGAAACTTGTGACGCAGCATACACGTCAAGTCAGTTTTCGTAATGGTGGGAATGAAGATGGCAAGAATGAACGAGCAGAGGGAGATAGTGCTGTGCAGGGCCGACAACTCTGGGTTCAGACTAGCGCGTGATTATTGCTTCTGTCACTCACTTGCTGTATGACCTTGAATACGCCAGTTTTTCCTCTGAGTCTCTGTTTCCTCATCTCAAAAATGAATGCCCTTCTTCCCATCTCAAAAGTAGTTATGAGAGTTAAATGAGATGTTCTTGAAAGCAACTAACATATAATTCCTAGAATATGATTCCTAGTAAATGTTAGTTTAGCCCTTTGTTTCGGAGAGGGACTTAAGAAAACCTCCAGTGAGACGTGCTGATTTGAAATTTCAAGCACTGGGAAAGCAAGGCCAACCTAGGTACGGGGTGGAAAGGCCCTTTTGACAGATGGAGAAGCAGCCTAAAAAGGCAGATAAGAAACTCTCATGAGAGGAAGGGTAGGTGAAGGGCAGAGTAGCACTGGCTATAAATACAAGCACAAACTCAGTCCTCTTACCAGCAGCTGGACTGTGAGCTTCCTCTGGCTTGTGACAAAATGGGAAGACAATAAGTACGGTTTATCTAGGCTTGACTCATCCCCTTGACTGTTCAGAAACACAGGAGAGGTTTTGTGTTCAATTACAGTACTTTTCCGAAGCCTCTCCGCCCCCCCCCCCCCGCCCCCACACTATTTTTCTGGTATAATTAACTCTGCTTCATTCATTGACTGTCCTTTCCTCCTTGTTTTATTGGTTATATTTGCTTTTTAAATTATCAATTACCTCAAATCCTTTCTGGAAGTATGGGTATGAAGGGGTAAAATAGTTTTAGTTTCTTCAGAAACTAAAATTCCAAGGGTAGAAACCAACTAGAAAACCAGAGTGAAACGCAGGATGGGGAAAAAGATAAGGAGACTACAGTGAGGCATAAACTGACCTGGTTTGTACCAGGAGTCTCACCAGGGAAATCCTACTCCTGGACTTCACTTGTAGCCAAAACATGACAGCAACTGTTTTCATAGAAGCGGACAGCCTGAGAGTGAGAGGCCTTTTGGTTTATTTTAGAAAGGAAAGGCCATGGTTTGCCTGGAGGCTCTCTCATGGTGATCCGGTAGCAGACTAAGGTCTAACACTGACCCAAGTCTCTTGACTCTCATTCTGGGATTCTGTGTGCCGTGGGCCTCCTCATCTTTGTGAAAGTGAATTTCTGATGACAAACACCTGTACAAAACTAATAGGCGTGGGTTTGTTTGTTTGTTTGTTTTCCTTTTTTTCCAGGGCCAAGTGCTTTCGGGGCAAAAAAATCCTTGGAGATTATGATATCAAAGTGGAACAGGTAACCACCCTGGAGCCCAGGATTGCATCTGCATCATCGTGGGGCCCACTTGACACTCTGGAGTGAACCATCTGGTGCTGCCAAGTGGAAAGATCAGGGTCTATCACTAGCTTCTAGGCTCTCTACCTCCTCCCCCTACCCTTTCCAGGATTTCTCTCTCTATGAGACCCGGTCTTGAATCCTGCATCTTTCAACTCCCCTGACTTCTCTTCATGGCTCTGGGGTCTCTAGGGAGGCAAGCAGTGTAGCTCTTAGGGCCTCTGGGGGTGCAAGGTCCTCGGGCTGAGGAACACTGTAGAGGAGCGTCTTCTGAGGACACGGCCATACCTCCACTGTGGTGGCAAGGCCTTGCTTGGTAGATACATGTCTGCCACTCAGGTGTGCAGCCTCCAGTGAGGCCTCCTCTGTGCCCAAGGCTGCACTTCAGAGAGAACTGAACAAAGAGCACCTCCTGGTTTAATGCAGTGAAGTCCTGAAAGGCTCATTTTTTTATCTTCCCTTTGCTTCATGATAAGTAGGGATTAGGTCCATTTGAGTCAGCGGGAGGGGGGATGTCCAGTTTACACAGAACATGTATTTTCTTTGTAACGATAGAAGCTACTCATCATTCCTTACACAGTGTACTGGGATTTACAGATTTACTCTTTCTATCCATTGCTGCGTTCAGTTCTTAAAATAACTTGTTAGGCAAGGTTGATAAAAATTATTTCCATCTTATTGATGGGAGAAACTGTCCACCCAGAGAGAATAAGTAACTTGCCTGAACATCTTATGCATCTCATTGAGCCAGAGCAGTACCGAAACCCGATTTCCTAAATGAAAACTTGGTGCTTTTGTGTTGAGACTGAGAAAGGGCATATTTGCCTCAGTTTGCATTCCTGCTCTGCAGAGAGGCAGCACAAAAGATGCTGGGTGGGGAGTCGGAAGCCCTGAGTTTTGCTCCTGTCTCGGCCAACAGTAAGCTTTGTTTGTCCAGAAAAGTCACTTAACTGCTCCTTTGGTAAATAAGGATAATATTTCTGTCCCTCCTGCCTCATAGAATGGCTATGAGAGTAGATGGGATCAGTTTGGGAAAATGCTTTGCAAACTGTAAATACATGTTTGGTGGAAAAGATACTGCTGCTGCTGCTTTATGGGGGGGCGCTCTCAGAGTCAGGACTGTAGGGCTCACTCCCCTACTGCTAATTTTATTTAGTTATGTTCTATCATAGTAAGAAACACATAAGGTGAAATCCACGCTCTTAATCCCCTCCTGTTATTTTCCAGGCAGAATTTTCAGAGCTCAACCTGGTGGCCCATGCGGATGGTACCTACGCCGTGGATATGCAGGTGCTCCGGAATGGCACAAAGGTGGTCCGGTAAGGTCCTTTCTGTCTTCGGGGTCACTGCCACCGTCTCGGGCGTGCCGTGTGTAGTGTACCGACCTTGATGATGTGCTGTGTGGCGGTGGTGGAAGGAGCAGAGAACGCTGGCTCTGGCCCTTAGAGATGTCTTAGTTCCATGGTAAAGGAAGCTCCGTGGACGCAGAGCTCACTTTGCAGTCACTGGATGGTTCCCGTCAGAGGTGTTGGAGGACTCCAGCCCCACTTTAGCCAGTGCAGCTCTGGACTTTCATCTCTCAGTGTATTTCCCCTGGAAAACATGGTTCCATTGCTTTAAAAGAAAAGGGCCCGGGGGGGAGTTTAAAAATCTCTGCTCTGGTCCAGCCTCCCATTTTACATGGATTTGCTTCCATTCACTCAGTGAGTTGGCAGCAGAGCCCTGTGTACTATGTGAATTCTCTTAACGCCCTTCCCAGTGTTCTGCTATATTCCAAATTTCTGGGAACTCCTAAGTCTTGATAGGAAAGCCTGGGTCAGAGGGATATTGACTGTGAGTGGAAGAAAATTTGTAATTACAAAGCACTTACGCTGCAGGTGAGGTGCTAGGTGACGTGTAGACGTCATCAATTGTAATACAACAATTCTGTGTGGGAGGTGATGAAGATTCCAGATGAGGGAGCATGGTTTCCACATTGTTATTCTTTCCCAGGACTCAGCGTGGCCTCAGGGTTCCAGGCATTAGGGTCTTGCTCCAGAAAGAGTCCTCACTTCACCCTTTTCCCTTTTTCAACCTGCACTGCCCTGACCCCGAGGCCACCAGCATCCAACCAGACCTGGTCTGTGACAGGGAAGGCAGAACTCAGGTGTCTGGAGCCAAATGTCAGGGAGTGTGAGCTCATCCATCCTGGAGACTGAGGAGGACAGAAAAGAGCTGCCCACCCACGGTTGGGGAGCACTCAGGAAGCTTCTTCTAGAGACAATGATGGGCTCCCCCAGCTGCAAGTAGAGTAGGTCATAGGGATCCATGACACAAATGGGTGGCAACAAGAGGGCCCGTATCAGCGTGCTGGGACGGATCTGGCAAAATCAAGGCAGGCCTTTCCCATCACCAGTGTGGGGACCCGACACTTACTGCAAGCCTGGAGCTCAGTTTCAGTAACCGGGATATAAGGTTTGGTCTCAGGCATATAGACGGAGCCAGTTTCCCAGAACTCGGGCACAAGGAGGTTGGCACACATGCCATCTGACTTGATGCTCACTCTCCTGAGTGACTGAGGAGGGGTCCTCCCACCTCTACTTTGAAAGACTGATCTCTGAGCCCAGGTGGGGCTGGAGCAGTAGGCAGGAATTGGGTGGGTCCCAGGGCAGAGAACCAGGTCTGTCACTGCACGTGTGTGAAATGGCCAAAGCCTGGAACCTTGAGGGGAGATGCTGCCACAGAACCGACTGTCTGGGAAGGTGAGGTTCCTCAGGAGTCAGGGCATGAAGTCGGGGCCCTGATCCTGTGGACCTCTGCTGTCTGGAGGTGAAACACAGGGAGCCTTCCTGTGCCTGGGAACACACTGTACTCTCAGCTTCCTGTAGCCAGTTGCTCAACCTCAGCTCTGTGGAAACATTCGTGCCCCTCCCTAAATCTGCTTTGGAGGAATAAAACTGGGGTGTCTGGCATCTGTTCTCAGCCAGCCTGGACCCTGGCTCACCTGGGGAGTTGCTGAGGGCATGGCATCTTTAAAGAGCAGCTTGAGGAGTCAGAGCAGGATGCTGAGGTCAGGGATCTTTGGGGCAGGGCAGTGAAGTCAGCCAAGTGTGGTATCTTCAGAGTCTGCTGGGACCCCCTCGGGATGCCAACTCCAGAGCCACAGGAGCTTCCACTCTCATCCACAGGGACACGGAAAATTGTTGTTGACTTAAGGTGTGGCAGTCTAAATGTGTTTCTTCCCCGCTCCCTGAGGGCTTCTGCACCTTAGAAAAAGTCAGTGCTTAACCTAGAGGAATTGTCCAGTTGCTAAGTCATGTCCGACTCTTAGTGACCCCATGGACTGCAGCATGCCATGCTCACCTGTCCTTCACCATTTCCCGGAGTTTGCTCAAACTCATGTCCTTTGAGTCAGTGATGGCATCCAACCATTTCATCCTCTGTCACCCTCTCCTCCTCCCACCCTCAATCTTTCTCAGCATCAGGGTCTTTTCCAGAGGAAAGGAATTTCAGAAATCTTTTCAAATCTCCTTTGAGGAGTGCCGACATAAAACAGCATTTCCTAGTCCATAAGAAAACAGTCATGACAAAATGAGGGTCTTGGCTCAGGGAACCCCTTCCCTGTCTTGGGCTTTGGAGATGGGAGACAAGAGGATACGTGACCTGAGGTGCTGGTTGGTGGCAGACTTGCTTCTGCATTCTTTCCAGGTCCTTCCGGCCAGACTTTGTGCTCATCCGGCAGCATGCGTTCGGTATGGCAGAGAATGAGGACTTCCGCCACCTGATCATTGGCATGCAGTACGCAGGCCTCCCCAGCATCAACTCTCTGGAGTCCATTTACAACTTCTGTGACAAGCCGTGGGTGGTGAGTGAGTCCCTCTTCCCTCAGGTAAAAGGGCAGCATCCTGATCCTCTGTCTCCGGGTCCCTAGAAGGACCTCTGTTGATCCAGACACCATGAGGGGCCAGCTGAGAAGATGTGGGAGGAGCTTCAGCTGGGGCACGGGGTGGAGCAGGCTCTCACAGTAGGACTTTGTTGTCACTGGCTGGGCTGCCTCTGCTGCAGAAAGGACCTTTGGCCTCACAGCAGAGTCACACAAAGATTCTGTGAAGGAGCCCTTCCAGGTCTGCAGCCATCAGATACAGCAATAAAAACACCTACTTCTTGCCTCCGAAAGATTTAACCATTGGAAAGGCCTGAGGCCAGTGGGGACCAAGGGGATGGTGCACTTCAGAGGGATGTCAGTGTCAGAGTCCTACCAAGTGTCTCAGCAAACTTAAAATGAGATTCATCCACACACATACCAAATCAGACGCTTTTATGCTCTGGAAGTGCCCTCTGAGATAATCAGCTCTCATTCCTTCATGGCAGAAACGTGACCATTTTCAGAAGGAAGGTAAGGAGTATAAGACCACTTATGATGTGATGCCAGCTTCAGAGATTTTCCTACATGAACTTCATTTAATCCTCATAATAGCTTTACAAGGAAGGTGTTATTATCATTATTACCACTTTTTACAGAGAAATGAGACCCAGAGAGGATTCAGTAACTCACCAAAGTTTCAGAGCCAGGATTTCTCTCACACCATCCCTGGCATAAGCTGGGTTACCATGTGAGGAAGAAGCTGGTCTGGTGTTCTCTTCCTGGGCTAGTCTGGAAATCTTGGAGGCAGTGGAAGCCTTTGAGCAGAGAGAAGAGTGCAGCTGGGAGAGGAAGTGGCCTGAGATGGATCTAGGCTGCCCCAGCCTCCCTCTGACTGCCAAGGGGATCCAGCTCCTAGAACTCTGCTGCTCCAGGCTGCTCCTCTCAGAAGGAAACACCTGCCCCTAGTCACATCCTTCTCTTCTTGTTTTTCAAGAGTTATTTCAGCTCTCACACACTGGCTTGCCAAGGGTCATGGCACTGGTGGCTGATTGTGGAGTTCCCAGACCCCAAGCTTCTCCCACTCAGGGAGCTGGAACAGGGGTGTTTGTTTTTTTTTTTTTTTAGCCAAAAGGACCCATCACCTCTGCTCTTACACCTGAACTCAGTCTTCCTATTTCCTTGGAAGCCAGGGAGACCTGACAGTGTGAGAGGAAGACCAGTGAGCGAGGAGTCGAAAGATCTGGGAGCTGCTGTAGTGGCCCCTCGTTCAGCCTTTCCCTCTGTCTGGCCTGAGGACTTGGAGTCCGAGAGTTCTGCACAAACCAGCTGCCGGAGTTATGTGATTTGAATGGGTTGCTGATCACAGGAGAGCGCGTATGAGGCCGTCAACGAGTTTCCCCTTAGTCACACGGCCTTCCGTGCTGCACTCATCCCTAGCCCTTTCCTCCCTCACCCCTTCAATACTTGCTAGAATTTGGCTCCCTCATAGCCACACAGGGTGGTTCTGCTAGTATCAGCTTTTCTTCTGGGCAATCTCACTAATCAGCCTCCTAAACCACTCTGTGCCCTGGTTTCTTTGTCTGTAAACTAGGAGTGGAGGCTTCCCCAGTGGCTCAGTGATAAAAGAATCTGCCTCCAATGCAGAAGATGCAGATTTGATCCCTGGGTTGGGAAGATCCCCTGGAGAAGGAAATGGCAACCCACTCCAGTATCCTTGCTTGGAAAATCCCGTGGACAGAGGCGCCTGGTGGGTTACAGTCCATGGGGGGAGGGGGGGTGGTGGCGGTCACAAAGAGTCAGACACGACTGAGCATAAGCATGAAACAAGGAGTAATCACAGTACCTGCCACCAGTCTGCCAGCCTGGTGTTATAGCCCCCAGTGTTGGGGATCAGAAAGAAACTTATTCTGTGCTGCATGTTCCAGAACTGTGCCAGTGGCCAGGGAGGGGCGGGTCAGAGAGCCTGGGCTGGGGCTTTGCCCCTCCTGGGATCTGGGATCTGGTGAGGGTTCACATTCTCACCCGTTCACAGTTCCAGCACATTGCCGTTGGCGTCACAGGGGAGCAGCAGGGCTCCCTGGCCACATACCAAGTTCTCCCTTCATTTTCACTAAGCAGCTGCCACACTAATGGCATTTTATATACTGTTCATGGGGATGAACAAATCTGGTGACTGTGAAGGGGGCTTCCCTCTGAGATGATGACTTTGGTGTGTGTTTTCTAAATTTCTCTACTGTGGCTGCTCCTGGCATGAGGAGAGGCCTCAGCCGTGTTGTGAAGGCTCCACCTTGCCTCTGAGCACATCGGCTATTTCATAGATTGCCCAGAGCAGGCACACGGGGAGTTTGGAAGCAGAAGTAAGACCTATCAGTGAAAGCAGCATTCCAGGGAGAGCAAGAGTTCTGCCTGCCATATTGCTGCAGATTTATCTGAAAATCCTGTCACTGTATGTGGGGTTTTTTTAGAGGCAAATGCACAAGAGTTGAATTGAAGCATTTTATTTCCAGGAGGGATAAGGGTAACATTAAATTCAGACCGATCTTGAAATCCCATTTCATCTGAGAAATCTTTCCTGATATATTGGATAAATGGTTATGCTGAGCATTATCTTCCTATTCATTGCCAATACCACCCCCAGCTCCAAATGCATTCTTTTGTCTATGTGGAGAGGAAATGACCCTTATCAGATATTACTTTTGTTTAATTGATGACTGTGTGCTTGTGACTGATGATGAGCTTCCAAGGAGGCAGGGGTTAGATGCCAAGTCTAGTGCTCTGAGCAGAAGGGACTACAGAAGGTGGAGGAGGGCAGCGTGAGTTCCAGGGGAACCAGCTTAGTGCATGGGAACTGGCTGCCATCTTAGTCTTGACTGTGCCAGGACTCTGGGAGCCCGCCGGGGGCCTTCTTGGCATCAGCGTGGTGTCTGTGTAACTCTGCCACATGCTGGGAAGATAGGGCCCCACATGCCTTGGTGCTGTGCCAGGGCGTGGGCTGCAGCAGGACAAAGGTTGTGAGGCAGAGCTGGCATCAGCTGGCGGGGGAGGCTGGAAGGCCTCGGGAGCTCAGGGAGGTATCCAGACACCGAACAGGAGTCCAGTCATTCCAAGTGGCCAGCCAGGACCTAAAGGTGAGGTAGTGGAGGGAATTGGAGAATGCAGGAAAGGTCTGAGAGGTGGTCTTGACAGTCAGAGAATGTGGAAGAACCAGAGAACACCAGCAGGGACGGCAGGGTACAGTGAAGAGCGCACTGGGCAGGATGGGACCCGGGCCCTGTCCCAGCACAGCCCCGACTCCAGGCACGACGTGGGAGCCTGTGCTCCCCTTTGCTTCTCTGGCCTTGGTCTCCTCATTTGTAAGATGAGATGTCTGGTCTAGAGACTCTCTGAAGTCTCTTCCAATAATAAAATCTTAGGGCCTTGGGGGTCCATCAATCATACTTGCAGCCCCAGAGGAGGCCTTGGAGATCTAGAGCCACCAACTGCGTGTCACTGAGGAAAGTGACCCAGAAATGCCAATGTTTCTCAGCATTTCAAAAATAACAGATTCTGTCTCTACTCACAAAAGGACTACAGCCAATGATCACTAAACAGCAGTCTCATCATGAAATTTAGGAGGAAATACAATGAAAAGATTTTTTTTTTTTGGCGTGGTTAAAAAGTCTGAAGAACTGACCAAATTCAGTTGTCTATTTTATATATGAAGAAAATGAGGCATAGAGAAGCGACATAATTTGCCCAAGGACAAGCAAGTTCAAGGCAGAACAAGAAGAATCAGAAGACTCTGGTTTTCTAACAACCCAGTTCTGGCTTTTATTGTCTCCCCGTACCAACACACGTGCTAACATCACTGATTGAAAACAGGAACTGGGCTTTTGAAACATGTTCTATCTTTCCTTTCTTTAGTAAACAGAAGGTCGGTTTGATCTGGCAACTCTTCCTTCCAGCAGTTCCAGGTATCAGTGGCTTAGAGTGTGAACCCAGTAGCACCAGAGAGAAGATGCTGGATCACTGCCGCTGCTAGTGCTCTGGGGTGGGTGTGTGTGGAGGTGGGGAATGAGTGTGAACGGACTGAACTGGAAAGTTTCCTGTGGGAAGAGCATGGTCTCTTTAGAGCCTGAAAGGCAGCTGCATGGAGGAGAAGGAAGAGTTACGGGTTAGGACTAAAGGGGTCTGGCTATGAGTCTGGCTCAACTACTTTGTGACCTTGAGTGAACAACCTCTCTGGGCCTCAGTTTCTCCACTTATAAAGCAGAGGGGTGGGCAGGGGACACCAGGGACGCTACATGTTCGCCAAAGGCAGACCCTGACACTTAAGTACGTGCACTTCACCCCTCCTCCCCGGAGCTGCTGGGGCTTCTCATAGGTGAAGGATCCAGTGAGTTCAGTTCTTAGATGAGCAGTGAGTCCAGAAGACAGCGTCTGTCTTTGCTACATTCCATGATTTCTTTTCCTTGGCATTCAAATTTCCAAGACTGGGCCCCTTGTTCCCCCATCCAGCTTCATCACTTGCCATCTCTAGAGATGATGGTGGTTAAAGTTATACAGACCCAAATTTCAACCCCAGCTATCCCTTTCTTCGCAGCACTGTGGCTTCAGGCAGTCACCTACCCTTCCTGAGCCTCATATGTAAAATGAAGATGATAAAGACCCTAGCTCATCAGTTCGATATGAGGATTAAATGAAATATCATTAACACTGAGTAGGCACTGAATGAATAGTAGCTCACTCTCTCCCTTCCCCAACAGAAGCATATGTTCCTGGAGAATAGAGGGTGGGACACCTCTTTTATATCCTCAGAGCACTTTGCACAAAGCCCTCAGTGGAGCAAATGCAGAATAAATATTTGTTCAATGGATTGCCATTTTGTCTGTTCCAGAAGCTGTCTGGGTAAACTGAAACCTTTGCTTCTCTTTTGCAGTTTGCCCAGCTGGTGGCCATCTACAAGACACTGGGAGGAGAAAAGTTCCCGCTCATTGAGCAGACTTACTACCCCAACCACAAAGAAATGGTAGGTGACTGAGAGGGGCCATCAGTCTCTGCTGTCTGCACTCTGAGCTTAGCCGTGTGCTGGCTGTGGGCCTCTGAGGTGTGCCTCAGCCTCTCAACCCCAGAGAATCTATTGAGGTTGAACTGCAGACCTGCTTTGTGAGGCCACAGTGTCTGGGTTTTAGCTGACAGCCCTCTGTCTCCGAAACTTGGAGACAGAATAGGAAAGAGCAGAAACAGGGGCGTTTTATCAAAAGCTGAGAGTAACAACCTAGATGGATCAACAGTCAGAAGATCCTGCTGCTTGCAATTCTAGCCACAAGTCACAGACGGTTACATTCCCTCACCACGTGTCAGCATCCCAATCCAAAAGGCGAGTGGGCTTAATGATTCCTGGCCAGGATAGCTAATATGACACTTGCATGGTTTCAGTGAGATTCTTTAAGCAAATAGTCTGTGAGGAGTGTGGAGTGCTCCTCAGATGTAAGCTTTTGTTCCTGATATTATTTACCAGCCCTTCCATTCCCTGGGCTTCCTCAAAATTCAGATAAGGGTTTCACTCTGCTTTTCACTCTACCTTCTCTGAGGCCATCCCAGGATGGCAGAAGGAGCAGAATGATGGGATAGATGGTTGGTACGGAGGCTGCCTCTAATGTTTATACCCCTTCTTCATCTCTGGCCCCACGTTCTCTGCCCCAGGCCTGCGTGGTCAGTGGGTAATCCTACTTAACCCACCAGTGGAGACTCTCTGCCTTAGCTTTACAAGTCTTGTGTTCCAGGACAGAGATCTCCAGAAGGACTCTCCATTTGCACCATTTCTGTGGAATCTTCTTCTGGTGTTTTGTGCATGCCCCAGCTTATCAGCAAGCCGTATAGAACCTTGGGGCCTTGGAAAGAACTACCTTCTCCATCTTTGCCAGAGCTTCCCCAGGAGAGGCCGTGGAACTTTAAGCACTTGTCCCTGATAAATCCTTAAGACCCCCATCAGGGCTTTCCCTTTCAGGACAAGTCAGGAAGGCTTGTAGAGGCAGAGGAACCCTCAGGGGCTGTGCTTGTAGATTTCAGGGCATCCAAGAGAGGACTGAGCAGAAGGCTGGGCGAGGAGCTCTCGAAGCTGGCTTCGTCCTGCTATAGCATCTAGCAGGCTGACCACTTGAACTGTAACACTTGCAAAGTATATTCCTCACCTACATCCTCTCCCCCAAGGACCCTTGTGTTCTTTTTCTCCTGTCCTCTAGCCTAAAATTTGCTCTCAAGAGAGGACACCCACCCCTCACCCCTAAGATCTCTGTGAGGCTTGAAGAGGGAATTTCAACTCTATAAGAGAAAGGCTTTTTTTTTTTTTTTTTAAGCTTAAAAAAGATTTTGAAGTAGTAATGAAAACATTAGTAATCTAGTAGAGAAGGACTTTCTAAAGGAGACAGAGAAGAAGCCTTTTGGACAGCAGTTGAGGACATTAAGTATAGTTAACCTGGAGAGACAATACCCAAGTCTATTCTTGCTAACTGGGCCAGGCCCTGTGCCAAGAATGGTATAGAGGGGATTACACTGTAGGCTTCACATTGAATGACTCCTTGTCCCCCTTTGTCACCCCCCTAAACAGATTGAAAGTATATCTGAGGATCAGAATGAGTTGAGACAGGAGGAGTAGATGAAACACAGCCAGAGGATGTTGTTCTTTTCATTTCTCCAAATCAGCCTGTTTATGATACTGTCACCCACGTTCTGCTCTTATATCTCACAAGCCCACCCCATCCCGTATGTATAACAGTCATCATTTCTCCCCTGTCAGATCAGTTAAGATAAAAAGAAAACACATTTATCTGGGGAGAAAAAGGAATAGTCCTAGCTTTGAAAAAAGAAACTAAGCCAGAATCAGCAACAAATACCAGCTCAACTAGAAGGTTCGGAGGCAGGGATAAAGGGCTGAGGGCGGGAGAGAAAAGTCCTGCTGCTTTCCCTAGCCCTTGGCCCGACGTGTTCTGGACTGGGGTCCTGGACACAAGCTGCCACATGCCCCATCCCTGCCCTCATGCTGGCCACACCGTCCACCTGGTACTTCCCCTTGTCTGGCATCCATGAGGCAGGTGGGGACAGCCAGCGCCCTGCCAGGAAGGAAAAGGGCTTGGTCTTCGGGACTCTCAAAGGGTTGTGGCGATCCGTCCTAGGGCTGGATGATGTCAACAAACTCCTTCCTGAGGGGCAGGCGTCCCTGGTACCAGCTACAGCTGCCATCAACATGCTTCATGCAGACATAATGCTGGGCCTGGTACCCGTAGAGCTTCCGTTCCAATAGCCAGTCTGTCCAGAGGCACTCATTGGGAGCCGAGATGGTGCAGGGCACCGCATAGCAGGTGGTGATCTAGAGCCATAGCCACACAACATCCAGGTGAGTAGGGTGTCCTTTTTCTATTCTTGCCTTTCAGACTCCTACATGTTCTTACAGCCTAGCTCAAATGCCCCCTGGCTTATAAGGCCCTTGCAAGTCTCCAAATTTCTCCCTTAGTTCTCTTTCCCCTGTACTCCACATACAGTATTGCCTCCCAAAAGGCCCGAAGGCCCTTACTCTACCACTGACCTAAGCAAGTCACTTCACTTCCTATAACATGAATTTCTTCCCCATAAAATGGAAATCTTAACTCTTCATAAATTTGTTTTAAAGACTAAATATCTTAAATAAATTAACCATTACAGGTCCTGACAAAAAGACTAGACTCTTTAAGTGGTAGTGTATTATCCCAGTGTGTCTTATATGATGGCTGCCTTCTCAGCCAGAATGCAAGTACATTGAGATCAGGGACTATGGGCCTTGTTGCTTTTCCACCCCCAGCTTTGAACGATGCCTGATCCATCACAAACCTCAAGTATAGTACAGCAAGTGAATAGATCACACACACAGGAAGGAAGGAATACACGAAGGGTGAGGCTGCATGGCCCTTCCCCCACCCCCGAAGACCTTGGAAATGGACAGTCCTTACTTGGCAGCCACAGTTCAGATGGTAGTGGTGATTCAGACTTTCTCTCTGCAGAAAGGACAGGTTCTCCCAGGGCTCAATGTAGTTGCAAAGATGGACAAAGACTTTGCCATCACTGAGGATCTGACCTTAAAGGAGAGATAGAGGAGAGCCAACATGAGGAGTCTGCTTGTGGAGCTCTAGGAGTTCTTGAGGGAGCCCAGAATCACAGCCTCCTCGGTATCTTGTGGTGGAAGTGGTGACATGGGGCTCAGTGAAGGAGCCAGAAAAACCTCTACTGTCTTTATATCAAAGCCATTACCAGATGATGTTTGTATGAGGGAGAGTTGTAGGGCAAAGGGCTTTCCATTAGCATGGTGCAGACAGAGGGATGTGGGCTTTAAGTCAGAATCTTGGTGGAAATCCTTTCTTTTCTATCATTTACTAGTGTGTGACCATAAGAAAGCCATATAACTTCTCAGCTGAAAGATGAGAATAATAAGGTTATTGTCAACATTAAATGAGAGAATACCCATAGAAGATGTTCGATACATAGTAGGTCTCTCTTCCTTTTCAACCTTTTCCAACCTTTCTCCTGCTCCAGTGATATCTTGGTGAGTCTGTCCCCTTCCCCTTCTTTACATATCACACTCTTTCCTATTTTCCAAATACCCTTTTTAGTACCACCTTGTCTGCAAAGCCATCCCTGGCCATACTAGCCCTCACCTCTCTTAGAAGGTCAGTCATTCAGTCATTTACTGGCTGAGCAACTACTATGGCCTGGTGCCAGGAATACAGGAAAGAAACACGACAGGATTTCTACCCCTAAGGAGCTAAAAACTAGTAGGGAAGACAAATTGTTGTTGTTCAGTTGCTCAGTTGTGTCCAGTTCTTTTCGACTCCATGGACTGCAGCATGCCAGGCTTCCCTGTCCTTCACTATCTCCCAGAGTTTGCTCAAACTCAAGTCCATTGAGTTGGTGATGCCGTCCAACCACCTCATCCTCTGTCATCCCCTTCCCTTCTCCTCCTGCCCTCAATCTTTCCCAGCATCAGGGTCTTTTCCAGTGAGTCAGCTCTTTGCGTCAGGTGGCCAAAGCAGTGCAGCATCAGCTTCAGCATCAGTCCTTCCCGTGAATATTCAAGGTTGACAAACAAGCAGAAAATGATACCGTTGTATGATTCTATACAGGATGTGGTATAAGAACAAAGGAAACACAGTTATCTCTGTCTGTGGAAGGGGTGGGGGCAAGAAGGGTGTCTAAGATGATACTTGGGTTGGGCGTTGAAAGGATGGGTAGGAGTTCAGCTGCCAGAGAAGTTGGGGAAGGACTTCTGGACACTGGGACGGACGGACACAGCCCTGCAGAATACCTTTTGCAATTGCAAGTAGTTTAAGCCCCAGGGGAAATGAAGGGCTGGGAACGGCCACTGAGCAGTGACAGGAGGCAGGGCTGGGGAGGTCAGCGGGTCTGCTCTCAGAGGGTATTAGGCAGAAGGGCTGCATCTTCTGCTGCAGAGCATGGGCACCAGGATGAATTTTCAGTAAGCCTGTGCTTTGTCACTTAACCCCACCTCCGGGTGGACTTGACCTCCCTGAGGCAGCCAGCGCGTGTCTGCATCCCTGATGCACTTCAGCCCCTAGCAGGGGGCAGGTGCTCAGGAAGGAGGTGGCCCCATCAGCTAGTCCCGGGACCTGGAGATGCCAGGGGCCTGTTCTGCCCCTGCTCTCCCATCCAGAGGTGCCCGGTCCAGCACGTTCCACGTCCTCAGACCTGGGGCCCTCCACCTGCGTGGCCTCCAACACCTGTGCCTTCTTAGAAATCTGAACTGTGAAGGAGCTCCTTGAGGACTGTGGCATGTTTAGTGCATCTCCACTTGCCTGCCCCAGGCCAGGCAGTGAGGAGGTGGTCACTCATTGCTGAAGGGATGGACAGAGAGTGGAATTCCTCCTTCTGTTCTCCCCACCAGCTGTGTTTCTCTTTTCCTGGCCTTCTTTCTAAATATGTTTTATCCTTTAGGGAAAATTTAGATCCCACTTACACAATGAAGGCTTCCCTAGTGGCTCAGATGGTAAAGAATCTGCCTGCAATGTGGAAGACCTGGGTTTAGTCCCTGGGCTGGGAAGATCCCCTGGAGAAGGAAATGGCTACCCACTCCAGTATTCTTGTCTGGAGAATCCCGTGGACAGAGGAGCCTGGTGGGCTACAGTCCATGTGGTCTCCAAGAGTCAGACACGACTAAGCGACTACACTTTTACTTTCACTTTACACAGTGAGGCTTCCCTGTCTACAACCACACAGATACCTTCCCTGAACAACAAAATAATTCAGTATTGCATTCATTCAGTTACAGATTAGATTCTTTTGAGGTACTTTAACTATTTTATCCCAGTCAGTGGAGGATGAGGAGATCTGCCTGGGCCCAAGGTCTTGGAGACAGAATCATATTAGAATCAAGGCTGCTATTAGGGCCTGTGCTTTACTGCACTTCCAGAATAAGGCCTTGGGTGTGAGTCAGTCACGAACCAAGAGTGTGACCCGTCATGGCCGCCTAAAGCTGATGCTATCGTAGGCTACAGGGACTGTTATGTGGGTGTTGTGTATATGTGGGGTGAGGTTGCGAGTGCACAATCCTCCTTTGTTCTGTGTGACTCAGACCTCCCTGCAGTGTGGTCCCCGGTTCAGGGCCCAGTGCTGGGGAGGGACGGGGACAGGCTCTATCCCGCTGAAAGTGGCCAGGACAGCAAGGGGTCTGGGGACCACGGCCAGCAGAACCTGGAGCTAGACTGCATGTATCTATTGTCCTCAGGCCTCTGAAGGGTCATCCTGGAACAGAGGGCAGAGCTGAACCCACCAGGGGCAGTTTCAGAGTGGCATAATTTGGCTCAAGATACCAAAAACCTTAGGCTTCCCAGATGGCTTAGTGGTAAAGAATCTGCCTGCCAATGCAGAGGATGCAAGAGAAGCGGGTTCCATCCTTGGATCAGGAAGATCCCCTGGAGGAGGAAATGGCAACCCGCTCTAGTATCCTTGGCTGGGAAACCCCATGGACAGAGGAGCCTGGTGGGCTACAGTCTATGGGGGTTGAAAAAGAGTCAGACACGACTGAGCATGCACACACCAAAAATCTTACATCATTTAAAGCTGTTTGGAAACAGAACCAGCTGCCCTAGGCTGGGACAGCAGCCTGTGAACTAGGAAGGCAGTGGCACTGACAGGGAGGTTACCAAGGCTTCTCCCAACTCAGGCTGCCTTGAGTAACGCAGCTGCTTGTGCCCAAGAAAATGGCTCAGCTTGCTGCCCAGGGTCAGCCTGGCTCCTCCCTGCCTGCCTTCCTAGGGCAGAGACTCATAGGGCCGCTGCTGGTCTTTAACTTACCAGTCAGGAGATACTGCTTCTGGCTGTTAGCTTCTAGTTTCACCCCACAGAGGGAGGAATCAAAAGGCGTATAAATATACTGAATATCGTTGACTTTCTCAAACCCTTTGAACATCTGAAAGGTAATTACGAAAGAGCAATATTGAGTCAGTAAGTGTACTTTATATCTTAACAGGAAAAACTTTTTCTTAATCTAAAAAAGTTAAGTGAAAGTCTAGTTCAGGACTTGTTGCGCACAGATGGCACCGCTGGGTCTTATCTCCCTAAAATATTTAAACCTTGGTTTATTCCAGTGAGAAGGGAGGCTCCTCTAGCAGCCCCACGCACAAGCACAGAGGGCCTGTCCTGCACTGTCCTCTGGCTCCTATGGCCTGCCTTCTACATGTCATCCACTCTGCTTCAGTATCTATACCCCTAGCATCACTGAGCCAGGCCGCCCGAACCACCAGCCCCACAGCCCCACCCCTCCCAGGTCACAGCCCCCACCTCCTCCTAACAGCCCAAGGGGGTGATGCCCTGTCCTGCCCCCATGTACCTTTATCTGTTTGATTTCATACCGGATCATTTTTTGAGGGTCAGCAGGGTCTGTGCTGGCAGGAACTACCTTCTCACTGGAGATTTTGGCCCGGATAGCTGCACAGGAAGAGAAAAGAGGGGACCTTCAGCAGCCGGTGAGAGTGATCCTCCTGGGATCTGGGTGACCTGTGGCCCTCTGGAGAATTCTGAAGGGGGGTTCTGGGTTTAGGTCTCGGTGGGTTGCGAGGAAGATTCTACAATCCCTGGAACTTCGAAACCCCTCGGACCTACCAGGTCCTCGAGTCTCTCCGCTCTGCCTGCTGCTCTGGGGAGTCCAGTTCCTGCAGCCCAGACTAAGGCGGGGGGAGACGGGCAGGGCCAAGGAGCCGCATGAGGGCAGTCAGTGTGCAGTCATCCACTGCTGTAGCCCAGGACCTCAGAGAGAGCCCGACCGAGCTGACGTTCGCAAATGTTTATTGAATTAATAAATATCCTGACTGTGCACAGAGGTAGTTCATCTCTTTGTTGTTCGGGTAGTAATCAAAACCTGTTTATGAAGTTCTTCCTCGGTGCCTGGTCTAACACTGGGTCCTAGGCCCACAAGCACGGTTAGGGAAGGGCGCCCACCTTGCAGAACTCTTGGTTTAGTGGAGAACACTCTTACGAAGACCAACAGCACAGCACACTAGGGGCACAGAGATGTTGGAGATGTTGTGGTAGCACCAGGAGTCAGGAAGCCTTCAGAGAAGAGGAGACTCCCTGGTTTTGAAGGATGAATAGGAGTTTGCCAGGAAGTTAAGGGTTTTTGAAGAAGGGCATTCCAGGCAGAGAGAAAGGGTAAAGGGTGTGTGTTGGGGTGGGGCCGTGGTGACAACCTCAGTTATAGTCTTGGATACAGAGGGATGTTTATCATGAAAGCCCAACCCTCTGAACCCCCTCCCCCCCAACCCCCCTAACCAATGGATCAGAATAATCACTGGATAGTTCCGGAGACTTGTTATTCAGTGACATCCCATAACTGCAGTAGGCAGGGGAGAGGGGATCGCTCTGGAGCCCTTTACACTGTCTTTGGGCTCATTCTCTCAGTTGTAGCTGACTCTTTGCAACCCCATAGACTGTAGCCCACCAGGCTCCTCTGTCCATGGGATTTCCTAGGCAAGGATATTGGACTGGGTTGCCATGCCCTTCTCCAGGGGATTTTCCCGACCCAGGGATCCAACCCTTGTCTCTTGAGTCTCCTGCATTGGCAATTGGGTTCTTTACTACTGCGCCACCTGGGAAGCCCTACACTGTCTTTGATTCTCTGGCAAGTCAGCGGGTCTCTGCGTTTGCATGGTTGCTATGGCGCCGGCCCGGCCCAACCCACCGGTCGCAGCAGGAGGCAACTGGGGCGGGATTTGAGCTCCACCCCTTCCCTCGAGACTCCAAGTCCGCGGCGCGGCCACACCTCGACCCCACCTCGACCCCACAGACCCCCACCCACTGCTGGGGCCCTCGAGGGCTCCCCCGGACTCACCGAGCGCCGAGTGGCAGACGTGCTGCTGGGGGTGCGCAGGGGCGCAGCTGCACGCCTCGCCCAGCCCCGGCGGCCGCAGCAGCGCCAGCAACCGCAGCAGCAGCGCCCAGCTCGGCACGGGCCGGGGACTCTGGGGCATGTCTCCGCAGGGCTGCGACTGATCCTGCGGGGACTGTCAGACCACACTGCCCCTCCACGGCTTCTCCAGAGCGCGGCGCGCCCCTCGCCCTTGGCTTTATGAGGTGGACCTAGAGCCAATCCCACCCCAGTGGGCTCCGCCCTCCCTTGGCCGCAGGCCACCCTCGGGCGGCCGACCCGCGGCCCTCCTGGCCGGCAGGCTCAGTAAGGCGCAGGGGAGAGCCGCGAGAGTCCCCGTGCTGTTTCCCTGCCTGAACCTTCTCGAAGTAGAGGGGAGGCACCGGGAAAGGGGATGGCGTCAGGACAGAAGGACAGGGCCACAGAGACAGATGCTTGGGGAGCACAGAGACCAAGGGTCTGTGACTCAGACAAAAGGAGCAAGAGTGCAGAGAGGCTCAAACAGAAAGAGTGAGACAGGCAGAGTCAGAGAGAGGCAGACAGAATTACAACAGGCAAGAGAGACAGCGACAGAGAAGGCCGGACCTCTTGCTGAGCTGCACACTGGGAATGAGACAAGCTCCTCAGGGCTTCTTTCAGCTGCAGGAAGTGTTTTGAATGCCCTATTTATGAGGCTCCAAAGCAACAGCAAACAGTAATGGAACAGGACAGGGAAAGTTGGGGTGTGTGTGTGTGTGTGTGTGTGTCTTGGCTCTATTGGCTGGGGGGTGGGGAGAGACAGCGGAGAAAGCAGCCGGTGCCTTAGAAACCCTTTTGCGTTCCCCGAGCCCATGCAGATGGCGTGAGGACAGTGCTCTTTGAGGGGCTCAGAGCATGGGGTGGCCCATCACTCGGGGCAAACCTGGGCCCTCAAAGCCCTTTCTCTGCTCTTGGCCACCCTGATGTCCTGTCTCAGGGCCCCACTCAGCCGAGAGACTGCGTCTTGTTGTAGAGGGCGGGGCCGCTTTGAAAACGAGTGAGGCACTCGTGGACTGGCGCCTGTGCTGTTTGACAGGGAGCGTAGTGCTCCGAGGCTGCGAGTAGAGACCCTCGGGGTGGTTGGAGGGAGTCTCCACAGTCTTGCACAGGACAGTAGGAGGCTGGGTGCCGCTTCTCTCCCTCAGGCGCTTCACACCCTTGCCTCGAACAGAACTTGAAGCTCCTTGCCCCAGCCTCAGCTGGCCGCAGCCAGGAGTGCTGAAATCCTCAGGTCAGGCACTCCCAGTATCTGGTCACACTCAGGATTCCCACAGGAATCTGACTTTTCGTCAGAGTCAGTAGTGTATCCTCTGAAAGACTTCTTTTCGTCTCGAGGTGGTCATGATGTTTGCAAAGAAGGCAGCTGAGAGAGCACTGACCTGACTTAGAAAGGACCAGATTTGGCGTCCGGGTTGGATCTTCGTGCAACCCCAGCCAGAGTGCAGTCTGATGTGGGATTGGACAGGCTCTCGAAAGCCTCCCGTTTGGCCTCTGCCCTTGGCGGATATGAAGGCTGAGGCCCAGGGAGGCGTTGCCGAGAGACTGGGATGCAGGTCTCCTGACGTCTGGTCCCCTCTACCACGTTATTTCTCCCTTGGCCATTGTGTAACAGCTTGAAATCCTGCCTTTGGGGGGTGGCTTTTCTTCTTTTAAGTCTTTGTGGTTTCTCTGTTAAAATACGGCTATCTCGAGGTAGTGGTGAAGGACAGGTAGGTCTGGTGTGTCACCCCCATGGGGTCGCAAAGAGTCAGACACGACTGAGCCACTGAACAACAAGGTAGCATTTACTCTCTTAAGCTTCTCTTTTGAATGGTAAACATGCTGAATTCTTATGTTAGCTGTCTTCCAACCCAAACTGGGCAGAAATATGCCTTTGCATTCTGAGCTGTGTTTGATGCTGAGTTTGAGGTGTTGGTGAGCAAGGAAGAGAGTGTAAGAGGGGAGAAAAGCCAGGTTCAGTGCAGGAAAGCTGGACACATGAAGGGTGACGCAATGAGTCTTAAAGATGCAGAGAATACCAAACAGGAAAACGGGCTCCTTGTAGTTCTGCCACTAATATGCTCTGACCTAAGGCAAGTCACTGTCACTCTGTTTTTAAATTCTTAAATTTCTGATGCAAATAGGTTGCACTGGTTCTTTAAAGAGCCCTTCCAAGGGTGTTCCCAAGAAAAATATTTGTAGGTTTCCCCAGAAAGACAGGTACACTCTGACCAATTCAATCCTTTCTCTGTTTTCAGCTGACTCTGCCCACGTTCCCTGTGGTGGTGAAGATCGGCCACGCTCACTCGGGCATGGGCAAGGTAAGGCCAGGGCCGCTGTGCTCTGGGGTTGAGGCCACAATGGGAGCTCTTCCGGGAGCCCGGTTGTGGACTGTTCTTCTGCCTCAGTTGCTGATGAATTCTTTCCGAGGTGAAGATGATATGGCCCCTCTAAAACCATGAGTGTTACCCAGGCAGGCCTCTTGCAGCAAGCAGAGTGTAGGCCACCAGACTGTCCCTGTGCTCTTTGCAGCAAATGTGGCTCCCCAGCCCTGGGAAGGGAAGCTCAAGAGTGGGGACCTCCTAAGGAGATGTGGCACTCAGGTTTGCCTCTGGGTGCGAGCATCGTGATGAGCCTGGGGGCCCAGGGCTCTTGTGACTCTCAGTATGTGTGTGTGTGTGTGTGTGTGTGTGTGTGTGTGTGAGACTGTGCGCGCACGCGTACCTCCCTTTCTGCCTCTCTGCTTTCCTCCACCATTAGGTCAAAGTGGAAAACCACTACGATTTCCAGGACATTGCCAGCGTGGTGGCCCTCACCCAGACCTACGCCACTGCAGAGCCTTTCATTGATGCCAAGTATGACATCCGGGTCCAAAAGATTGGCACCAACTACAAGGCTTACATGTGAGTGGGGTGGGGGCCCCCGGACACCCGTCACTGTCTCCTCAGCTCAGGGACAACGCTCAGCCTCCAGGCAGCAGCCAGCTCTCAGTTTGGCCTCCCCTGGCCCCACAAGGTAGAGAACACAGCGAGGGCGCCATGCACATGGGGACGTCTTGGCCTGGCTTCCTTTCAAGGCAGAGGAGGGGTTCCCGAACTGACAGGAGGCAGAAAATGAATATTTATTTTCATTCGCCTGTAAGTGAAACCCGACGCTCTCCGCAGTTGTGAGCAGACTGGAGTAACCGCAGTAGTTAGTACACAGACGTGTGGTTTGTCGCCAGCGGTCATCACAGAGGTTTTTGTATCACATATGCTTATGGCAGATACCTTTAAATACCAATTGCTTTTATCACTACTTACAAGTCATGGGAGTTAGACTTGCAGCTACATTCATACCTGTAAATACATTTGTTATTTATAGAAAAAGACATATATTTTTACACTAATCAGAGAGTTATTGTTTTTGATAACTTTTTTGATAATTACTTTAAATCATTGAGTTCTTCTGCTGTCCTGTGTATTTTATTTTACACTTATACATCTTCAGTATTTCATACATCGAAAGGAATCTGTAGGCTTCACGAGGCTGCCAGAGCACAGAAAAAGCTAAGAAACTATAAATATGTAGCCCTGTAGACACTACAGAATGTGAAAAGCATTGTGGTTATGAGAATAGGTGACTGTTCCATGTAACTGGGTCCATTTGCCAAAATGAGAAGGGAAAGGCTTCCTGCGATAGAATTGAGAAAAAGAAAAGATTTCAAGACTACCCGATCTTCTGAAATATACATCCAAACACAAATGGCTTACAAGTCCAATTTTGGAAATAGTAACTTCACATTTTCCCCGATAACTCAATTGGTAAAGAACCCGCCTGCAGTGCAGGAGACCCCAGTTCAATTCCTAGGTTGGGAATATCCCTGGAAAAGGGAAAAGCTACCCATTCCAGTATTCTGGCCTGGAGAATTCCATGGACATGGGGTCACAAAGAGTCGGACACGACTGAGCGACTTTCACTTTCACTTCAACTTCACACTTCAAAAAAATTTAAGGTGGTATTTTTCTTCACAAAGAAAGAACATCACAATCTATGAATGTGACCTTTGCCACACTGGACTTGAGCTCCCATCAGGGTGGAGCAGCTTCCCTCCCCTTCACCCACCTATTTTCATTTTTCTTCCCTCGTCTTTCTTTTTAGGGTTTATACTCCCTGCCCCTCGAGAGAGTTAGGAGCCCATCCCTGTGCGCCCTTCTTGTAACCCCTCGCACACCTCTAGCTGAGCACTCTTCGCACACGGGCGTTTGTACGGGCGTTTGTACGGCGCTCCTCTGAGCTCTCTGGGTGGTAATGACAGAGTCATTGCGCAGCCTGCTTCCTGGTCAGCCTGCTTCCTGGTGCAGCAGCAGACTCCTAGGAGGCACCCAACGAATATGCAGAGAGAAGCCTTGTGGGGAACTGAGGCACCGAATCCTTTTTACAACTTTATTGGCCAGATTCCTACTTTCTGAGTTTATCATTTTTTATTTAAAGCTATTCTGCTTCAGAAAGGAATTTAAGGTTGCTTTAAGAGTACACACAATGTGGGACTTCCCTGTGGTCCAGCAGTTAGGACTCTGCACTCTCACTCCTGAAGGCCCGGGTTCCGTCCCTGGTCAGAGAACTAAGATCCCAAGTGCTGTGCATGGCCAAGTAAATAAATAAATAGAATAAGGAAGTATGCACAATATAAGACAGGAAGATGCAGGTTCAATCCCTGGGTCAGGAAAATCCCCTGGAGGAAGAAATGGCAACCCACTCCAGTATTCTTGACTGGGAAATCCCAAGGACAGAGGAGCCTGATGGGGTACAGTCCATGGGGTTGCAAAGAGTTGGACACGACTTAGCACAATTTAAAAGACTGTTATAAAAACTAGCTAAAAGTAGTAGGAAAAGCCATGATTTTGGTACTGATGAAAGCAGATTTCCTATCCTTTAATTTTAAAATCCCATAAATAAACAAAAAAGCATCGACGATGGTAGAGCAAGAGGGTCTTGATCCTTAAAAGGGGCACCACATTTTTAAAAATTGAGGTTCCTGAAAACAACTTAAATGGAGCATAAGAAAAGAGAATCCACAACCACTGATGAGGGGTAAGCGACGAGAGCAGCTTTAGAAAATATTCACTTTTACTTGTGAGGGACTGTCAGTTATTTGGGCAAATGTTTAGGTTCTCTCAGCTCCTCTTCCCCAAACTTTTGGCCATCTTCTTGCTCTCAGAAGAAGGAACTGACCTGACAGTAGCCAAGGTAAGTTTTGAGATTCTTCCCTTCTGCCCAAGCCCTCACCTAGAGACCAGGAGATGGCTAGGCTTGGTGGGAAGAGTGCACCGCCCCTGCTGTCTGTCAGTCAGCAATAATGTGGGTCCCTCTATGGATGTCGGATGGCCTGTGAGTCCTGAATGGCCATTGAGCTGTCCCTGAATGGCTTCTCAGGTTCCCCTCTGCTCCCGTGTGCCCCAGGTAGCCTTCATGGATCTGTGCCTGGCATCCCATTGTTAGAGAAAGGTGTGAAGCATAAGGGACTTTACTATTACTCACTCAAAAGTTTCTGACACCCTATTATGGACCATGGCCTTGTGCTGCAGACAAGGAAGTGAGGGACTCTGCCCAGCCTGCTCACAGGAGCACACCTATGAAGCACCAGCGCTAGGAAGACAGCATTATTTTTTCTCTGATCTGTCTTTGTGTTTCTGTTCACATAGAGCAAGCCACTCAACTGTGAGTTGTTCATCTTTTCTGAACTAGGCTGTGGGGTGTAGGGGAAAGCGAAACCCAGTGAGGGCACCAAGAGTCCTGGGCTTGTTGTTTAGTCACTAAGTCGTGTTCAACTCTGCGACTCCAGGAACTGCTGCACGCCAGGCTTCCCTGTCCTTCACTACCTCCTGGAATTTGCTCAGACTTATGTCCTTTGAGTTGTTGATGCCATCCAAGCATCTCATCCTCTGCTGCCTGTTTATCCTCTTGCCTTCAGTCTCTCCCGGTATCAAGGTCTTTTCCAATGAGTTGCCTCTTTGCATCAGGTAGTCGAAGGATTGGAGCTTCAGTGTCAGCACCAGTCCTTCCAATGAATATTCAGGGTTGATTTCTTTTAGGATTGACTGATTTGATCTCCTTGTAGTCCAAGGGACTCTCAAGAGTCTTCTCCAGCACCACAGTTGGAAAGCATCAATTCTTGGCACACAGCCTTCTTTATGGACCAACTCTCACATCCATACAAGACTACATCCGTACATACACACCTTGATGTACGGACCTTTGTCAGCAAAGTAGTGTCTCTGCTTTTTTGATATGCTGTCTAGGTTTGTCATAGCTTTTCTTCCAAGGAGAAAGCATCTTTTAATTTCATGGCTGCAGTCACCATCCACAGTGATTTTGGAGCCCAAGAGAAGAAAATCTGTCACTGTTTCCACTTTTCCCCATCTATTTGCCATGAAGTAATGGAGCTGGATGCCATGACCTTAGTTTTTTCAATGTTGAATTTTAAGCCAGCTTTTTCACTCTCTTCTTTCATCCTCATCAAGAGGCTCTTTGGTTCCTCTTCATTTTCTGCCGTTAGAGTGGTGTCATCTGCATATCTGAGGTTGTTGATATTTCTCCCGGCAATCTAGATTCCAGCTTGTGATTCATCCAGCCTGGCATTTCACATGATGTACTCTGCATATAAATTAAATAAACAGGGTGACATACAGCCTTGATGTACTCCTTTCCCAGTTTGGAACCAGTCTGTTGTTCCATGTCCAGTTTTAACTGTTGCTTCTTGACCTGCAAGACAGGTAAGATGGTCTGGTATTCCCATCTCTTTAAGAATTTTCCACAGTTTGTTGTGATCCACACAGTCAAAGGCTTTAGCGTACCCAATAATGTAGAAGTAGATGTTTTTCTGGAATTCCCTTGCTTTTTCTATGATCCAACAGATGTTGACAATTTGGTTTCTGGTTCCTCTGCCTTTTCTAAATCCAGCTTGTACATCTGAAAGTTCATGTTCTGCTGAAGCCTAGCTTGAAGGATTTTGAACATTACCTTGCTAGCATGTGAACCTAGTTTGACTAGATATACAATCTTGGACGAGTCGGCTAACCTTTCTGAGTCTCAATCTCCTCATCTGTAAAGTGGGGGCAAAAACTGCAGCCTACTCACACCAGGGAATTTTCAGTGAGGCTCTGGTAGGGGATTTGGGATGGAGCAGCCTTGCAAGGGAATCAGCACTGTACAGATGTGAGGCGTTGGGCTCGGCTCTCTAGGCTGGCGCAGGGCTCTGAAGAACCTGCCACATGTCTTGGTTCCCAGTGTCTGGTATCGGATCTCCAGGGAGGAGACTCCTGAGAACTGCTGAGCAGAGAAGCACATCATCAGTCTCCAGTCATAGTGAGTGACAAGGCCGGCATGTGTAGGGAGTGACTGGGCTCTGTCAGTGGATGAGCGTGGCTTTTCTGTCCCTGGGCCATCCCCTTCCTCTTGACTTTGTCTCAGTGAAGACTAATTTACAGTTTACTTAAAACCTGTATAATTTGGTCCTCATGGCAACCCTGTGTTTACACAAGGATAAATAAGGCTCAGAGAGGTGAGGTGATTCACCCAAGGTCACCCAGCCAGTCAAGAGCAAATCCAGAACCAGAAACCAGGTCAATTGCCTCCTCCTTAGTCCAACACCAATTGAGTCTATGTAACGTGTGGCCACAGATGGAGGACACAGGGCACGGAAGAGAAACCTTGGGGACTTGACTCCATGGGCTCCACGTGAGGGATGAGGCAGCTTAAGCCTGAAGAGGCCAGCCGGCTTGTCCAGAGCCACAGTGCTGATACTGTAGGCCCTCAGTGTTAACTGTTGAAAGAATAAGTGAGCTAGTAAGGAAGCCACGGGATGATATTCACTGGAGCCTGGAGGGTGTTTCCAGCACCAACAGAATTCAGCTTGTGCATACCAAGGCAGCCCAGATACCAAGTGGGTGGGCTGATGGGAATACTAGACCCAATTTGTTGTCGTTGTTTAGTTGCTCAGTTGTGTCTGACTCTGCAATCCCGTGGACTGCAGCATGCCAGGCTTCCCTGTCCTTCACTATCTCCTGGAGTTTGCCCAACTCATGTCCATTGAGTCAGTGACGCCATCCAACCATCTCACCCTCTGCTACCGTCTTGTCCTCCTCCCCTCAGTCTTTCCTAGCACCAAGGTCTTTTCCAATGAGTCAACTCTTCCCATCAGGTGGCCAAAGTACAAGACACAATATATATCCTCAAGTGGTTAATAGATTTGTGGACAGAAGACTTAGCTCAGATAACTAAAGTAAAAAGTAGACACAGGATTTGAAGAGAGGTGGAGGCAAAGTCCTCTAGGAATTGTAAGGAGAGCAAGTGCTCATCAGGTTGAAAAGATCAGGGAAGACTCCAGGGCACCAGGGCAGCCTGGGCTGGATGGACCCTTGTAGAAAGGAGGAGAGCATTACGGTTGGGGGGTTGGCAGCGGAAGCCAGGCTCTCGGGTCAGCAGACAGGCCCCCAGGCTCTGGGTGGGGGAGACAGGTGGGGACAGCGACCATGAGCTGTCACTTGGCGGGGCCTTGTTGCAGGAGGACGTCAATCTCGGGGAACTGGAAGACAAACACTGGCTCTGCAATGCTGGAGCAGATCGCCATGTCAGACCGGTGAGTGAGGGGAGGGGTGCAGCGCCCCTGTGTGGTGAGGGTGGCTTCCATAGAAGAGGAGGTGTAAGAAACGAGTCCCGCCCAAAGGGAGCCTCTAATCTAGCCAGACAGATGGAACACAAAGGCCCAAACACCCAGTAAGAAGATCAGGCAGGACTGGAGATATGATGAGAATGATGGAGATAAAGACTGGACTTGCCATAGATGCTCCAGGGCAGGAGGAGTTACTGTGGGCTGAGCAGCTGAGGGAGGCTGCGTAGAGTAGATGAGACCTGCTCTAAGCTTGGGAAGGTGGAGAGGGTCTAGAGAGCAAAGCAAGAGGGTGCGGTAGATAAGGCAGTGTGCTTGATTGATGGGGGGAGGTCTGGGGGGTGCAGCCAGGAGAGGTAGAGGCCGCCAGGATCGCATGACCACAAGCGGGCTAGGTGGGAGCTAGTGCCCCAGCCTCAGGACACTTTCCCCCACCCCACTCCAGGTACAAGCTGTGGGTGGACACCTGCTCTGAGATCTTTGGTGGCCTCGACATCTGTGCTGTCAAAGCTGTGCATGGCAAAGATGGCAAAGACTATATTTTTGAGGTAAGTCTGGCCCAAAGAGTATATCAGTAAGAGACGAGCCCTAGGGCTGGAGGCCAAGCTCTTGGCTTGAGAGCTGCACGGGCGCACGGACTGCAGTTAGGTTAGAGTCTCCTGAGCCACGGGAAGGTTCCCGAGTGACACAGCTGGGGAGCGTGCAGAGCCAAACAGCTGCCAGTAGAGCTGTGGTTTCTAACCAGCCCGGCTGACCCACACCATTGGTGAGAGATGCCAGACCCGAGTTCCTGGGTCCTAGCCTGCCACTCCTCCGGGAAGCCTTCAGTGGTTTTGCCATTCTTAGTCTCAGGAAGCTGGCCTTGGGAATCATTGGATCCAGTCTGCTCTGCCAGTGAGAGAATGGAGGCCTGATGCCACAAGCAAAGCCACACAGTGAGTCGGTGTCTCAGCCTGGCTAGAACTCAGGTCTCCTGGATGCAGGAGATTCTTCTTAGCCCTTCTCTGAGCCCTGGAGACACTTGACTGAGTCTGGGCCTCTGGCACAACCTTGCTGACCCTTTTCCCATGTTAAAGGGAGAGACAGTGGCCATATGTGTCCTTCACACACATTCCTGTCCAGTCTTCCTGGGAGCAGAAGAGGCTCCTTGCCAGGTGTTGGTAGTATTTACGGAGGATTCATGTCTGGAGCCCAAAGTGGGCTTCAGAATCTACTCCATGGCCTGCTCAGCATGTAACTTCTACATGGTCATACTACCCTCCTCTTGGTGGGCCTTGGTTTTCTTATCCCTGAATGAGAGAGTTCAACTATGGAGTCTGTGATCCTGGGCAGGCAGACACTTCCTAAAGGAGGAAAACATTGATCTGGACCTTGACATACAGGAGGAATTGGCTCGGTGGCGAAAGTGAAGGCATCTCAGGTCATGAGCAAAGGCAGGAAGCCAGTCGTTTAATGGGCAGAGTATCAGTGGGGACAGAGGTTGTGTGGGAGAAGAGTCACAGAGGAGAGAACTGCCTTCTAACTGGAGTTAAGGGCCTGGCCTTCCGTGTTCCTGCTCCCCTGTCTGCCAGCCTCAGAGCCCGGGGCTGGACTGTCTGCCTGCCCTCTGCCTCTCCCCGCCACCCTCAGTCGCCAGACTGAAGTCCCACTGAGCCCTGACCTGCATGAAGTCTGTGGAGGCCCAAGGCCAAGGCTGCAGGAGAAGGGAACGGAGGCATGCAAAGGAGCATGCCTCCAACGGAAGACACAAGCACCCACTTCACCCCAACCTACCTCTGCTGGCTTAAGTCCTGCTCGTTCTGAAAGACTGTCCCAGGCCGTGGATGTCTCCTTTCCTAACCGAGTTCCCTTCCTCCCCCAGGTCATGGACTGTAGTATGCCGCTGATCGGGGAGCACCAGGTGGAGGACAGACAACTCATCACTGAGCTGGTCGTCAGCAAGATGAACCAGCTGCTGTCGAGGACCCCTATCCTCTCTCCTCAGAGACCCTTAACCACCCAGCAGCCACAGGTAAGCAGGGAGGAGACACAAAGGCAGCCACGAACCCTTGCCTAGCCTGCTGCTCCAGACGGCAGTGGCTCTAGGACGGAGCAGAGGTCAGATGCCCACAGGTCTGGATGGGCTCTCTGGAGTCTTTTCCTTCTCCCTCTCTTTCCCTTCCCTCCCCTCTGGACACCTGATTATCTTCCATCACCCCTAATAGAAACCTTCTGATTAGCAATATGCAGGATCAGCTTTATAACTGTCCAGAGATGGAGTATCAGATCCCTCCCCTCTGAACTTGAGGACTCCAGGGAACCAGACCCTGTTCCCTCTGGGACTTGTAACCTGGAGTTCTTTGAGGAAGGGCTGGGTCAGGTCTCATTAGCTGCTCAGTGCCTGAGAGGTCTGTCACACTTGTAGAGAAAGAAGGGTGTTTCTGAGACACCTGCTGGTCTGGAGAGGGGGAGAGTTGGGTCCCTCATTCTGGGAGAGAGTAACAGGTAGAACTCAAATAAGAACTCTGCTTTCCTCCCTAGGGGAGACGAGACAAGTTCCTAGTTGCCTGTGGTGTGTGACTCAGGTCAGTCACATCCCCAATGACAGTACTCCAGCCCCAGGTCTAGTGGGAGATCCACACTGAAGCTTTGGTGGAACCTCAAGCTCTGTGGCTCTAGAATGGGCCAAAGAAAGGCAGGGACCCTGGGCCTGAGGGCCTTTAGTCCCTCGAGGATGTAGCTCCTTTTTCAAAAATATTGCCAAACTCTTCCCTCCACTGTGTAATAGAGTTGTAACACCTTGGAACAGTGAATCCAAGAACTGAGTCCTAGTTTAGCTCCAAATGGCTGTGTGACTTTGGGGGGAAGTTACTACCCTTTCTAGGGTTCAGGTTTTATCACTTGTAAATGAAAATCTCGCAGCAATCTTGCTTTCAAGATCCTACTTCAAACATTTAAGGAGGTGGAGTCGAACTCAGAATGTGGGCTTTGATGCAAGAACTCTCCAAGTTTGATAGTTTACTGGCTTTGTGACCCTGAGCAAGGACTGTATCTCTGACTCAGGAGAGATCTGAACAATAGCATCTGTATTCTAGGGTTGTTATAAGGATCAAGTGAAGTAAAGAACACAAACTATGGCATAGCATATCATAAATGCTCAAAAAAGGCTACCTGTGTTATTACGTAAGCAGGCAGCCTCTGGGTGTGGCTTCCCTCCAGTGTTCGGCTTTGAGATCATCTCTCCCTTTTCTAAAGATCAGGGCTTTCCTGGGATTATGCTGCGATCAGGAGCCAAGTAATTGGATTCTTGAAATCATATGGTAAGAAAGAAGAAAAGGAGGGGGGAAAAAAGTATAAACTTGTCTGGTTTATTTAGTATAGAAGCAAATTACCCCCACATTTTTCTTCTCATCATTTGAACATCACAGGATCATAGCATAGAAACATAGTTTACAGTCATAACAATGGACCTGAACCCTCAGGAAAGGATTGCATTTTAGTCACTGTTTCACACTCTGGTTAAGAAGGCCAGAAACATAACGCATAAGAAGTGTTTCTGTAGAAAATGACTATGATAAAACAACATGGCAAACGGTAAGTCAGTACCCTCTCTCAATCTGTCTCCTCCGCCCTTTCTCCACCCCCTATTAATACAAGATGATATCTAAATACCTTTTGAGCTTTAAAGATCTCTTTGAGTAGAATTCTCCTTCCATCCTGACTGATGAGAGCTTATGGACTAACGTATGTCTGTGCTGTCTTTGTGCCCAAGTTGAGAGTAGCCCCATGAGGCAGGATGTTGCCATAGATTAGCTTTTGTGTGTGTTACACACCTTCTATAGGGCTTCGCTGGTGGCTCAGATGGTAAAGAATCTGCCTGCAGTGGAGGAGATCAGGGTTCAGTCCCTGGGTCAGGAAGATCCCATGGGGAAGGGAATGGCTATCTGCTCCAGTATTCTTGCCTGGAGAATTCCATGGACAGAGGAGCCTGTCGGGCATACATCTCCATGGATGGCAGAGTCAGACACACTGAGCCACTAACACTTTCACTTCTTAGATGGCTCACACTGTGGGGACCTCTAAACAAGTACAAAAATCTGTTCCTGTGCTTTAGGAATATAGTCACCAGATAATTATATAGGGTAATTAGGGTAACACACCTTAGTTGCTTGTTAGAGATACAAGCCCATTATTTACATATTGTGCTTAACTAGAGGTAATAGAAAGATTTTCCTGGTTGAAATAATATCAGGCCTGCAGTAGATTTTATGATTTAGTAAATCTGATGGCATCAAGGTGTCTTCTGGTCCTAGCTGTCTCAGTGATGGGATTGGCAGATGGTTGCTCATTCCTGCCCTATAAGACTGACAAGAGTCCCCTTTCCCCCTGACCCCCTGAGAAACAGAGTATCTGGTAGCTGCTTAAAGACTTTATGACAGAGTAAGACAGCCAATGTTGCCCAGGCAAGATAAACAAAAATGGGCTGCTCTGGGGCCCTGTGAGGGTCCCTTCAGGACTTTTGTATACGTGTGCACACTCTCTTGGCTCCTACAGCAAAATCATTCTGACTAGACTGAAGGCTAGGTCAGGAGACCTGAGTTCATTCTGTCCTTGCCACTGACTCATGAGGTCGCCTTGGATAGATTTCCTTTTCTTTCTCCGTCTCAGCATCTCTGTGTGTAAAAGGAAGGGTTGAACCAAGAAATTCACTAAGATCTTTTCTAGCAATAAAATTTAATTATTTGAAAATTATAAAATTTTAGTAACAAAGAAAGACTTTCTGCCTAAAAAAGTGTTTTCACCCAATGAAAGCATTGATTCTTCTTTCATGTGATTCCCTTACTTTGTGAACATTAAATACTTCAACTTAAATATTTTAAAGAGAAAGCCTTCAGAGTCAAGGCAGGAAACCTGGTAAGGAATGAGCTTCCCTAAACACAGGGGCACCTGTAAAAATTCCTTATAGCAAAGCCCTTGTGGCTTCAGGGTGAGTTTTTCTCCACTGAGCTTCACAGTTGAAGTTACAACAGGATATTGCAGAAAGTAGTTGGGAATCAAGACACTCAGGGGCCAGTCTCCCTCTGCCAGGACGTTACGTGACTGTGGGTGAGTCACTTCCCACCTCTGGACCTGCTTCCTCACCTGTAAAATGGAACTGGGATAGATGATCTTTAGATCCCTTTCAGTTCTGAGGTCACGTGAAACCTGAGGTCAGCCCACCTGTGAAATCCGAAGGCAAGTCCTCCACAGACCGCCCTTACTCCTGCCACGAGCAGAAAGTTTAGACACTCCCCCAAACCACCCTCAGGTTCGAGAATTCTCTGGAAAGACTCACAGAACTTCCTGAAAGCCACTGTACTCACAGGTGCATTATGGGAAAGGGCACAGATGCAAAAATAAAGGCCCAAGAAGGCTGCCTAGGGCAGAGTTTAGGAGAGTTCCAAACCCAGAGCCTCTTTTGTCCTTAGGTTGTGTTAGTCTCTGGCCTCTATCACTGATACGGCACAGGGAGTGTTGCCAACCAGGGAAGCTCACCTGAATTCCAGTGTTCAGGGGTTTTTGGGGTTTCATTTCATAAGCTTGCTTGATTGATTGATCATCTCCTTGAACACTGGCGTCTCCAACTTTCCCCTCCCTAGAGGTCAGTCTAATACCACAGGGCCTGAGGGCCCACCCTGAGTCACCTCATTATCATGCACCATCAAGGGTGGTCTGAGGGGGCCCCCACCTTGAATAACAAAGACACTGCTGTCACTCAGGAAATTCCAAAGAGTGTAGAGGCTACTTCCCTAGGCAGGGAGGGGGATTGTGAATATGGGCCAGATCTTTCTTTGGGCAAGGCCAAATTCTTTACTGCATACATAATTAAATTAATTTAGCAAATGTCTCTCAAATACTTTCAAGCCTTATTTGTCCGTGTTTTCTCTGACCAGCGTAGGCCTAGGCCAAACTATGTGCTTAAAATTAGTAGACTTGGGGCGACAGGGATAAATGCAACATCTTCGTACCGTCCTAGCTCATGCCTACCATGCCCTCACCACACTGGTACGGGCTTTTGTGTTAGCTGCATCCTGTCTCTGACGTGCTCTTTCTGTTTTTGCATGGCTGGCTCCTTTGTGATCATATAACTGATTCTTTCTCAACTGCTGTGTCTCAGGTCTGGCAGAGGCATCCTGGCTGCACTAAGGAGCGGTGTATGTGTGGTCTGCCCAGTACAGTCAGTTGTGGGTAGAAAAGTCCAATGACAATAACAAAACCAAGTCTGTCTGCTTTTTTATTATCACTACGTGGTAGCCATTCTATATAAATGACAGTGATAAACCACTCCCACTTACTTCTCCCTTGATCTGCCAGTGTAATACATACTTTTTGGACGAATTCCCGGTTGGAATAAGTGTCTTTAACAGCCCTAGCAGCGCACTGGACTTGGGGTGGAGATCTTCTGAATTAATTTGGTAGAGTCCAAATGGAAGAGATGCAAACCAAAGCGAGTTTACTTGGGCCTCAGCCAGGGCTTTGAATGGCAATCTGAGCCCATGGGTGTTGCCACTAACTCTTGTCCGCTCCTCACCATCAGGCTCCCCAGTCCTGGCCTCTTTCTTCCATGGCTCTGGCAGCTCAGGCTGCGAGAGCCTCTGACCTGTGTCATAAGCCGCAGATGCTCCTGCTTGCCCATATTCTAGGTCAAGACCAGGACAGACTTCTCTTCAGTTCAGTCGCTCAGTCCTGTCTGACTGTTTGGACTGCAGCACACCAGGCTTCCCTGTCCATCACCAACTCCTGGAGCTTGCTCAAATTCATCTCCATCGAGTCAGTGATGCCATCCAACCATTTCATCCTCTGTCGTCCCATGATTTACAACTAGCCGTTGTTGACCTTTCTCCCTTTCTCCCTTCCTCTCCTTGCCTACAGCTCCCCCATTAGAGCTTTTGTTTGTTTCCATGACTCTAAAAAAAAGCCTGAAGAAGGTTAGAGGTGGGGGAGGTGAGCAGAGGGCCTCCCTTACCTTGTCAGCCAGCCATCTAAATGGAGTAATTGTAAGAAGCAGAGAGCAAAGTCATGGGGCTGGGCCCAGGCCAGCTGCCAGGCCCAGTTGAGAGGAATAGGGGCAGGGGTGTCAGAGGCACGAAGTCGCTGAGAGCAGGAGTAAGTGGCAAACCCTTATCATCCTGGCCTCGCCCTGGCTGGCCTGCCAGCTTCAGGGCTGCCCTGAGAGACCCTCTACTTGGAGTGCTGTTCTCAAGGTGGCAGTGACACCTGGTGGCCAGTGCCGGCCAAAACCTCCAGGCTAAATGCCTTCAGAGCCTGCCCCCTCAGGCCTGCTCTCCTCTCCCCTTCTCACTCCCTGTGCAGGGATCTGAGCTGGGCCTCATCACATCCTGGGTCCCTGGAGGGGGTCTGCTCCTGAGGTCCCAGGAACCACAGGGGCAGAGCTGCAGGGGGACAGACCATTCGGGTCACGCCCGCAGAGAAGGTGTCCTGGGGCTCTTACTCATGTGTCTAGTTGTTGTCATTTCATCACATGGCTCTCCTTTTTATTCCCCAATAAAACCTTCCAGAGCCAGAGGACTGAATTGCTCATGAAGGGATTTCAGACACCCCTGGTCTTTCTATCTGGCTGTGGGTTAGACCCCTGAGGGCCTTTGGAAACATGAATGCACATAATGTGTCCAAGAAGAACATGAGGCTCTGCCTCGACCTTGAGCTGATCACAGCATACCTCCAATGTCGCTTCCCATCCGGGAGTCACAGCAAGGCAGGTGCTCAGAGGAGAGAGACCCAGAGGTTGGGGCATTTGGTAGATCTGTTCTGTGAGCAGAAGTTAAAAGGGCTGCTGTGGAGCAGCAGAATTCTCAAGGAGCCCGTGACTCCATATCCTCAGCTCTCTGACAGCTGTCATGGGGCAGATCAGGTGCCAAAAGCAAGCCTATTGGAAGATGTGAGTAAAGTCTCTGATGCTGAGAAAGGAAATGGCTGCTCGGGGAAGCGGTACGTGGCTGCCACATCACTGCTGATGTCCAAGCCACTCTTCAGGCACATGGTGAAAGGCTGGGCTGGAGGCTAGGGCTGTTGGAACAGGCAGCTCTTAACAATCTCCTTCCAGGTCTGAGACACTGTGATCCAGGCCGTGTGCTAGCCAGAGACCTGGGAAAAGCAATGATGAGCGTCCCAAATTGAAGGACTGGGGCCCGATAACCTCTGTCCTTGGGCTTCTGGTGGGGCATTATGCAAGTCCTTTTTCACTGATTCTCTGGCCTAGAGAGATACTCAGAAATGTTTCCAGCTAGGCCTTTCCAGCTGCAAAGGGCTCTGAAGTCTCTCGAGTACAAGGGGACCCGAGATTGAGAAGGGGTCCAAGATTGGAATCTAAAGGGCTAGGCGGTTAGGGAGGAGACACAACTCAGACCCCAAACACAGACCTCAGAGGGCTTCACTCAGCTCAGAAAAAGTAAATTTCAGGCAAAGAAAGGCCTTCCTGCTTCCCACAGTCAGACTGCTTTAGGGAATTTTTTCCCCAGTGAGTGTAAGCTGAAAATGTGAGATTTGAGGCAGGTTCATATAAAGTCACTAGTGACCAGATCCCTTAACAGACTATTCAGGGAAACTGACTATTTTGAGGCTGTCTTAACTTGTAAGGGACATCTTTAATCACTTGTCGCTGACATTCTGACCTCGGGTGACCCAGCCCTCGGGGCCCCCTTAGGTCTCATGGACCACCCCACGGGACCTTTCTTGTGTCTGTAGGAAATCACTGATCATGGGAGGACTGCAGTCCAGGACATGCCTCAGCCCTCAGAGCAGCAGCTCCCCTCACACAAGGAGGAGGAGCAGGTCCCTGGGTGCTTTTTGTAACCTCTCAGCAGAAGGAAGGTGGGCTCTAGGGACTGCAGGAGTGATCCTAGAAAGGTCCCAAGGTGCCTGGAAACATGCCGTCCCCTTTGCTCTGGCTGAACCTACAACCTCCCGACCACATTCCTTCCTGCTGCCTCATTCCCCCTGGGGTCCTGGACCGGGGGAGCAGGGCCTGGGGAGCTGATCAGAATAGCTCGGTGGCGTGTCCAGCAAGAAGCTTGGCCTGGCCTCTTTCCTGGGGCCAGACCCTGAGACCCTTTCCCAATTTCCTGTCTCAGATATGCTGAGCAAGCACAGGCTTTCCTCCGTGGTGGGGGCCGCTGGACTCTGGCCAGCAACCCTTAAGAGTTGAGTCACTCAGTGTCTTTCCTTCCTCAGCTCTCCAGCCTGCTGGGACCTCCGATAGGAGCTCCTCTCTCACAGCTTGTCTGCTGAAAGCCACAGGCGGGCGAATGAAGGGTGCCTTTGGCACAACCCCACAAATTCTCTTCCATGGACTTGGTTTCTCTCCCAGACTAGTGATTTCCTTTCCAGTCAGCTCAGGAGCTAACATTTACTGTTTTTGAAATGACTTTACTGCATCTTCAGAGGCCTTGCTGGAACACGTCAGTGATACACAGAGGGCAGCCCAGCCCCGAGTCCACACCCTACCCGGCCCACCCTGAACTACTGTGCACTGCTTGTGCAGCTGACAGAAAACCGCCAGCAGTGTCTTCTCCACTGATGCGTGAAATCCTACCATTAAAGCTTCACTCCTCTGGACTGATAATTTATTATTATTCAAATAATAGTAATGATGCTCAGATCATTACTTTACCTGGCACTTTGCGGTTTACAAAGCACAGCCATTATTCTGAGCCTCACAGCCTTTCTGTGAGATGCCTTAAGCTGGTGTTCCTGTCTCTGTTTTACATATCAGCAGAGTGCAAACGATCTGTCCAAGGTTTTTAGGCAGGAGAGCTGGGTCTTCTGGCCCCCAGTTCCACAGACGTTCTGCAGTGCCCTGCTTCATGCCCTTTGGATGCTCCTCTAGAGCTCAGGGACGGTGAGAAGTGGGGGAGCTGGCCCTGGGGACCCTGTGCAGGGGGAGCCCTTGCCCTCCTCCTCCTCAGCCCCACACTGAACCTTCCAACCTGGAGGCACCTCCACACTTGACCAGCTCTCTCTTGCTGTCCCCTCCCTGGCTTCCCTGGTCACCAGCGCTGGTGGCCTCAAGCACAGTGGAACCCGAGCCCAGTCGGCTTGGATGGGGAGCAGCAGCCCACTCTCCTCAAACCCTGCGCCTGCAGGACTCCTCTGCTCACACCCTGTAGCCTTGGCTTCTTGCTGGGCTCAAGGCTCCACAGCTAAGAAAGGCTTGGCTCATACCTCAAAAAAGTACACAGAGGACCTAATTGGGAGCCCAGAGCCTGTAGAAGTCGCCACAGCCTGTGACTGCAGAACCCCACCTCCACCCGCCCCTCTACCCCCCACCCCGCTCCTCGGACAGGAGTTTGTCCAGGCTCTTTTGAACACTGCTGCCAGGAGGCTCACTCCTGCCCACGCCAGCCCTTGACCTTGATCAAATTCACGTCTGAGTGACTTTGAGCTTCTACCTGGTCCTCGGGGTTTCCCTAGTTACCACATTTACTCCTTTAGACTTGGCTCATTTGGGAAACTGAGACTCAAGAGATTAAGTAACTTGCCCAGAGTCACATGAGGGGAGATGTCATTTCACACTTCTCACCATCCTGTCTGCTCCACGTACCCATTTTATTGCGCTGGTGTCCACCTTTAAAAGAGGCACCCAGACCTGGTGATCACTGCTCTGTCGTGAGGCTTATCCATCCAAAGAGCAGTGGACTGGTGGCCTCCCCTTGTTGGGACACTGATGCGCCTCCAGCTGCAGCGTTGCCCACTGACACCCTCTGAGCCTCTTGTCTTTCTGTCAGCCCAGGCTTGTTTGGGGGTTTTCCTTGTGCTGCTGCAAGGCCATTTATCCTCCTTCTTTGTGTGCAGCTGGGCACAAGCGCTGGACCTCGCATTCTTACCTGTTTGAGTCAACCCAGTTTCCTGAGGGAAATGCTGCTGCTCAGTCTGGCCCCGAGTTCCTGCTGTGGGCTGGCCACAGGCCAGGCTTTGGCAGTGACGCCAGAGTGGCCAGACTTCTGTGGAATTCGGCATCCCAGGCGGCTCTTGGTGACTGGAGACAGATTCCGTGGTAGCCAAACCCCACAGGGAGCAGGCCCTCAGCCCCAGCAGACAGAAGGCTTGTGGGTGGGGCCAGAGAGTCTCAGCCTGGCAAGGGCCGGTCCTGGGGGACTCTGCTCCCTCCTCCCATCACCCCTGGGAAGTCTTCAGTCCACAAGCTCCATGGGGCGGGGGCCAGAGAAGCTCCCCAGGCGCCAGACCAGGGTGGCGCAGGCACATTCCCAGGCTCCAGCGTGAAGGACAGCTCCTGGGAGTTCTTCCCCTGCAGCCTTTGGAAGGGAACTTGTGGGCTCAGGTCACCATTGGGGGTCTCGGTCGTATAATTCTGAGGCTACAGAGAGGAGAGGCAGGGCCAGGCTTCATGGTGTCATTACCCTGGCAGCTCATGCTCTGAGTTTTACCATCAGAGCTTAATCTAATCCGTGGGAGTTTTCGTTTTTCCTGGAATCATATGTTCTCAGAGTTGAAAGATGAAGCGTAGTGTTCATCTAACCTATCTCGTATTTCACAGAGGTGTACTCCCTGCTGTATCTCTGTCAGGTAATTTTCTAGCCTCTGCATGAACATACCCACCCTCCCAAGATGCCTTTTCCACTGTTTTTACAATAGGAAGTTCTTCCTGTCATTGAAAGTCTACCTTTCAGAGCTTTTGCCCACTGGCCCTGATTCTGCCCTTGTGCCCTGTGGTCTTCCATAACTTTCTCTGAAAATAGCAGTTCTCTGGGAGGAGAGCATCTTAAGCTGCTCTGAGCAGAGTCTGAGGTGTTTCATGGGCAGCTGTCAGGGGTACAAGGTGAGGCCCTGGGGGAGGGGACCATCAAGAGCCAGTCTACTGGTTCCACAAACTGCATGAGTTTCTCTGTCTTTCATCTGAGTATCCATCTCAGGCTGGGAAAGATCGAAGTCAGGAGAAGAAGGGGACGACAGAGGACGAGATGATTGGATGGCGTCACCAACTCAATGGACATGAGTTTGAGCAAACTCTGGGAGATGGTGAAGGACAGGGAAACCTGGCGTGCTGCAGTCCAGGGGTCACAAAGAGTCAGACATGACTGAGCGACTGAACAACAACACTCCATCTCAGGCAGTGAGACTGTGACACCAGTGGCATGTCAGGGAGCTCAGAGGAGACTGTACCATCACAGCTGAGTCAAGTTTCCCAAAGCCCAGAAACAGGAGCACACCAAAGGGGGTATTCTATAATGAGAGTGAGACCTGAGAGATGACAGAGCATCAGAAGGAAGGACCCCATCGGTCTCACTGTTACCGCCATCTGTCGCGTCTTATGTAGCACCTGCCAGGGACAGATACTCGTAGATATCTCAATAGACAGATGCATACGTAGTAGATCGACTGGTGGATAATATCCCTTTATATCATAGAAACCATTGGAAGAAAGATAGATGCAGAGGGGGAAAATAGTTTGCCCAAGGCCACCAAGCTAGTAAGTGGGAGATTTAGGTTTAAACCCAACGTCTTCCTAACCCCAAGGCCCAAATTCCACTGTGCTGCCCAGTCTTAAAGACTTACTGTCGGGGACCCAATGGAGTGTGTGTGTGTGAGTGTGGTGTGTGTGTGTGTGTGTGCGTGTGTGTGTGCGGGCGCGCGTGTGTGTGTGTTGGGCGGTAGGGTTGATAGGCCGCTCGGCTAAAAAGGCAGCCCTGGTGTCCCGTGTGTCCATTACCACACACCATCCTATAGTCTCCTCTTCCAAGTGGCAGCCAGGCCAGGGGGAGGAAGAGCTCACGGTGGGAAAGAACTCTGGGGCCTGAAGTGTCACTAACTTGACTGGATTACGCAGTCTTGATGGAGATCATTTCTGCTTCTTTGAGGATTGTATTGAATTTCCCTTCTGCACCGAGCGGGCAGGCACGGGTAGCCAGCCTCATGTTCTAATTCTCTAACCTGAGCATTTTCAGAGCTGTTGATCAGAGTTGATCCCAGATACGGGGTGGTTTGACATCTATGGTTTAATGACGTCTTTCTCTTGAAAGACTTATACCCTACTTCATTTTGGACTTTACTGTTGTCGCGTGGTTATTTATCTAATAAGCAGTCATTAAGGACCTCTTATGTGCTCAGTCCTGTGCTTGGTGACATTGATAGAATGACAATAGTCTTAAACTTTCCAAAATAGTCCCAATCTTAACTATTTTACCTTTTAAATAAATAATTACCAAATCAAGCCATACATCCCAATTTTTCTTTAGAAAAAATGGGCACTGTAACTGTTAGGAATTCATGAGAAGGTGAAGACTCATCGTCCTTGCTGTCAAGGATCTGGTGATAGAAACATCATCCCAGTCTTCAAGATGATAACAAGACAGTCTGTTAAGTGCTGTTATAGCATTTCAGAGAGGAAACCACAATCAAAGGGGGCAATCAGAAGAGAGATTTCACACATGAGGTATAATTTGACTCAGACCTCCAGGATGTGTGGGATTGGATTGGTTGAAAAGGAGAGAAGGTGTTTCTGGAGGGTACTTATCATAAACACTGGAGTGGCCTAGATTAGAGAACAAGCAGTGAAGGGTCAGGCTGGAAGGAGCAGGCATGTTTAGAACATGAGGAACAGAGGCTCAAGGGGCCAGTCCAGCCATGACGAAGCAAGTTTCTGGTGTCAGCCTGAAGAATGCAGACGTCATCCTGTGGGCGACGGGAAGAGGTCAGACTGCCTGGGCTCGCGTGCCAGCTGCCTCTGTAATACCTGACTTAGCTGGGCCTCAGCTTCCTTATCTAAAAATCAGGGATGTGGATACCTTGGAGAGCTGCTGTGAGGCTTAAGGGAAATACTGCATAACATTGTTCATCATGTTGCCTGGCACGTGTATAGTGTTAGCTGTAAATTATTTAGAGCAGTGAAAATGTTACTTGCTCAGTTGTATCTGAGTCTTTGCGACCCCGTGGACTGTAGCCCGCTGGGCTCCTCTGTCCAGGGAATTCTCCAGGCGAGAATACTGGAGTGGGTAGCCATTTCTTTTTCTAGGGGATCTTCCTGACCCAGGGATAGAACCCAGGTCTTCTGCATTGCAGGCAGATTCTTTATCATCTGAGCCACAAGGGAAGCCCATTTAGAGCAGTAAAGTGAAACAATTAGAGAAGGAGTTTAAGAGGATAATAGGTATCCAGAAGATGGATTGGAAAGGAGACTAAAGAATTGAGAGACTATTCTAGTAGTTTAAACAAGAAATGATACAGACCTGACCAGAGTTGGTCAAGAGGAAATAGTGAATCTTGGATGCCAAGACGGAAAACCTGGTGGGTCTTGATGGCTGATTGGAAGGTGTGGGCTCTAGCTGGTTGGGTATGAGGATTTCAGGGTCAGGGGTGAGACCCACCTTGAAGGCCCCATGCAAGTCTTGAAAGAAGGGAAAGGGAAGTGTGAGCATTCTTGCTGTGATCTGTACGATATCGGGATTGTGGATAGAATGGACACCCTCTGGGGCAGTGGCACCAAAGACATTTCAGGGGGTCTCCCTGCCTTCTACTGCCTGAAATCCTCTTGGTAGAACAGCTGTAGGCAATGCTGTCGTTGAAAGACCGTGACCCTGGCGAGAGTGGCCCTTTTGCTCTCCTAGTAGTGGAGCTGAAAACAGGCCTGCAGCAGCAGGAAGGGAGATAGGAGGCCAGATCAGGGGCCCATGGAAATGGGGAACAGTTTTAATGTGGGAGTAGGGCTGGGGGGTGAGGGCTGTCACAAGGGAGAGGAGCACTGAAAGAGGAAGTGGGGGTGCTGAGGACTTGCAGGGCCTCTCCCGGCCTCGCCTCCAAAGCTCGGGCTTTGACATCACTGTCAGCACACTTGGCAGCCCCCCGCCTCATGGAGCATCTACCCTGAGCTGAATTCAGGCTCCACATGCTCCCTGCCTTCAGTGCAAACCATAGATAAACTGAAGTCACAGGCGTCTCTGCTCCTGTCGGGGCATAATCAGAATCACAGCTGGGAGGAGAGGAAGCCTGGGAGTGGAGCCATGGTGCTGGATAAAATGCAATTATGCTGTTAAGACAGGGAAAAACAGCTTGGCCTTGAGCACTTTTACAAACATTAAGGTCTTACTCCTTCCCTCTGGGTAAGGAGGGTCCTGGGAAACAAAAGACGGCCCCCCTCCTTCAGGTCCCTCCCTGCGGGAGTTCCAGCCCAGCCCAAAGAGTGGCTCTGACCCCTGAGTCAGCCAACTCTGCGGGAGTTAGCGCGAAGCTTTAAGCCGTCACCTGGCCCAGCCCCCGCTGGTGCTGGGGCTGATCCTTCCCCCAGAAGCCGGCGGTGAGTCCCAGGGTAGCTGGCCCTCAGGCAGCCCCCAGAGAAGAAGCCAGATGCTCTTGGAAGTTTCTAGAAAGGGTCTAGAAGGAAGGGAAAGGAAAAGGGGGTAAGGGTCTCGGACACTACCCGCCAAAGTGGTTCTCAGCCCCAGATTGCCTTCACTTAGGTCCCAGCAATACGCCAAAGGCTGAGAACCCCCTTGAGGTGTTTGCAGAACTGGTGAAGCCCTTGGGCCAGGTCCCAGTGGATCCCACTGCAGCCCCGCCACAGAGCCACAGGGTTTCTCTTGGGAATCTGCCTGGAGTTTCGTTTTTTATCTCTTTTGCATTTTTGTCTTCCAGAGTGGAACACTTAAGGATCCGGACTCAAGCAAGACCCCGCCTCAGCGGCCAGCCCCCCAAGGTTGTTTACAGTATATTCTCGACTGTAATGGCATTGCAGTAGGGCCCAAACAGGTCCAAGCTTCTTAAAGCGATGGGTAGTTAATTTTTTTCAAAGCAGAAATTTTAAGCCAAAAATAAACAAGGAAAGAAAGGAAAGCGGGGAGGGAAGCAGCGGACCCTCCCACTGGTGCCGTTTCTGCGTTCTTTCAGTGCTGACTGGACTCTGTTCTTCCGATGCAGTGTCCGCGCCTCTGTCTGGCTGTTCACCTGTTCCTGTTCGTGCTTGTAACACTCACTTAACGTTTCTCTGTATAACTTGTGAATCCAGGGCTGTTTGTCAACAGTGTACAAAAGAATTGTGCCTCTCCCAAGTTCAGTGCGACTATCCTCTGGGTGGTTTGGTAGTCTTTTCTTTTTTAAGTATTACACAATGCGGGGTGCAATAGGCCTGGGGGTTGGGTGGGGTGGACAGGGGAGAAACAAAGACCACAAGATCAAACCTGACTCCCCTCCTTCTTCCCCCAGACTCAGATAAACCGCCCCTCTCCCCGCCAACCCCCTGCTTACCTCCATGAGTGTGCTTGGGATCTTCAGTGCTTTTCGCTTCCTTTCTGCATGACTCGGGTAAATAGCTAGAAGTTTACGAGATTTCCAAAGTCTCGTTTCCATCGCTTCATCCGTTGAATCTGAAGGCGTCTCTCTTTTTCTCCATTTGCTAAACTTTGGTGCATTTGAGTTTCTGTGAATAGGCTGGCTGTGCCCGTGGAGCTCTTGTGTTTTCTAGTGATGACATAAACTATAAAGAACAAGCTTATCTCCAGGAGTGTGTTCTGTATTCGACATCCCAGTGTACCTTTCGTTTTATTATTAACTAGTTAGCTATGAGATTAGACAAAAAACAAATGGGGCCGCTGACGTGCAATATCAAAGTGACTTTGTGAGTATTTTTTCTGTGTTCATCTCAATCCCCCTAAATTGTTTCTGAATTGGCCATCTGTGCGCTTCTGTGGAAACGAGGCTGCTTCGTTTTCCCCAGAGCTTGACCCATATACAGTGGTGATTCCTTAGCGATTTGGGAGCTGCTGAAAGTCTGGGAAGGACTCGGTCGCGCTGCCTTTGGCCTCTTTCGAGGCATGGCAACTTGGGAGCGAATCGGAACTGTCCCGTTTCCCATGAGCAGGGTACACTGCCTCCTGAACTCCGAGGTGGGCGCCTGCTTTAGTTTTCAGCTGTTCCAGGAGCCCTCCTGAGTCCAGAGACTGAAGAGCTTCGTCTTCCCTAGGAAAGATTGTCTCAGATTTTAGCCCTGTGTGTGTCCGGGGCCGGGGCTCTGGGAGAGCCCTCACCCATCTTGTCCTCTCTCCTCTGACACGCATCTCCTGGGCAGGGAGGCGGCAGTTCCTACACAAGGCCTCGGGTCAGTGCCTCCTCTTGCCGTCTCCTGGCCAGGCCGGGACGGGGCACCGAGTGGCCTCCTCTAGGCCCGTGGGCCGAGGGGTTGCTTCCTCTAGGCCCGTGGGCCGAGGGGTCTCACGCCAGCTGTTTGCCTTTTAGAAGTGCTTCGAGCCCTATTTCCACATTCCCCCTCAATGCCGCCACGACATGTCGCCTTTCCGGATGGCCAGGTCTGAGGATCGCTGGTGATGGTGGTGCGTGACATGGTTCCTGTGTCCAGGGGTCCGTGCCCTGCTTCCCGTCTTGGCTGCTGGCAGGTTCTGAGCTGCAGGGAAATGCACTGAGTGTGAGTGTTCTCGATTGCGATTCCTCCCTTAGCGGATGTGGATGCCGACGGTAGTCAGTGTGCTGTAAAATAGATACATATATTGTATGCGCTCCCAGGTGGGTTGCCTAAGAATCAGGTCCTTAGAATACCTCCCAATCTGACGAAATGATAGAAAGGAATAAAGAAACATTTCCTAGGATGGAGGGATACATTTTATTTTTTTAATTTTATTTTTGTTCAAGCAGTGAGCTGATGATGGTGTTGCTTCTTTGCATGTGATCAGTGTGAACATCCAGGTGCTTTTCATGTGACATTCGTGAGCCACAAACACACAGTTGCCATTTGAATTCAGTCGGACTGCAGGGCGGTGTCAGCCACGGTCTTGTCAGGTGGGAAAGAGGAGAACCAGGGCTCCCTCCCGCTGTCAGACGCGAGCTGACTGCGTACCCTGACTGTCCTGTGCCCTCGGGCAGCATGCTAAGGACAACGCTGTGGCCTGAGGCATCCGTATCACAGTAAAAGTGCAGTTGAGGTGTTTTGTACCCATTGCTTTTCTTGATGTTGTCCCCCTTTTTTTGTACCAATCCAGCTGGGAGAACCTCATTTAATGCTGGAAGTGTGATTGAAGTACCTCTTTTTTTGTGACTCTTGTACAGCTTAATGTGCAATAAAGGAAAAGTTTTATCTGTCTTCAGTGTTAAGTTGTAGTTTCTGGCTGTTCAAGCATCTCTGTACAGGTGGGAAAGCTCTCAGGTGTCTGGTCCAAGAGACTGAGCTCTCAACCTGTGGTACTTGACAAGAAAATGCTGGTACAAACGATGCCAAGCTTTGGAAAAGGCAAAAACGGGTTCACGTGAAATGATCTGCTAATCTGTCATCTTTACTAGTTATCTGATTTGAACCTAGAGCTTCTTCAACGTGCAAAATCCCATTTATTTATTTACTTGTTTATGTGTAACTAACCCTGGTATGAATTGGTCATTTATGATAAAGTGGAATCAATCTGTATCATGTAGAGGGGAAACCGGCTTACAATCGTGGATGTACAGTGGTATAGATGTATGGTTCTGCCTGTCCTGAGGCCACAGGTATCCCTGTGTTTCTGGAAAACTAAGTCACAAGTCTTAGCTGTCCATTGAGTTTCTGTGAGCACACTCCTTCCAGCGGGCACATGTACGGGTACTCTGGGACTGAGACTAAGAAATGAGATCTCCAGGTTGCCAGACTGTTTTCTGTCTCATTCTGGGAGAAAGGGGATCTTGGTCCTTTTCTGTGGGCGGTGGGAGATGGGGTGGGGGGGGGCTACTTTGCCAAATGGTGCCGACAACATCTCCCGGAGAGAATGGGACTTGATTTTTGGAGAATTTCACCACACACATCTGGGAGGGACAGGAGCCCCTAAGGATGGTACTAAGAGGGAGAAGAATTGCCTAGACATGGAAGTTCCTAGTCATGGGCGTGAGTTGACGCTAAAAGAAAGCCCTGTTGGGGGTGTGGCAACCAGACACCCAGGCATGGAGTGGGTTGGGACAAAGGCCAACTGTAAAACAACACAGTGTAAGTCAGTGATGGTTGTAAGGCACAGAATACTTTCTGAAGAATGTTCTTGTCCATTGTCATCTTTGACACACTACCCTCTTGAAAGATAACTAAGACTGGGTCTTAATTGTTCACAGTTTTCTGGTTGGAAACACTGAGCTCCAGAGAAGTCAGCTGACTTGCTCAAGGACTTGCTGATAGACTGTGTCTGGGTTTTCTGATCCCCAGGCCAGGACTCTTTCCACCACCCTACGCAGTGCGTGCCATGTGGAACTTGAGACCCCCTAGTACCCCATGGGCCGGGTTGGCCTGCACCTGAGGAAGCTCTGCGGGGGAGGGGTGGTCCCTGTGTGTGGTCTGGGGGCTTTCTGTAGCAGAGCTCACCCCTGAAAGGGCTGCTCATCCCCTAGTTTCTGCCCTGTGTTCCCACTTCCACTGTGACCGCTTTGTCGTGCGTCTGAGAAGGCACACGTAGAACCATGTCCTTGGGGTAACCAGGGACTTCAGCCTCCAGGGGTGGCTCTGAAGGGCTCCAGCAGCTTCCTGTGACAGAGTTTATCCTCTGGTAATTAAATAACCACACCCTTCGAGATGTAGATTCTAATAAGGAAACCCTTTGATATGGTTAAATTATGAAGTTTTTCTTGTACTGAACCTAGGGGGCCCTGGGCAACCCCAAGGAATGCAACCCCCAGGCAAGGTGCTGCCTCCACGCCGGCTCCCCCCAGGACCATCAGTGCCACCTTCCTCCTCCTCCTCATCCT